>NW_022436958.1:3926237-3929808 GCF_009761245.1 Sapajus apella
CACATCTTATTTTTTATGTCTCTGTGCTAGATTCTGAATAATTTTTTCAGGTTATATTTAGCTTTTGCATTGACTCTTTTCTCTGGATCTTTTATGTTCTTTTATTCTCTATTACATTTTTAATTAATGTTTAGTTAATTTTTAGTATTCTCCAAAGAGACTTTTAAAAATTTACTCAGGTTAAGAAAGGCAAGCTTTCTGATGGTCCATTTGAGTGGAATAGAGATTCGTTTTTATTTTTAGGTCATGTTTACTCTGAGGACATGGTCTTTGAGAGCCTCAGGTTGGTGCGTTGATTTGGAGCCCTACTCTCTGACTCTTCTACACCAAAGGCCTCCTCTCCTGTGGCCATGAAGCCTCAATTTCTATTCTTTCCCCAACAGAAAATCCTCACCACCTCTCCATTGTATTCCCAGTACCAGTTCATATTTATCATTATTTCCGATTCCGTCTTTATAATTTTCCTCTCACATTTTCCTTACTTCTGTAAGAACTTAAAGGGAATTTAAAAAAATATTTTGTACATAATTTCTGAGTGTTGTGCTGTATGAAGTTTTCACATGATATAGTCTGCATTTCGTTATTCAGAGGAGGGTGAAAGAGGAAGATCAGCATTTATTGATCTCTTTGTATAGCCTCCTACATAGCATTGCACTGGGACTTTCACACATATCACTTTTTATACAAAAAATATGAAGAATGAGGACATTATTAACAGTGATGAGATTAGATGTATATTTTTAGAAATATCACTCTAGGCCAGGCATGATGGCTCAAGTCTGTAATCTCAGCACTTTGGGAGACCGAGGCAGGCAGATCATGAAGTCAAGAGATTGAGACCATGCTGGCTAACACAGTGAAACCGCATCTCTACTAAAAATACAAAAAATTAGCCAGATGTGGTGGCATGTGCCTGTAGTCCCAGCTACTTGGGAAGCTGAGGCCAGAGAATCACTTGAACAAAGCAGGCAGAGGTTGTAGTGAGCTGAGATTGTGCCACTTCACTCCAGCCTGGGTGACAGAGTGAGACTCTGTCTCAAAAAACAAAAATAAAATAAAATAAAATAAAAAGAAAGAAAAGAAAAGAAAAAGAAAAAAGAAATTTTGGACGCTAATTAAGAACAATTGTGGGCATCCCTAATGTTCTTGGCAATGTAATTTCTTATTGAAAAGATATATATATATATATATATGTATACACACACATATATATATAAAATATTCAGTATTATATTCAATATGATATAACATTGGAGATACATACATAATATTGAATATAATATTGAATATTTCCAATATTATATAATATTAGTTTTATTATAATTTGAAACATAGTAATTATTTTTCCTGGAGGACTGCAAATAAGAGTCAATGTCTTATTAAACTAAACGTATACGCTCAGATGACATATTGAAGTTTGGTATCTGCCAGGAACGGTAGCTCATTCCTGTAACATCAGCACTTTGGGAGGCTGAGCCAGGAAGATTGCTCGAGGCCAGAAGTTTGAGGCCAACCTGGACAATATCATGAGATCCTTTGTCTTTAAAAGCAAAAGAAAGAAAAATTATAGATAAAAAAAGAAATTTGATATTCATTAAGTTTGCATTCTACTTTTCAGGGGCTACATTATTGAAGTAGTAAAAGAAGACTAATGATAAAGGAGTCTCACTTCTAATAAGGCAGTCCTAAAACCTGAATCCTAGATTAAAGACTCCATCTATCTCCGATGGATTCTCCTCAATTGACACTGTCCTGAATCACATACAAATCATACTTGTGTAGGTACTTGTTATTTGACTTTAAAAAATATTTTATTTTGACTTATATCCCTACATTTTTAGCACTTCGAAGGGGAAAAAAAATCAGCAGACGTCTTCTTCAGCAATTCCTCTCTGCTTTGATTTGTGACCACCGTGTATGTTTCCTGCTGCTCGACTCTTCTGTTCTTTGAGCTTGTCTAGATCATCTCTCTTTTGGCCAACTTTTATTGGAAGGCCAATAAAAGTTTTATTGAGCCTTTTCACCCTAACCTCCTAATATTTGCCAACCTTTAACCTTGTTAAAGGTTCAGCATCTTCAGAAGCCACTTGATATGGGCACATTTTTCAACCACAGCCTTTGAACTTTTAAGTGAGGGCAGGACCTGGTTTCTTACATGTGCTGATGCATGAGTTATCTTGAAAATCTGAAGTCTGCAGCTGTTAGCTCAAGGACAACCCAAGGGAGACGTTTTTCTTTCTAAACTTCTGAAGAAATTTCTTTGTGCTCAGTGCAGGCAGAAGGAAGTGGGGAGATAATGGCACTATACTAAGCAGAGCCCCTTAATCCAAATCTTTCAAGTCTGAGAAACTTTTCCCTTTCTCCTTAAGGAAGCGAATAGCTGCAGGAAGAACGGGGTATCAAAGCACATCATGGTTTTTCTTCGCAGAATAGATGTGCATCTGCTTTAAACAAGATCATTTAAAGATTTGCAACTATAGAAAAGAAAGATACCTGAAGTCAACTTTTTCACTCTTTTAAAAATTCTTCACAGTTTTTCTTCCTTGTAGTTTAAAAAGAGAGCAGCTATAAGCCCAGAGCCAGCAGAGCAAGATCTTGTCTCAAAGAAAGAAAGAAAGAGACCTACATGCATACGTAAGAAAGTCTGTATGTAATACCACTTGTGAAACCAGTATTCATCTGAGATGTCTAATTACTATACCCAAACAGTATTTCTTATGTATAAATCACCTTTCTTTGAAGCAGTTCAACATTTTACATTTGAAGGATACCATTAAATCCAGAAAAAGCTCCATTATCACTGAGAATGAATTCCATTATAACTTTTTTAAGGCAAAGACAAAGGCTATACTTTTGGTTGGTGATATGACAACCGGTGTGTTTCCATCTTTTCCCTTGGTATGTGAAGATATGGTGCAAAAGAAGATACCGTGCTCTTTAATTGGTTAAAGATTTTATTGCTTATGGCCTAGAATAGAATATGCACATATAGGGTCAGGGATGGGGACAGTGAAGGAAAAAATTGGATGTTTAGGCATTTGTCCAACTGTCAGACAAATAGTCGAGAGAAAACAACCAAACTAATTTTACATAGCTACTAACTACTAAATTTCTTTCAAGAGAACCAAGGGACTTCATAGGACTGTACTATCTACTTACAGAGTTGCTCATCTACTTGGGGAGACAAAGATGAAACCTAATACAACTAGAAAATTAGTGGGAGGGCTGGGAGTGTTGACTCATGCCTGTAGTCTCACAGTTTGGGAAGCCAAGGCAGTCAGATCACCTGAGGTCAGGAGTTCAAGACCAGCCTGGCCAACATGGAGAAACCCTGTGTCTACTAAAAATACAAAAAAATAAAGGCATGGTGGCACATGCCTTTAATTGCAGCTACTCAGGAGGCTGAGGCAGGAGAATTGCTTGAACCCAGGAGGTAGAGGTTGCAGTGAGCTGAGATCACACCAATGAACTCCAGCCTGGGCAACAAGAATAAAAGTCTGTCTAAAAGAAAGGAAGAAAGAAAGAGAGAGAGAGGGAGGGAGTGAAGAAAGGAAGGAAGGAAGGAAGGAGG
>NW_022436958.1:3929908-3967943 GCF_009761245.1 Sapajus apella
AGAGGGAGGAAAGGAAGGGAGAAAGAAAAGAAAGAAAGAGAGAGAAAGAGGAAGGAAGGAAGGAGGGAAGGCAAGCTAATGGGAGATGTTATTGGCTGTATCTAAGAACAAACTGTGGACATGGAGATGTCATTTTCTGTGAAATTCAAAAGGTCAAAACTTGAACTGAACCTTTAAAGATAGGCTGAAGTTAAACTGATGAAAAAAAAAAAGAATGTTTTAAGTGATTGTAGGGTTTGTGTGTGTGTGTGTGTGTGTGTGTGTGTGTGTGTGTGTGTAGGAAGTGTGGGAAGGTGGGCAATGTGAACCCCTCAAAGAACTAATGGAAATAAGCCTGATAAAACAGTATATTTCTATATATCTTTCAACATACATTAGTGGGAAAACTTTGTATATATGACTTCCCTGAATCCATGTGCAGAATTCATTATTACCTCCCTATCGTTCCATTTAAAATCTTTGCAATAAGGTTTAATATAAACACTTATTTAAATAAAGCAAACTTTCTATTTTTAAAGAGGTTTTCTCATCCCATCTCAATTAGGTAGTAGCTCCATAATGCCACTACTATACTTTAAATCCCAGTTGCCTCCCAAAGTGCTGGGATGACAGGTGTGAGTCACGACACCCAGCTGTGTGTCTCTTTTGAATAGTGTTTTGTATTTTAATACTCAATAAAAGTTGATATTGTTAGAACTTTCAAAATCTATTTTTAAGTTTTCTTGTATTTCATACAGAGGACATCTGCAGAACACATTATGAAAACAAAAATTGTGACTTTTTATTTTATTTTATTGGATTTTAGGTTTTGGGGTACATGTGAAGAACATGCAAGATTGTTGCATAGGTATACACATGGCAGTGTGGTTTACTGCCTGCCTCCCCATCACCTGTGTCTGGCATTTCTCCCCATGTTGTCCCTCCCCAACTCCCCACCCCCTGCTGCTCCTCCCCTAGTTCCCCCCAACAGACCTCAGTGTGTGATGCTCCCCTCCCTGTGTCCATGTGTTCTCATTGTTCAACATGAGTGAGAACATGCGGTGTTTGATTTTCTGTTCTTGTATCAGTTTGCTGAGAATGATGGTTTCCAGGTTCACCCACGTCCTTACAAAGGACATGAACTCATTGTTTTTTATGGCTGCATAGAAACCATGGTGTGTATGTGCCACATTATCCCTGTCCAGTCTATCATCGATGGGCATTTGGGTTGGTTCCAAGTCTTTGCTATTGTAAACAGTGCTGCAGTGAACATATGTGTGCATGTGTCCTTATAACAGAATGATTTATAATCCTTCGGATATATACCCAGTAATGGGATTGCTGGGTTAAATGGAATTTCTATTTCTAGGTCCTTGAGGAATCACCACACTGTCTTCCACCGTGGTTGAACTAATTTACACTCCCACAAGCAGTGAAAAAGTGTTCCTAATTCTCCACATCCTCTCCAGCATCTGTTGTCTCCAGATTTTTAAATGATCACCATTCTAGCTGGCGTGAGATGGTATCTCAATGTAGTTTTGACTTGCATTTCTCTAATGACCAGTGATGATGAGCATTTTTTCAAATGTTTGTTGGCCTCATGTATGTCTTCTTTTGTAAAGTGTCTGTTCATAAAATTGTGACTTTTTAAAGGACTATACTTTAAATTCCAGTTGTCTAACTTAGTGACTGGAACAAACTTGGTGTATATTGAATCTTTGTTAAAGGGAGAGAGAAAATGAAAGAAAGAGAGAGAAGAAACGGAAGGAGGCAAGAATGTTAACTGAGTACCTAGACAGTCATTACTATTGGGAAATGCTTTCCAGTTTGTTTGTTGTTGTTTCGTTTGCTTGTTTTTTCATTTGTAACTGTATGAGAAAATATTTTCATTGAATTTAATAATTCTAGCCAAGCATTCTTCTTCCAAACTTAACAAAATTAATCTACTGGGAACTTAATTGGTTTAGAGAAACAGACTTCTGGGTGATTTTTTCTTTCTCATCTTTCAACTAGATTATTTTGATATCAATAGCATGTGGTCACTGTTTCACCTTCCCCTTGAAGGCAGCTGCTCTGCCTAGCCTGTTTATTGTGTGTCCATTTTGTTTGTTTTGTTAAGATGGAGTTTTTGCTTTTGTTGCCAGGCTGGAGTGCAATGGCATGATCTCCACTCACTGCAACCTTTGCCTCCCAGGTTCAAGCAATTCTCTGATTCTCCTGCCTCAGTCTCCTGAGTAGCTTGGTTTACAAGTGTGCACCACCACGCCCAGCTAATTTTTGTATTTTTAGTAGAAGTAGGGCTTTACCACATTAGCCAGGCTTGTCGCAAACTCCTGACCTTGGGTGATCTACCCACCTCATCCTCCCAAAGTGCTGGGATTACAGGTCTAAGTCACCGCAAACAGCTGTGTATCTCTTTTGAATAGTACTTTGTATTTTAGTACTCAATACATAAAAGTTGATATTGTTAGAACTTTTAAAATCTATTTTTAAATTTTCTTATGTTTTGTACAGAGGACATTTGCAGAACACATTATGAAAACACAAACTGACTTTGTAATTGCCATCATTAGACTAGGTGTTAACGATTTATCTACTGCATCGATAGGATCATGTTTTCCAATCAGTCTGCTTTAGAACTAATGGTGTATATCATTGAATTGCTGAGATTTCCAATACGTTGGGGCAGAAATATATGTGTGTGTGTGTGTGTGTGTGTGTGTGTGTGTGTGTGTGTGTGTGTGTGTGTGTTGTAACTATTACTGAATACTTTGCCACTCACTTTCACCCCTTAGAGAAAGTAATATAAGTACTAACGAAAATTGACAATAACTTTTATCAGACCACATGCTTCAGAAGCTGATGGTACTGGGCAGGTTTAGTAGAGTGAGAGGTCGCAGATACCATAACATCGACAAGGTGGTATTTCCCTGTTTTCTCTCCATTAAAAATGCAATTCTTAAAGACTGTTCTTATGACATTCTTTCTTGCCTTAGACTGAATAATGCCAGCTCCAATAAAGACAATAGAAAAGCCTCTGAGTTAAAAAAAAAAAAAAAAGCCTCCTTATGCAGACTGTGGTAGACTGTCTCAGTTCTTACTTAAAAGTCAAAAAAGCAAAAAAGCGGGTAGATTTTGAAGAATAAAACTGTCAGACTACACACTTTTTTTTTTTTCAGCAAAAGAGAAAGGTCACTGGGAAGGAATGCTTAAATTAAAATGGAAATCTGGGGCTTAAGGAGATAAATGTGACTCTAACCTTTAACAAAATAAGCACAGAATTGTAAGATGATGTTCTCCTTTATTTCCCCTTTTTCCATCATCACCTCTTCAGTGAAAATGTCATATACAATACATCAATATTAACTCTTCTTCTCGACTAATGGTGAGAAAGTGATATGAAAATGACCAGTATGAGGAATAAAAATAATACCCTGATTTACAAGATGAGGGTAGTTTTGTCAGGGAGAATTATATTAATCTATAGCAAAATGTTCAGTAGCATTAGTACAGATGTAATGTGGAGCCACAGAAAGACTCTTCTTGAAGAATAGTGCTTCCATCTTGCTGGTGACCTAGGGGCTGTCTTGTGTTCAAGTCAATTAAATGGTATCAGATTTGAGATAGGGTCTCCACAGCACTAATTCTCACTAAATCTTCAGCCCAAATCTAAACAAACAAGGCCATTTTTATTCCTTTGCCGTAGTTTTCAACTTCATTCCAGTACGTTTCTCTTATGGAATTTCCTCAAGTAGTTTATCTTAACAACTTTATATTACCCTGATAGCAGTTTACATCCTGGATATATCACTGTTAGAAATGCTTCAAGCAGTAAGTAAACACTACTATCAACACTAATATAATTTGAAGTGATAAAAATTCTGAGTCAAGAATACACATCTTTAAGACAAAACCATATTTACTCATATATTTTATTCAGTACGGAGTAAAATTAGAATGCAGCAAAAATTGCAGTTTTTGATTAAGTTGACAAATATATTGAGTACACACTGTGTAGCAGGCTGGCTAATAAATGCTGAGGATTGAGATCTAAGAGGCAGGTAGATATGGAAACTGCTCTTCAGGAAGTCAGGGTACCCTGAAGAAAAAAAAAAAAGAAATGTGACTATACAACTCTAAAGTAGTGAGTATATAATAAAATAATTCAGAAAATCCTTTTATTTGAAGATTTGAAAAATAAAAGCCTGCAAATAACTTGAATGCTTTGGAGAAAAGGAGAGACAATAACACAAAAACGTTGTTTTTCATGAATTCCAATATGAAAATCAACTGAAAATGATTGCTCCTCCCTCTGGAAAAATGCACAGATAAAAGTACATACAAATATATTTATGAACATTTTCATAATATTTGGAGACTGCTTAGGGACACAAAGAAAACCTGATTTTAATCTTCAGTGATTTAGTGAATACCTGTGATGTACCAGGCCTTAAGTTAGAACTACAAAGAACACATGAGATTTCTTCCCTTAGAACCTAGAAGAGGAAACAAGAGGTAACGTTGAAAAAGGATAGATTAACTATATAAAAGAGGCATGAACTCTGTGTCTGGCTTCTGAAGAGTAAACATTGAAAGCTTTAAGAGTTTTTTGTTTTTCTTAAGAGGGTATAGAATGAAAAAGGATCATTAGGTTGGGTTTCCTACTTATGAAAACTACAAAATATTTATTATTTTGAAACAATATTATTATAACTATCTGAAATTAACTTTCAACTTCTGATGGTATTTTAATACCTTAAAATATTTGAGTATAATATCTATTCTTGTTCACTTTCCTTCAGTGTATGTATCCCTCTGAATTATAGAGCCAACAATAGAAATGTACAGGGAACAGGAGATAACTTTGAATATTGAAATTCCAGGTGTTCTTTGTTGAGTAACAAGCTATACCATGATTTCTATGGACTGAATGTTTATGCCTCCTCATTAGCTCATATGTTTAAATCCTAATGATAGATATTATAGGATGAGGTGGTAAGGCCATTGAGGTAATTAGGTCAGAAAAGCGGGCCTTATATAACGAATCCTATATCAATGGGATTAGCAGTCTTATGAAAAGACACCAGACAGGGCCTGAGTACAGTGCCTCAGGCCAGGCCTGTAAGCCCAGCACTTTGGAAGGCTACAGTGGGAGGATCACCTGAGCCCAGGAGTTCCAGACCAGTCTGGGCAACATGGAAAGACACTGTCTCTACCAAAATATTTAAAGAAAGAAAGAAAGAAGAAAAAGAAAAATTAACCAGGCTTAGTGGCATGCACATGTAGTCTCAACTACTCAGGTGCTGGGGTGGGAGGATTGCTTGATCCCACGTGATCAAGGCTGCAGTGAGCCATAATCGCACCACTGCACCCCAGCCTGGGACAACAAAGCAAGATCCTGTTTATATATGAAAAAAAAAAAAATGCAGAGCTTCCTTTCTCTGTCTTTGCCCTCCACCATGTGAGGATACAAGCAGAAAATAAGTGTCTGCAAACCAGGAAAAAAAGCCATCACTAGAACTGATTATACTGGCACCCTGATCTCGGACTTCTCAGCCTCCAGAACTGTGATATTTAAATTTCCATTATTTAAACCACCCAGTTTATGGTATTCTCTTATAGCAGCCCAAACTAAGGCAATAACATAATAATTCTATAGGATTAAACAAAAGATAACTTTTTAAAAGATAATTATTGTTACTACATCTCACAATTCTGAGAGTCAGGAATTCAGACAGTGCTGAATGGAGATGGCTTACCTCTGTTCCATGATGTCTGTGACCTCAGCTGGGAAGACTGTAAAGCTGAGGCTAGAACAGCAAGGGGCACTTCTCTTGGGTTTCCAGGTAGCATGACTACCTTAGGATAGTTGAACTTCTTACATGTAGACCTAGGGCTCCAAACACAAGTGTTCCAAGAGACCTTGGAAAAGCTACAAGGCATCAACATTGACCCACATATATCCTACACATCTCTTGTCTGTCAATTTCCATTAGTCAAGAAAGCCACTGATGCCAGCCTAGATACACAGAATGAGGAATTAGATTCTAGTTTTAGAGGAGGGAACAGCAAAGAAAATTGTGACTATATTTAATCTATAAAAATGGCAAGTATAGCCTGGCGCGGTGGCTCATGCCTATAACCCCAGCACTTTGGGAGGCCAAGGCGGGTGGATCACAAAGCTCAAGAGATCAAGACCCTCCTGGTCAACATGGTGAAACCCCGTCTCTACTAAAACAACAACAACAAAAAAAAAATTAGCTGGGCATGGTGGCACACGCCTGTAGTCCCAGCTACTCGGGAGGCTGAGGCAGGACAATTGCTTGAACCCAGGAGGTGGAGATTGCAGTGAGCTGAGATCGCACCATTGCACTCCAGCCTGGGTAGCAAGACCGAAAGTCCGTCTCAAAACAAATGGCAAGTACATGCATCTTCTGATTAAATTATTAACAGCCTATAATTTAAAATAATTCAGGGATTGCTTATGACCTATATACAATACAGTCCATGACCTTCTAGAATAATTGTTGCATTGGACTTAAAAAACTGTAATACCCAGTACAAGCTCTGGCATATAAAAGGTACTCCGTAAATACTTTCCAAATGATAAAATAACAATTCAAAACAAGTATTGATTTAAAATAATTGATAATTTGGCGGGGCGTGTTGGCTTATACCTGTAATTTCAGCACTTTGGGAGGCAGAGACCAGTGCATCATAGGGTCATGAGTTTGAGACCAACCTGACCAACACCGTGAAACCTCATCTCTACTAAAAGTACAAAAATCAGCCACTTGTGGTGGTGCACACCTGTAATCTCAGCTACTCAGGAGGCCAAGGCAGGAGAATCACTTGGGTGGAGGTTGCAATGAGCTGAGATCACACCATTGCACTCCAGCTTGGGGAAGAGAGTGAGACTCCGCCTCAAAAAACAAAACAAAAAAAAATAGATAATTTATTAACAACACTCTTCAAACAAGTTGTTTGATAAATTCACTCAGACATGTACTTATCCGTCATAAGAGTAATGTGCTGGAAATTGTTTTTGCTAGCTCATAAGAGCCAATTGTTAACATTTTCATCATTACAACCAGACTGATAGCACTATGGTACCTTGAAATTAATCATGATGGAAGTATTTACATTAAAAAATCAGCAAATCCCAGCACTTTGGGAGGCCAGGGCGGGTGGATCACGAGGTCAAGAGATCGAGACCATCCTGGTCAACATGGTGAAACCCCGTCTCTACTAAAAATACAAAAAATTAGCTGGGCATGGTGGCGCGTGCCTGTAATCCCAGATACTCAGGAGGCTGAGGCAGGAGAATTGCCTGAACCCAGGAGGCAGAGGTTGCGGTGAGCTGAGATCGCGCCATTGCACTCCAGCCTGGGTAATGAGAGCGAAACTCCGTCTCAAAAAAAATTTAAAAAAAATCAGCAAATATTCCAAATCAGGCCTTTTTATTACTTCTGCCTCTCACCCACACCCTTAGAGAGCTGCAGGTAAAACGTATATTTGCAATACCTCTGAGAGTATATCTGCAGATCTTGCCTGGTTCATTATATTTTACTAGATCTTTCATCTAGACCTGTTCATCTAAATGCATGCTCTTGGGAAAATCCTTTCCCTGATCAAGGATAATTTAAGAAGATTTTCATAGTTTAGATTTTAAAACATCAAATCGGCCTGGCGCAGTGGCTCATGCCTGTAATCCCAGCATTTTGGGAAGCCCAAGCAGGTGGATCACCTGAGGTCAGGAGTTCAGAACCAGCCTGGCCAACATGGTGAAACCCTGTCTCTACTAAAAATACAAAAATTAGCCAGACATGGTGGCGTGTACCTGTAATCCCCGCTACTCCGGAGGCTGCAGCAGGAGAGCCACTTGAACCCTGGAGGCTGAGGTTGCAGTGAGTCGAGATTGTACCACTGTACTCCAGCCTAGGCAAAGGAGCCAGACTCTGTCTCAAAAACAAATAAACAAACAAAATCAATTTTTATAGTTTTTATTTATGATCGTCTCTGCTTTGAATTTTGTAATTCGATTTTCTACCTTGAGATGTATTGAGTTCCAGCCCTGCTCCTAGGATTAATTGGCACCCAAAATTATCTTTTCTATTCACAAATCTGTACTGTGGTATCATTTCCTATAAGATCACTGTTTGCCTTGCTCTTCACAGTTCTCTAGTTACCCAGAAGTTTGACCCAGAAATTCTACTCTATGAAAGATCTTATTGGCTAGGATTTCTGCATTCTTAGCCAGTCTTCTGGAACAACAATCTGTCACTCATTCTTGATATCCCTGCCTCTGGTTTCCCCTTGCTTGGACCACCCCTACAATGGATTGACTGGAAAATGCTACCAGTTAGAGGTACTGTTTTACTGACCTCTATTGCACTCATATAGTTCTCCTCCCTTAATTCCACCACTCACACAGACGCATTAGCACATCCCATTGCCCTCCCTCACTACCAGAAAAGTTGTGGAAAGCCAAACCCAGAGTTAAATACTTTGTTAGGACTGCTTTGACGTAGAAGTAATGTTGACGTGACCAGTTTAGTCATATCAGATTCAGAAGTTCATGCAGCTTATGCATGATTAATTGACAAGATGGCAGCCACATGTAAATAGCTACTGGGCTCTCTGCCACATGAGATATTATAAGCTTATATCTGTACCAAGTGCTCAAGCAGCAAGCATTTTATCTGAGAAAAAAATGTTAAAAGGTAGTCCCTTGTTCAATGCATTTCAAATCTCATTTTTTACAGAGGTACTAAATACTATGCAAAGAATTATCCGACTCATTGTAAAAAGATTTGACAACTATTCATACAATAAAATAATAAATTATCCTTAATGGCAAAGAAATCACATTAGCTAGAGCACTTGAAACTCTCTGCTTATTGATAATAGACACTAATCTAAAAAGCAGTAATCTCTCCACTTACTTTCATTTTGATATACATTTGTTTGAGCAGAAGCGTTTCATCAAGCAAGGTAATGCTCCACTAGTTTTGCCAGCTTTAGAGTAAAGCTACAGTTCCCAAATAGTGTACCTCTCCAAAAGAAACCTCATAAGCCAAAATATGTATTTTACTTTTCCCAAAAAGTAATTTGTGTATTTATAGATATATTAGATAATATTCAAAGATCTCTGAAAGATAAAGTTGCTTGTTTGTGCTAATTTATATTAGGGAGAGAACTCTTCAATTTAATCTTTCAAAAGTCCTCATATAAAATGTGCCCACGGTAGCAGAGCTTTTTAGACACATAGTAATAATTACAAGTTCAGTGCATCCCTCTCTAATACATTAGCTTAGCTGTGGGGTGATACATGAGGGACATGAACTAGTACATAGTGCAAACTTATGTATGTCAGCTAATGCACCTGTTTCTTGTAATACAATGGGTCAGAGTTTCCAGTGTGAGTTTAATACCATTCTGCTTGCTATTTTTCAAAATTCCTTACATTTATGTTTTTCAATACATTTAATACTCAGTAATTTTGTAATATATGCATGACTGATATTAGGATTCTTATTTTAGAGACTTAAAACACACAGAAAGGCATACTTATATATCACATACTCAACTTTTGGCAGATAAGAAACTAAAATGTAGATTCTCCAAATCATAGTTTCTGAATTATATTTTTACATAAAATATATTTTCATTAAAGCATTCATTCACACATACTTACAAACATCTGTTTTATAATCAGAATTTATTTAGAAGATGCAAATAAAATGGGTTACTTAGATGCAGTACCTTCCTTCAAGGAGCTCATAGACTGCAGGAGAAGAAAACACACAAACATATATCAAATATATTTCAAACACATACATATATATCTTATATATTTAAAATATATAAGAAAACACATAAATATACATCAAATGATGCCTTTGTAAAGTGTCATAAATGAGAATTGAGGGGGGTCAGGGATGATTTGCAGGAGGAATGATATCAATATGCACATTTGTTTAAGGAGGTATCACTATAAACATAAATGGGAGAAGTGAGAGAAAGCGGTAAGAGTATGTAGGAGGATACACTTAAATGCCTAGAGGTAAGAGGTATCAACACAGTAGGGGAACCATAAGCAGCTCAGGATAGCTGGACCACAGAATGTGCAAAGGCAGTAAACTGACAGAGGTTGGAAAGGTAAAGAAAGATCGTAAGATCTCTCAATTTTCTTTCTGAAGACAATGAGCATCATAAATTTAATATTAAGTGATAAGACAATTGGTGTTGACTTAGATGCAAAAGATCAGATGGATGCTGATGGCTTTCATAAAAATGCATATGCTCCATTATCACTATTCTATGTTTAAAAGATATTTTGCTAAGTAGAATGTGGACATATCTATAGGGGGTATGTCCTCCACTTACAATTGTCTTTTGTTTTATTCTTGGAAAGGATTTGAAACTACGGTTTGAAACTACTGTGTAATCTATCTTAACACATGGTCATTCAATTCTACATGTGGAAAGAATCATCTGTTCAATAAATCATTTACTTCTCAATTTAATTCAATGTATTTGTTTGCACTTTTAGTTTTACTACTACAGCAATAGTTTAAATTAAGAAGACCAGATATTTGATGATACATGCAGAGGTAATGATATCTTAGCAAAGCTAGATCACTTGTGTGTAGCAGATAAGGGAATAAAATCTTTAAAACACTATGAGGTAAAATAATTTGGGCCACAGGAGAGGTATTGTTGGTAGAGAAGCAATCATTGCTGATCATTATTGAAGCTGGGTGATGGTACTGGGGGGCTCATTCTACAATTTTTTTTAACCTTTGTATATTTGATAATAAAAAATTAACAATATCCTGCTTAGCATTTGTGTCTTTAAGGTTATTAGTAAAAGCACAAATTCTCAGCTAGCTGGGGAGAAGGCTTACCTCTTTGAAACATTAAGGGAACTTCCAAAACAGCTTTTATGATTAATAGCTTAGCCTGTGTGTCAATTTTTTCAAGTTAACATATAGCATCAATTTGATTTTTAAAAATCCCAACAAGATTTCATTTTTTCCTGGAGGTAGAAAGTTAAGACTATAAAGTTTATATGGGAAAGCAAATGTTTAAGAAGAGTTTTTTAAAACACTGAAAAATTAGAGAAATGGCAAAGAGAATTAATTAATAGCAAAGATTAAAACAGCAGAATATAGAACTTTTATAATATAGCAGTGTTTGACATTGGTGCATTACTAGACAGACAGATCAATAGAAGATTCTACAAAACAACAAATAGCTTGGTTTCCTCAAAATGACAATGTCATGAAGGACAAAACACAAATAGTTACTGGGTGTGCTCTGGATTAAAGGAGATTAAACAGACATGAAAACCAAACACAATCAGTTATGTGTGGTTGGATTCTAAATTTTCGGAAGACACCGTAAAGGACATCTTAGGGGCAACTGAGTAAATTTGAATATGGACTGAATACCATATAATATTATGATGTAAATGTTAAATACACTAGATGTTATAAAGATTTCTTGGTAATGTATAGACTGTTTTGAGGAGTCAGTGCTGAAGTATTTAGAAATGAAATATCACTTTTCTGTGACTTAAAAGATCTAAAATATACGGTTCTATGGGCACAAGAATCTAGGATTTGTTGAAATTCTGTGATCATGGCTGCACAACATTAGTGAAATTTGGTGTACTTGCAGACTCAGGAACAGGAAAGCCATCATTGACCATCAGACATCTCACTTGTCCAGAGACGCTTAAGCTTCTGAGAAAGCAACACAGTGGTCAAATGAAATAATAATGGCTCTTGTAAGTAAAAGTTTACTTAGATAATAATAAGACATATCTTTCCGCTAAAGACAATGAAAAGTAGACTGCCAGCCTGCACAATTAAAAACCACAGTTGTCTCTCCAAGGATTGTCTGAGGAGTCTGCACTGTGACCCTGAAAGCATTAAGTTGTAAATACGAGACATAGCTACATTATGGATGAGCTGATGGTATACCTTTAATCATCTTACCTGTTCAGAATTGGTGGGAAGAAGAATAACACTGGGAGGTAGGGAAGCAAGAGCTGACAGTTTATCCTGTTTTGAACATTGCTACGTACTTGACATCACACACAGTGAGGAAAAAAGCAGTTTGTACCCCAAGATAAGTGATGAATAACAGGGTCATTCTTTGGTTCTGGTCCCCACAATAAATGAAATCTTGAGATTTTACTGTAACCTGAACTTCTCAGTAAAAACAATTTTATCACCGATTTTTATAGGCTAATATGTGAAGGAATATCATGACCTTTATGAATATGATAATCATGGGAACTTTTTCCACTATGAACACAGTAACGTACACTTGGTAACCTTAGATTTTTTTTTTTCTTTTAAATGCTCACCATATTCTTTATTTAGTGAGTAGTCTTTTTATGTCTGACTCTCTTGCATTTTTGCAAGTAAACTTTTCTAAACAATTTTGTCTCTGAGTTTTCCTTTGATGGAGGGAAGGACTGCATCTCCTAGAGGCAGGTTACACTCTATATCCCAACAAAATTGATGTCAGCAATATATTTGCTGCAATAGCAGCTACCATACCAACTGAGACAGAGGGAGACAGTCTGCAGCAGATGAGCAAAACTAGAAAAGCTCCAGACCAAAAGCAACTCAAACAGACCCTGAGTGTTAACAGCAGAAAGCCTTCAGAAATGGCTTGATGCTAATAAAGGTGCACAGTGAAGAAGGTAGGAATTGAGGTAGCTGTATTCCAGAGGGCTCCAGGGCCAGTTTATTCAAGTAATTGTAACAGCGTGAGGAAGTCTTAGTTGTTTACAGGTCACAAAGACCAGATACAATGAAAGTAGATATCTTATAAGAGACAGAGGAGCAGAAAAGGAAAGCCTTTGTGAAAGAAGATTCAGGATTTTGGATGCAGGACTTCAGCAGTAATACTAGCTCTTTACGCTAATTTTTGGATTTAACACTTTATTAGCAGTGAAAAAAAATAAGAGTGATGCATATTAGTGTGCACGATATGCCTATCATTCAATTAAGTTTATTACCATGATATTCAATGAGGAATGAGTTTACCGTGTGTACTATGATGACTTGGTCTACCTAGAAAAGGTGGTACCTTTTTTGAATTTCACTAAGGTGTCACTTGGGTTAAAGTAGAACGTGCAAAATAGTATCTTAAGAATCAAACTAAACAAGATGAAGTTGAGGTCAGAAAAGCCACAGATGCAAATCCATCCAGCAAAAGTTTGTTGCTGGAGTCAAGTGGCTTTTGTCATGGCTGGCTTCCTAGAAGGGCCAGTCATACATACAGTCTGTGCAGTCATACAATGCCTCTGCTCAGAAGGACCCTGCAATTAGTTTGATGTTCTGCTATTACTATCTTGAAATTCTTAATACTTGTATCTTTGATTTTGCATTTTGTAAGTGAAGTGTGGCAATGAAGTATGCACATGGGCAGAGGGGATACTTGCAATGGGCATATTCCTTGCTGCCACATGTGCATATGTCAGGCATGATGCCCTGTGAGCACAAAATTACAGTGGACACATGACGTGTGGTAGTTCAGCAAAACTGAAAACTACAAATTAAATGTGGTTACCTCTATGTCTGAGTAAGCGGAGGTGCTGACAGCCTTGAGAGGCCACCTGTGCCATTTGAACCAGAACTTGCTTTTTATTTTGCACTATCCATGACTATTGCACCAAGTAAACCAGAAATAGAGATTTCCACACTTCAAGTACAGTGAATTTGACCCCAAAGCAAGAGAACTGAGAATTCAGAGGATTTCGGGAAGAAACACATATACCTAAGAGTGAGCGAATAGTGACCTTGTTTGCAGAATGTAGGCTAAATAAGAATAAATAGATAAAATAAATCCTTGAAGAATATGAAACATAACACTCAAGGGGAAAATACACACTAACTATAGAAATAAGCATTTCTGTCTAAACGCAAACATCAAAACAAAGCAAAAACCAAAAAAGCAAAAAGACCAAAAACACGTGTAGAAAATTGATAAGAAACTAATGAATGTGGGCCAAATATGATAGACAAGAAATAATTTACTAAAATGTTCCAGGTAAAATAGAGTAAAAACTTTTCTCCTTAAATAATGTGTTCATGAGAAGTGGTAATTTGAACTCAAGAGAGTACAAATTTTAATGGTCTCTAAAAGCATACTTGTGAATTTCTTTCTTTTTTAAATTAAGAGCTATGTAACTTGAGATTGATGAAAATCTACTGTATCAGTGACCTTAAATAAGTTGAACAGGTGAACTATCTCTGAAGCAAAACAGTACAAAATGTGTTACAGCTGACCAAGACTAATGTCACAGCCATGGGGATCCATGGATGGAAGTGTCTCACTTATAAACAAAACTTTCCTTTCCCAAAGAATAAGAGCAGCTGTGAGGGGATCCAAATACTTTCAGACTACTGCTCTTGGAAAATAAAGAGCTGCCAACATTTTATATAACAGAGAGTCCTACACAATGCAAGTACTGAGTTTTGGCAATGTGTTTATTGTTTATTTTCTTGGTCTCGTGGGCTGGGTTGAGGATTCCTTCAGATCAGAATGATAGTATTGTATAGAGCTTATGGGTAAGAAAGACTCCAGTTTATTTTAACTTTTATTTTAAGTTTAGGGATACAAGTGCAGGTTTGATACATAAGTAGAATTCTATCATGGGAATTTGTGGTACATTACCCTGGTATTAAGCCTAGTAACCAATAGATTTTTTTTTCCTCACCCTCTCCTTTCTCCCAGCCTCCACCCTCCAAAAGACCCAAGTGTGTGTTGTTTCTCTCTATGTGTTCATCTGTTTTCATCATTTAGCTACCATTTGTAAGTGAGAACATGCAGCATTTAGTTTTCTATTCTTACCTTAATTTGCGAAGGATAGTGGCCTCCGTCTCCATTCATGTCCCTGTAAAGGACATGACCTCGTTCTTTTTAATGGCTGAACAGTATTCCACAGAGACCCCAATTTGAATACCATTTTTACCATTTAACAGCTATGTGAGTTAGAGCAAGCAGCTTCTCAACAGGATTTGGTTTTTAACTGTATAAAGTGAGAATAAAGAGTCCTTACTTTTTAGGGTTGACATGAACTTTAAATGAGTTGATAAGCATGAAGAACTTAGCCCCCATGCCTAACATGGAATTAATAATTGTTAAGACTGCTATATGTATGATCTCAACCACAGTTCATAGGCATATTTTGGTTGTATGTTCATAATCTTCCTTCCTTCCTTCCTTCCTTCCTTCGTTTCTTCCTTCCTTCTTTCCTTCCTTCCTTCCTTCCTTGCTTCCTTCTGATAGATAGCAGTCACTATATTGAGTGTTGGTTATAAGTAGAAAATGCACAGTCTCAACACTGGAGGAGTTCATGCCTTGAAAGAGAACTCAAAGATATAAACAAGCAATATCTATAGATATATAGCACAGAATAGAGACACAAAGAAGGATTATGGCTTACGGAAGTTATTGGGGTGATCAAGGAAGGTTTTAGAAGAAATGATACTCAACTTGAACACTCCAACTGTGTTTCAAATTGTTAATTAACATATGGAAAAGGGAAGAACTTATATTTCAGGTAGGAAAAACACCATAAGAAAATTAATTGATGGGCATTGCAGCATACTGTACTTGGGAAATACATACAGTACAACATGGCTGAGTTTGTGTAGGAAGGGAATTAGTTTTAGGTATGCTAAAATCAGCCGTGTCTTCATCAAGGAGGGCTACACTTGTCAGGCTAAGGTGTTAAAGAAAAAGAAAATTTAATACCAATGATATAATTTTTAGAAACATTGGTATTATTCAAAATATATACTACCCACTTATTTGACCTAAGTTTTAGTGAGCAGACATTTCATGAGACATAAGTGAAAGTTGATACTTTAAACTGTTCTCTCAGGCATCTAAAATATAGTTATTTATAGAACGTATATATGTGTGATGATTTGTTATGTTATGGAAGGTTAGAATGGCTATTGCAATTATGGGTTTGACTCCAGTGACATGGATGATGCAGTTAATACAATTTTGTAGCATTCTGTCACGATTTTGCTATGAACCAGATCATATATAAAAATTATTGGGGCTTATTTAACAGAAACTATAATTGTTACTTAGATTGGTGACCTTCAAATTGTATTTAGTTCATGGCCAACAGACTATATAATAAATTATTTTGCCTGATTATATAAGGAATATATTTTATATTTAATTTTTCTCAGACATTTAAAGGGAGTTTATATTGCCTCTAATAAGGCATTTTACTGTAATATTATAGAAATATTTGTGTGGCTTGCATGGTGGATTTTTAGCACACAGAATAAAAATGCTTGATAAAAGGTTTGCTTCGCCATTCTATTAAAAAAGTTGATTCCATTTTTGATGTTTGACCATTGACAGTTTTTAGATTCCCATTTCTCTTTCCTGCCCACTCTATATCTGGGTAACCAGGATAAAAAGGCATACACAGACCCTCTGTCTCAGCAGGCCAGAGGGAATTTTAAATAGTGCAGCCTATAGCCCACATGGGAATTCCTATCCTAGCTTTACTCTTCACCCTCAATGAAAATGCAAGCTAGCCCTTACCCTGCAACCTGAAACTTGGCTTGTCATCTCATCAGACCCCTGCTTGAGTCGCTCCTCTCCTGGGAATCACCAGCTAATTGTGAGTATTATATGCATATAATTCAAATACACTTTTTAGCGCATTGTGTCATCTATCTGGACATCCAAATAAATTCATGGGTAAGAATGTGGACAAACTGATTAACACAGTCACATTGTAATTAGTCTTTAGTGGACTCTCAAGATTTTTTCTACAGTCAAGGGTTTCAGTTCCTTTAATAATCATAGCCCACAATATAACGATTCCCAGAGAATAGCAAGAATAAGAGAGGTTATTAATGTGAAGAACGAATGTGAGTTGCTGCCCTTTATAGATGATTCTGCCAAGTCTTTGAAAATTCATCAAGAATCCATGCAGAGGAATGGTTGATGGTAAGAGAAAATTCTCTTGGTGTATTCCAAAGGGAACAAAAAAGAACGGCTAAAAATGTTTTGTCTATTAGAATCTGTTTTTAAAGAAAATAACATACATATGCAAAAATAAGGCTAAATATAAAGTGATCACTTGTGTCTTGTTGAAATGACAGCCAATTTTAAAATTTGAATTTTCTGAATATTCACTATATTATTTTTTAAAGTTAAAAAAAAACCAGCTTTATTGAGATATTATTTACTCATTTAAAAGTGCATGACTCGCTTTTTAGTGTATTCACAGAATTGTCCAACCATCATCACCAGTAATTTTAGAAACATTTTTGCCATTCACCCCAAAATAAATGCTGTCTTATAACAATTAATTGTTATTTTTTTCCCTACTCCTTCCCCATTCCATTTTGGACATTTCAAATGTCCTATGTAGTTTTGTGTCTGGTTTCTTTCTCTCAGCATCATTTTTTTCAAGGTTCATGTTGTAGCATGGCAAGTACCTCATTCCTTTTTTAACTGATAAATAATATTTCATTGTATGGATAAACTACGTTTTATCAATTTATGAGCTGATGGGCATTAAATTATTCTCACTTTTTGGCTATTATAAATAATATACTGTGAACATTAATCTACAAATTTTTACATGGACACATGTTTTCATTTTTATGGGTATATACCTAGGAGTGGAATAAAACCTGGAACTCCCATATGTGGTTGGTGGGAATATAAAGTGCTACAATCACTGGATGAAACAGTTTGACAGTTCATCAAAAAGTTAAGCATATATTACCATGTAATATTATTTTCACAACAAATGCCACTTTAAATGATATAAAAACAAAATATTTTTATATTTTGGAAGCTGAAACAAGAAAATTCACATTTTTAAAACCATTTATCCATCCATCTAACCATCCATTCACCTACCTATTTTTCCACCCAACTGGAGACTATGCTCTGGTGCCCTTTCCCTTTTTCCCTAATTTTTATCCTTAGATGGAATTGGGCCAACATACCAAATATTATATGGTATTTGTTTCCACCTGTTTTGCATTCTTATAAAGGGATACCCAAGCCCAGATAATTTATAAAGCAAAGAGGATTAATTGATTCACGGTTCTGCAAGCTGCACAAGAAGCATGTGCTCAGCTTCCGGTAAGGCCTCAGGAAGCTTTTACTTATGGTGGAAGGCAAGGGGAGCCAGCGTGTCACATGGCAAGTGAGGGAGCAAGAGAGAGAGAGAGGAGGAGGATGAAGTAATAGAACTAGAATTCACTCAATCCTATGAGATTGGCACCAAATCCATCCATGAGGGACCCTCCCCCATGACCCAAACACCTACCACTAGGCCCTGACTTCAATCTTGAGGATCAGATTTCAAAATGAGATTCGGAGGGGACAAATATCCAATATATATAATCCAGGATTATATATATATGTACTCAGATTCATGAAAAATTGCCTCCTACATGTGCCATTTTTGTGTATTATTCTTAGCTTTTATTAACTAACACTAGTATCCTGCTATTTGAAAAATATTGCTGGGTAGTCTGTACAAATATGAATTGATAACTCATTTACCACATTGCTGGTAGTGCTCTTTCTGAGGATATTAGTCAGGTTGGACTGCCATAACCCAAATACTACATACTGGGTGGCTTAAATGATGGGCATTTATTTACTCACAATTCTGAAGGTGGATGTCCAAGGTCAAGGTGCTGGCAGAGTTGATTTCTGATAAGAGCTCCCTTCCTGGTTTGTAGAAGGCTACCTTCTCACTGTGTTTTCAAATGAACTTTTCTCAACATGCGCATTCCTAGTAGCTCTTCCTCTTCTTATAATGATGCTTGTCCTATTGAATTAGGGCCTCATTCTTATGAACGCCTTTATTCTTAATTACTTTCTTAAAACCCTTTTCTCTAAATGTAGTCATATTGGAAGTTAGGGCATCCACTTAAGAATTTTGAAGAGACACAATTCAGTCCATAATACTAAGATACTGTGTTATTGCTTTTATATTTTAGTGTTGTAATGCAGCTTTGAATACCTACAGAAAGGATGGTGTAGCTTAGCTGTGCCCTATAGTAATCATAACCGTGTTCCTCTTCTTTGCTCAAGCTGTGAGTAAACACACAATCTATCTTAAAGGTCAGTGATCACAATTCTGTGGACCATACAGGCCTAATATACAGATTCTCTGCCACCCCTTTCCCTTCCACTTTCTCACCTCAGCAATAACTGTAATAACTACCTACTCCTATTTACTCAGCAGTATCTGTTTGCTTCCATTTATATTTTCCCCTCTTTTTGATTCTTGTGTCTTACTTCTTTTTACCAACATTCTATTATTCATATTCTCGCTTTTAGATGCCTCAATTATGTTCTAAAATAAGGCAAAAATTCATGAAAACAACAACAAAAAACAAGATTAGTAGTGAATACAGTCAGAGAACTTGAATTATGTCAGGGACACAACTTGTCTGTTATACATGTACGAGCTGTGCACCTATACCTGCAATTTCAGTTTACTGTTTCCACTCTTTTTTCAGTTTTTCACTACCCTTTTGAATTCCCCTATTAAGCAGAAACTTAAAAGGTTTTTGCGAGAATACATTTCCATTCATTATAGTAAAACAGGTTGGGAGACTTTTATATGCAAGTATCAAAAAATCACACAAGTGCTAACAAGAAGGAATTGCATTATAATGTCATTTTTGCAGTACCAACATATTCTGTTTTCTGAAGGAACTGAGAGTAGTTTGGGGGAAAGGACACCACCTAAAGGGAGACACATCCTTCTCATTGTTTTCATACCTTATCCATATTTACCACTGCATCTGGCAGATTTCCCGATTCCTGAAGGTGGAGTATCATGCACAAAATTTAAAAGTCTCTGTCTTTTAACTTCATTAATTATCTTACCAAGATATATAGGACAGTCATGGAAAGAGATAGAGAACACAGATTAAAACTTAGACCTTTCTAATGAAATTAAAAGCTCAATGATATGTACATTCAAGTGTAAACTAATATTTACTTAAAGAAAAACAAGACAATGAGGGCAGATGATTTTCGACATATGAGTAGGGATATGAGAGATTGAAAACACGATAAGAGTGAAACTACTGTTTGGTTTGGGCTTCACTGGCTACATTAAGTCACTTGTGAGTATCTCAGAGAATGTAACTTACCTAAAGAAAGAAGCTTATTGGCTAATTGGTAATCTATTTTATTTGTATAAAAGGAAAATATGCATAACAGTTCATGGAAAACAAATTTTAAAACTTTCGGTAAAAGAGAAAGGAGCATTGATTCAGAGTGCGATAAAAGAAAGCAGAAACACACGTTAACAGTTCTATCTCAGTCACTAACGAAATTGAGGACATTTCCAGAAGAAAATTGTGAGTTTTAACTACAGATTTTATCAACCACATTAATATATAGTGCTATTACTGGTTAAAGATATTGTGTTGTGGTGAAAAGTGTGCTCGAATAGGAAGTAGAAATGAAGGTTTGAGCCGAGGTCTAACTTTTATTTGTCCCATGACCTTGTACATCTCACTTAATTTCCCAAAGCCCCAGAAATATTTTTCCTATCTACCTGGCTCAATTGTTTAACAGTCAAAGGACAAAGGAGCAAAAGAGAAACATGAAAGCATTATATATTCAAAGGATACACTACTACTATTACATTATGATTTAACATTATTAAGCTCTTATTTTTCAAGTGTTTTACAACTGGCATACGTAACACATGAAATATTTCTAAATTGATTTTCAGGATGCCACAGATCTATCTGTAATATGTAAAAAACTGACAGAAAGGAATTTCATTAGCAGTGTAAGTAAAAGGGCACTTTGAGTGTTCTAAGTGCTATAACCTAGGATTGAGAAAAGCAAAGCCATGCCCTCAATGTGCTAAGACTGCACAATACAAAGATGAATGGGTCTACAGTCACAAAGGCTATGTGACAAGATGGCTAGAGAATTTAGCAGTTATGATGAAACGATTGTAGTGGGGAGGCAAACCCTATTCCTTAACTACCAATGCCTTATATTTAGAAGAACAATTTCACAAAACATTCTATAACACAATTTGGAAAACTATGGCCAGTGAGTTATTCCTTCTTTACTACTGCCTTAT
The DNA here is from genome assembly GCF_009761245.1 of Sapajus apella. Classification (NCBI taxonomy): domain Eukaryota; kingdom Metazoa; phylum Chordata; class Mammalia; order Primates; family Cebidae; genus Sapajus; species Sapajus apella. The sequence goes on from NW_022436958.1 coordinate 3,951,039, forward strand.
ATTTAGAAGAATCATTTCTTAGAACATTCTATGTCATGATTTGGAAAACTATGGCCATTGACCCAAATCAGGCATGCTGCCTGTTGCCATAAATAAAGTCATTGGAACATAGTCAGGCTAATTTGATTACGTATCTCTATGATTGTTTTCCCGCTACATCAGCAGAGTTGAGTAGTTAAAAAAGAGAATCTATGGCCCCAAATATTTACTATCTGTTCCTTTACAAAATTTGATGGCCCTGTTGTTGACCATTGTCTTATTGATGTAATTAGAAATATCACAGAAGTTGAGAAGAAAATATGATTAAACCATTAAACCTACCCATGTAGTCATAGCCCTGGGTATTGACAAAAGGAGCAATGCCAAATTATTTCTTTCAACTGCTTGTGTAACATAGTGCTTCTCAAAGGTGACACTGGTACTGATGCCCCACAACCACATCTTTGAATCACTAAATGCAAACAGAAAAAAATATGTTTTAGATTGCTAAAATTAAACTATATTTACCTTTTGAAACCCTCACTTCCATTCATGGTCAATGGCAATTTAAAATTTATTCTCTTTTGGGTAATGACTGAGTCAAATGCATAGCTCTCCTTCTTACTCTTTCCTGGGGTGGTTTTAGTTGTGAGATGGTATGGGAAACCTCCACGTGGCTCACGTCTCATTTGTGTCTTTTCTTTGTGTCCTGATGGCATCTGCCTTTCTTTCCCTATTTTTTCATCAGCTTGGGCTTTCTATCTCTGAGTCTGTGACCTTCAAAGCATGGCCAATTGCTAGGTCCATCTCATCTAAATCTTTTTTGTCTCAGGCTCAGAACCTTTATTTCATCTGACCTTCCTCAGGACTTCTGAACCTTATGAAACCCATAGCCGTTTACCCTCCATGATCCTAACATCTCTAACTTTAGCAAGCTTCCCTTGGAATTAACAGATTTGTCCTGCATGGCTAGAACTTCATGACTTCTTCAAAATCCTTACCGTTTCCTAGAGGATGATAGGGATGACTGGGGGCTGTAAGGCAACTCTCCCGAACCCCAGTCTTTCTAAGCCCACCTTTGGTTTTTATCATCTATAGTTTCTACTGCCCCTCCCCTGAGACTTACTTAGGATACCATCATGACTTGTATTCCCCTCAGAGAAATTCACTCATCCTTAAGGTCCCTGTCTTTATTTAAAATTTGGATACTTCATTTATCATTGATTTTTTGAGACATTGCATTAAACTATTACTTATCTTGATGACTGAATGTTTCGGTGCCCCCTTAAATGTAGCACCCAAGACAAGTGCCTTGCTTGCTTAGTGTCAGCAAGCTCTCTTTTTCCAGTGTTCTCTATCTTCTTCACAATCTTTGAATTATAATCTCATCTGAGTAGGAAACCAGCATTTAAATTATCATTTGTCATCATTTCCTACATTTATTTGTAGATGATCTTACTGCTCTGCTTCCTTTGGAGCTTGACTTTTTGACTCGCAAGATCCTTTACCTCTTTCAGAAAACAAACAAAAATGTTAGCTCGTACATTAAATGTATTGACTTTTATAACTATTGTTTTCTGCCATAAGTTTTTCTAAATAAACATATTTGGTGGTTCAATTGATTTTATTTATTGATTAATCTATTAATTTATCAATTGCCAGACACAGCCACTCTCTCCCCAAAGGAAATGCATATATAAAGCAATGATTTATTTTTTCCAGTGGAAAAAAATGAGTTAATGTTTTAAAATATTATCCTGCAACAGTTATAATAATAACTAAGATAAGACTAGACTAAGTAGGAAACTAGTTGGCTAGTATTTAGCTTCTACAATGGCGATAAACAGATAATAAAGTAGCTTTTAAAAAAAAACAAGAGGGTAAGGAATGACCAACTTGACTATCAGCTCCTCTGAAGTCTGGGGTTGGGTTTTATATATTTTGGCAGAAAGAGGAGAGGTGACTAATATCTAGTAAACAGGTATGGAATCATAGTTGATATTTTAATTATCTCATCATTTATTTCCTGCTTAGTATGTTTCTTGGCATCTCAAAGAAATCGACCAGAATAAGAAAGTCAATGGTTAGAATATATGTTTTCTCCAAGTATTTATTTTATGCAAAGGCCATTGGTTATTTAAAAATACGAATTTTAAAAAAAATTTATGTTGGGCATTTCAATTCAGTTTTCATTTTGAAATCAAAGTTGAAGTAGAATGGAAGTGGGAGAAAAGGGAACAGAGGCCAGATAGAGAAAATAAACCTTCTGAATTGATTTAGAAAAAAAGATAATAAACCGGACAGAGAGCATAAAGTTCCTGCTGTCTATAGAATAGCTAGCTGGCTGCCAGTTCCAGAGGAATAAAGAGCAATGTGCTGCCAGTTCCAGAGGAATAAAGAGCAATGTGCAGCCAGCAATAGATGTGTGGGAGGCAAGACAGCTCTTTGGGAGTTATGAGGTTAAGGAAATAACTGTGTTTGAGGCAGAATGACAAGTGACCTCTTGCTCATTGAAAGAAATCTGCATGAAGGAGGATTGGAGAATGTCCTGAATTCCCCTCTATGTTCCTCAAATAGCTAGTGGCTTATTGTTATGAGAGCCCTGAGACATACTTTCAATGATCATTTATCCAGACAGTTGAGTTTTTAATGAAATACCATGACTCCTTTGGGAGAGGAACTTGAGGACAGGGAACAGTCAGGACTACAAGCAACTCCCACTACAAGAAGTGTTCCCTGAGAGCAGCTGGCACTCGGTGCAAAAATGGAGCACTTAGGCTTACATCTTGATGCCTGGCTGAAAGATGGGGATTTCCTTAGGGTACTTTCTTTTTGAGTCTACCTCTTGCACCCCTACACTTCATCTAAATGAATATAAAATAAGTTGACACTGGAGAATTTAAATAATAATGAGGATGATCAGGATATTGTCTTTCCTGTGGATTTCAGTATGATCTTATAGACGTTCTTAATGAAAAAGAGTAATTCACAATATGTGTTTAATGTGACTATCCCCAGATGTGAATACTTTTGTTTTTGTACTTTAGGTGAGAATTTTCACATTTCTCATTTATATGATATTTACTTTGAGTCACACTATTAAATGACTTAAAGCACTTCCTCTATCACCACCATCTCCATCATTTCCCTAATATGATGAATGAATTCAGATTCAGACAGTAGATGGTGCTATTATTTCAAAGACCATACAGTACATAAGACTTCCAGATTCTCTTAAGACTACAGGAAACAAGGGAGAGAAAAGTAGAAACTTGAGTGACATCAATTTCTGGTTTACAGAGGTTATGGAGTGGAAAGTTTTTTTTTGTAGTGACCTACTCTGTCCCTTTTGGGAATAAAATAACAATCAAAATTTTCTTTAGTGATTAATAAACTCTGGCTGCCTAGAACAGAAAAAACACCCACATTTAATTTTCTCCTTGAAGTAGCAACATTCACAGATGCTGTTGCTCATACTGACTACCATTACAGACAGAAAGCAATTTGCAAGCGCTCAGCAACACAGAAGACATTAAAATGTAAAACACATGAATGTGAAATTTCCTCAAAAATACTGAATAAAAGCTTTTTCTAATATAAAGCAATTTATATGTAAAACATCTGTAATCACAAAGCACCTTAAATATAGTATTCAAATGCAAGCAATAAAAACCCTGTATCCGATGATGATAAATCAACATATTAAAAGCTTTCCTCTCCTGGCAGCAGATGCTCTTTGAAAGGGAATTGGTAACAGATGCATACCATAGAGGGGTTCAAGCAGTGGTGACACAGGCAAGGGATTGCATGGGGCCAAAGCTACAGCTGGATCATAGAACCTGCAGCTAAAGCACAATGGCTGTCGAGGTTCCTGAAGAGCAACACTACAAGTTGTCTCTTTAAAACCCCATTACTCTAAATGAATAGCCATTGGTGAAAACCCGTTACCTGACTCCATGGCAAAGGCTTAGATTCTTCTCATTTTTCATGCCCAAGCAAAACATATGGTGTTGGGCAGCCTTAAGAGTGAACCAAATTTTCTACCTAAATTTGCAACCTCAAATGCCTAAGTGCAATGAAAAATTTGAACTAAATGAATGGTGATATGGTGAAAATGAAGGCAAACACTGACATTCGAAGCATCTGGATAATTGATTACATCATTTTTCATTTGTATGATTTTTGCATCAGTGGGCCAGCTGTAGTTTCATTCATTTCTAAGAAATACCGAGCAGTGTTTTCAATGTTTTTTTTTTAAACCCTTAAGCTCCCAATAAAATAATTTCAAATTAGAATATGGCTTTTAATTGTTTAGTGTTTTTTATTACTTCAGCATTGCTAATGTCATTTGTCCATTGCATGACCCGTACTTGTGACTATTATGGAGGTGGGCAGTGTCAGGGAAGAAACCTTTGCCTCACTTGTTGCTAGGGTTGTGGCTGAGAGCCCTATAACAGAAGACAACTTAAAGAAGAAGAGTTTACAAGTTTATTTAAGGTAAGTTTTACGTAACACATGAGACTTAAGAATGAAGACCCAGAGAAAGAGAAGAAACTATTTTTATGCTTAGGTTTAATGAAGAGTGGACTGCTTTAGGAAAGTATGACTGTGCAAGGGGTATAGTCTAATGGTAACTATCTAGGGCAAACTTAGGAAGGCCTGTTTGTTCAGAGCTTTCTCTATGTCTCTGTGTCTTCAGAGATAAGGATGTTCCTTTCCTCTAGGTATAGGGAGGTCACATCCTGAATGAGAATCTTATGACCTGTTCCAGGGGAAGGTCAGAAAATTCTTCCTAGGTTTCATGACCTGATTTTAGGGAGAAGGGTACAGAGCAGTCAAAATGACCTTCTTGCTTCTGCTGTTTTATTAAACGTCAAGGTGGCAATATTTTGGGATTGGCTTGTCCTAAACCCCATCACTATTGTATTAATAGAATTGCATGAGTAATGTCAAAAATAAATACTATGCAATTTTTAGTAGGTTCTTTTAAGACTTGCAGACATAACACATTTTTCCTAACACATTTTTTTCATTATTATCTATATGTTGCACTTTAAACCATGGTCTGGGCATTGCTATCATTGAAAGGTGATGTCTATGTCCACTTCCTTTGAATCTTGGTGAGTGTTTGAACAACAGAATGCAGAAAAAAATAATGCTGCATGCCTTTGACTTTTGAGGCAAGGTAGCAGAGGCCTTGGAACTTTGACCTAGACCTCTCAGAATACTCACACACACTCCACAAGTTTCTTCTGGACAGCATCTTCCTCAGAATCTATCTGGCACATTATGAGAAGCCCCAGCTGCATGAAGAGGTCCTGCCTTAATTAGGTGCCCTGGTCCATAGGCCCAGCTGGCTCCAGCCTTCAGGTCATCCCCGCCCAGGTACCAGAATGGGAGAAAAACCTCCAAATAATTCCACTATCCAAATGTTGTCACTTGAGCTATTCAAATCATCTAAGCTGAGGCCCTATTGTACCTTTTTTGAATATCTGACCCACAGAATCACTCAGCATAGTGTGTGTGGATAGGCTTATTACTTAGCAATGGAACACTGGAGCACTGTAGTTGATTTATAAAAAGTTACAACATTGTTACTTGTAAATTGTGAGGATATTCAGGTGAGTTTGCTTAGTTTTAGGCACTTTCAATATTCCAAGTATCTCCTAACTGGTTTTCTTCTGTTGATTCTCCCCTCCATCCAAACAAATGACATAATTGACATGTATTTCCCCAACATATCACTCTGCCTTTGCCCTACCCCTAAATGCTATTGTGCTTTCCCTCTGCCTCCAGTTCACACTTCTTAGCTGGATATTTACGGACCTGCTTTATCTGTCATGTATGTACATGTACATATACACATGTATGTACATATACATATTTATATCCAACTACTTCTACAAATTGCTGACTAAATACCATGAATTTCAAGTGAAATCAAGAACAAGACCTTCCAGGGTTTCTTTCAAAGTACATGTCCACTCAGCCAAGTCCACCTTAAAGCCAAGCACCCCCTGGAGGATAATGACCTTGTGGCTTTATGGTTGTTCATGGGTTTATGGCCTATCTTTAAAATATAATGAAGGGCATAAGATTTAATTAAGAACTGTAAATGTTCATGTTATACATGTCAGTTCTCAATATGTTTGCTTTTTCTATTTTGACTATCTAGGATACTGTCTTCTAGTGTTTCCCCTTAGTTTATTAGAATCAGATTCTGTTCCTGTCAAGTGGCATTTACATTCTTTCTCTCTAGATGGCCTTCCTAGCATTAGAGAAGATAATGTTTGCGGATATCATATACTGACCACTCATTAAACACCAGGCATTTTGCCTCCTCTTTTACTTACCTCGTGTCGTGTAGCCACTCCACTTTCTCAAATGCTTTCTAAGCCAATCATTTGGCAATAGCCATATGTCACTCCTCTCTGTTTATCTTTTTTACTGTTTTTGTTTTCTTGAATGTACATTATGACCCTTCAGGGATAAGGATTTTGCTTTTAAAAATTTCTCTGGTGTTTCCAGGATACTTATACAATGAAATTAACATTGTGTGTGGCCAATAACAATTTGTAAGGAACAATCCCGCTAAAATAAGTTTCTCAGTATATTAGTAATTAGTCTGTTAGAATTTATAGATGTCTTCAAATATTGGCTTCTTTCATTATATTAATCAGATGCTTAAATGGTGTAATGAGATTAAATTTTGTTAGTAATTTTATAATTCCACTGAGGCCATTCCTAAACACAAGTTATTCTCAGAGGACTGTTCTTACATGATGAATTAGTTATACATTTTCTTAGGATGAAAAATAAGAACAGTATATATTTCTTAACTTCTACTGAAGTGAATGAATTTATACAGATTTTGTTGTTTCAACATGACTACCCCTACTTCACGCCACTGTTGATACATACTTTAAATAAAGAATTATCTCTTCCACAATACATTTACAGAAATGTCTAATAAACATATTCATGGTATTTTTCAGAAAGAAATTTGGTGAGAAATTATAAACTTTCTATAGTTAGCAAGACTCCCCCATGCTTCTGTTCAAAGAGCATTAAAATTGGATAAATCTCATTAATTTCAGAAAATAGTGTATCTTTCAAACCGCAGCATACTATTTTAATATGTTAAATTTCCTCACTTTTTTCATTTCGCTTCTTCTTTTAACACTTAATGCTACAAACAAAAAAATCGGTTTTTCATATTTTTATATCATCAGTTCAATGAAATATTGCCTTATGCCATTAAGGCATCCTCATAAGTTCCATGAGAGACAAGAGATAAATATCATCTTGTCTATAGGGGTGTTGAGAAAACTTTTTTGGAATGTTAACTTTGTTGCAGGTCTACGGAAAGCAGAATGCACTGGACAAATAAGATTATTTTACTCAGGCTATAGCAAAAGGGAAAACATTCATTAATAAGAAATATCTCAAAACAAAGGGGACTCAGGGTTGGATAGAGGCTGTGTGTGAGTCTTTTCTGAGTCACTGAAGAAGAGTAGAGGTGGGTTTTATCTGGGAATATCTGAGGACGAGGGCGATGAGGGATGAGGGACTAGGAGAAGTGAATACGGGCAACTAGGAAGGAAATCCAACCACTTTGTGGTAGAAAACAAAATATCTAACCCTTGGTTGAAGTGCCATCGTGACAAATATGGTCTGGAGAAAGAAATGATTTTATTTGTATAAATTAGAGACTGTGGAGAATGTGCTTCTAATTATTTAGCTTCCTTTACTCCACTGGCAATCCCCTAACTCCCAATTGAGGATATAGGGTTATAGTTTCTTTAGAACAACAACAATTAAAAAAAAAAAAAAAACCAGAAATGAGAAATAAAACAGTAAAATAATCAAGAGAAGAAATAACGTAGGAGGGTTTTGAAAATGTTCTTTGAAAACGACTGTGTTGAAAATTGTTATTAAACTTTTTATAAACAAGATTAGAATTATAAAAAACAAATGGAAACGTGATTCTGCCCATAAAGTACAAATAAAGATTTTAATGTAATTTCCAGAAAACATAGTCCATATACTAATTATTCCCCAAGCTCTCTTTTAACATAGCAATGAAATAAGAGATTGCACAGAACTCTACTTAATGCCAGCTACCCTTGCATTACTAAATGCTAATTAGCAAGACCTCTAGACTACCAATAAACAGAATCTGCTTCACAAAATCTGTGGGTTTTGGTTGATTCTTGAAGAAAGCAAGTGAGAAATGGAACACAACTTTGGGCACCTGCCTGTTTCCTCTGTCACCAATATTCTCTTTCAAAAGGCCAAAGAGTGATTTATTTAAGGAGACAAGCTATGAATAAGTATAACCGAGTAGTAATTACCTGTCACTGTGTCAGTGTGTGAAACACTGGAAAAGTATGTAAAACCATATAATAGATGTTTCTTGCTCTGTATGAGTTTCTAACTTAGCTAATTATTCTTTTCCCTTTAACAAACACTTTATTTTTTAAATTACACCTTTCTGACTGATTCCCTCCCACTCTTTCTCTTGCGCTCTCTCTCATACACACCCCCACACCCACATATGCACACACAGTGTGATTAAATGTCTCCAAGACTCATACTAAGACCAACTTATTCGTAAATGTCTCCAAGAGTCTTACTAAGAACAGCTTATTCATTATAGCTTCATCTTCATATCTAACTTACAATAGATGAGGACACTGTATTATACACTAATGAAATGCCTTCTGCAAGATAGCTTGGTGACACATCTAATACTAGAAGTGAGAGTTATAAACTACTACTGTTAAAAAAAAAAACAAAAGCCGGTAAACTGTAACAGATTAAAGGAATGCCAGATAGAAGAAAGCTACAAGTGGCATACAACTTCTATCAATGGAAGTAAAATTTAGGGAAAAGAATCACGGATTTGCTATTTATTGTTAAGTGTGACCCCCTAATAATGATGGAAAAACAATGCCCAGTGAGGACACTTCCAGCTTTGTTGACTATTTTTATTTATTATTTGTCATATCAATTTATTATGTTAATAATGAAAGTACTATTTATATCTGTGTGATTTGTGTGAAACATAAATACAGCAGAGTTACTTCTGATGAAATGTAAGATGAATTGGCCTTAATGGCAGAATACAACTTTGCTCTGTCAGAGTACACTGTGTCACAGCATATATTTACTGTTATTTCAAATTTTCAGTTCAGTTTTAAAATGTAAAAGCAACCTTCTTTTTAACATATAAATTAAGTTGTATAATCAGAAAATTTTATTTTTAATATCAATATATTTCAGATATATAAATATAGACATATCTTATTGCAGATATACATAGTAATAGCTTTTAAGTTTTGTTTCCTGAAACTTCCACATTAATTTCTCAAAATTAACACAATTGAAAAAAAAAGTTATTCATGATGAACTGTTAAATGTAGTAATATAAGATTCCAGGTAAAGATTAAATATAGTCATTTCTACAGTGCTTTTAAAATCATAACTGTGCCACTGACAACTAATTCCCACTTGTTAAGATAACATGTTCCTATGGAACTTGTTATCTTAACAAGAAGCCATGTTTCCACTGTTCCACATTTATTCAGAAAACATGAATGTTTTTAAATTTATTTAATTTCATTCAATACAATATGCACTATGACAGAGTCCAAAGTGGGTGAATGTCAAAAGGAGATATAACTAGGTTTTGGAAATTCAGGAAGATACAATTAACAAATGATGAGGATAGCTAAGGAAATAAAATCATATGAGAAAATGACATAAATGAAATCTGTGAAATGGGAAAGCAGATGAAATATTTAAGGAATGGTAGCTGCAGAGTATGATGACTACCATTAGTGGGAAGGCTTTTGGTAACCTGATAAGAGAGAACCTTAAATGCCAGACAAATATTTTGAGTACCACTCTCTACAAAATAGAAGACAGTGCAGGCATTTGAAGAAGGAAATTGTCAACTTCATTCTGTTTAAGAAGGGAGATGTGATAGCTATATGAATCATAGATTAGAAAACATGAGATTGTAAGTAAATACAGCAATTAAGAAACTATTAGAATAGTCCTGGCTCTCGGTTTGGGACCACTGGTTCAGATGCATTGGAAATAGAGAAAGATGGCAAAAATAAGAGCTAAGAAAAAGGTGTAAGAGTAAGAGACAGGGTTTCTGGGCTATGCGAGTGGAACTTTCAGGATGCTTCACTCAGATATTTAAAAGCGAGTTAGGAATCAAGGCTTAAAGATATGAACTTGGGAGTCGTCACGAACTTAAAAGTCAAAATTGAAACTCTGAACTTACATGATACTATCAAAGGCAAAGTGTTAAGCAAGAGTAGAGAAAGGTGATATTCAAATAGTGGAGAACTTAACATTAAAAAGCAATTAAAGAAAGAAGCAACAAAGGCATCTACAAAAGAATATTCTAGAAAGTATGAAAAAAATTTGGATAAGTACAGCTATTATGAAAGGAAAAGGTAGAGGGTGGAATTTTATAAATTAAAGTCATGAATATATTCTATAATTTTAAAAAGTAAAGTCATGAATATATCAATTGGGAAGTCACTAGTTGCTTCTAAGAGATCATTGTCAGCTGAGTTTTTCCCAACTATGCGGTGTATGGGTATACTGTGAAACAATAGTGAAATAAATTCCTGTTTTCTGGGCAAGTAATTTGGAAGTGGAGTCCATAAAAAAGGATATTTTTAAAGCATAGAGAAGTTCGATTTCAAAATATATTGTGTCTTAGCCCAAGGAGTAAAGAATGTAGAAAAACTGCAGAAAAATAAAAAAAAGAAAGATGACTTTGTGGCAAGAACATAAAGAAAATTCAAGGCATTGCTGTAAAACGCCACTGAAAAGGGGAATATATATATAAAGTGGCATGTTTAAAAATATAGAAATTAAAATAAAAATACAAAAACATTTTTGAAATACATACAGTGTGATTGAAGCAATTTATGTTAAATGATGTCAATTAATGTTATTCTGGGAGAACAAGGATAATAAAAATTATGCTAGGGACCAAAGAATTATGGAAAATGTTTCAAATTATAACTCAGAAGAATGGAATGGACCTTACTTTGAGATAAATGCTAGAATAGGGTAACAGCAGAGCTGCTGTAAAGGCCATTGATTACATGAATCTTAATTATTCTTTAACTTTCTTTCTACTGCAAGCAGTTAGAAGGAAGAGAGAATACAATGAAAATCACGAAACACTCTCATTTGGAAGATAAATCATTCTAGGTGAAAATTGGCAATGTAAACACTAATCAATTTTAGATCACAATCTCAATTAATATTTGGATTGTAAATAGACAATGAAAAAAAACACATTAAATCCATTCCATATGATGCTAAGTTGTGTAAGGGGTTTGTAGTTCTCTGTTATATTGTTGAACTTCATAAAATAATGACACTGATTTGGACGATTCTCTGATATTCCAGGCTAGAAGACATGGTTTCTTCAGCTAGTTGTCCAAACCCTCACCTTTTCCAAGATTTTTAAGAAGGAAAAATTTTTACATTAATATGAAAAATAGCTAAGATCTAACACTTCAGATAGAAACACTGGGTCAACATTAGCATTCTGAGTTTTATATCTAGTTTTGGGTTCTTGTGTACACGAAGGTACCACGCCAAGTGGTGAAGAACACAGATCTTCAGTTCAGCCTGCGTGGGTGGGTTCCACATTTACCACTTTTTAGTTGTGTACCAGTGGGGAAATTACTGAAACTCTCGATTTTCTCATCTGTAAAATTGAAATAATTTAAGTATCAAACTCATAAGAGTCATTGAGCTTTACGTAAAAGATTTCATTTAATGAGCAATTCATGTACCATAGTAAGTACAGAGTAAACGTAGACTTTTATTAACGCTATTATCATGTATGACGTGGAAATTATATTTGCAGCATTATACCTTTACTTTGATACTTGTCTTGAGACCTGTTATCCTTCATTCCTTTTTACCTTCCATTTAAAAAGATATTACCAGAATGTAAACTTCAAGAGGGAAAGAATTTTTGTTCAGTTTTATTCTCTGCTCTTGAATCAGGACTTAAAATGGTCCCAGATATATCATAACCTCCTAATAAATATTTCTGAATAAATGTGCCCCATTTTAGTATTTTAAATGGCATATGGGGATATAATTGGATCAATATACTTCTCTCCACTTTCCCGTGTTTCATTTTGTTGACAGAAACAAGTTTATTACTTGTAATTACAGCTAGTTAGTTGCTGGGTTTGTCCTGTTAGTCAGATAAAACAGATAATTCTACTAAGACAGAAAATAAAAATGATGAGACACTATAGAAATATTATTTTAACTATGGGAAAGTACTAATAAAGTCATTTAGTCGGACACATCTTGTTAATTCAAATGACCCCTTCAAAATGTCTTTGCCTCAAAGACCCTAGGAGGGTCATATGAATGATAGGAGATGCTGAACTAATTCTAACAGAGAAAAACAAATCACTAGAGTTTCTTGTGCTATTTTGGCTATTTAGAAATAATCACAGGAGTCATTCTGTACTTGAATGTCATTTATGTTAATTTTAAGTAAAAATGTTCTTAATGAATATAGTATTTATAATGAATGACATTCTTTCCATTTCTCCTCACATTCCTGTACCACCCCACTATTTCTCAAAGTGAAATGCTTGCCATGTCATAGTCAGTCAGGGGAAGAATAGAAAGGCTTGGTGTAAAATGTTAGCGATCTGGATTGATGTATGTTGGAGTAATTATATTCCGCCTGTCTAAAGATTTTATGCTATTTGAAATGGAAAAACTGCTTCTTTGATTTAAGATTTTGAGAAATGTGACTCTGCATAGTTATGTCCTTGTTATGTTCCACTCATTGGTTTAAAAAAAAATAATTCAGCTATGATTGGCTGAAAAAAATAACTTTGAAAAGCTTTTATTCTTCTTTACTAGCACATCAACGTTTATCTAAATGACAGGCATAAGACTGTCATCACAATACAGGCTACTGAATTGCCTTTAGCTATTGAATTTTTTTTTCCCTTTCCCCATGGATCTTCTGAGAAGTGAAGCAACCATTTCACTGGAGAAAGTTCACTGGAGAAAGGTGAATTTACACAGAAGAGTCAATATTCCATGTAGCAAGTAAATGAATCATGTGAATCTCACTAAATTATACTACCATCCTGAAATCAGCCATTGTGAGAGCCCTAGGTACAGTTTCAAAAACGTTTTGACCTCCGACAGGTGTTCCTTTTCCTCTTTGATGTGCCTACTATCCTAAGTCACCATTGCTTAAATACCAGCCCCAAATCCATCATTTCTTCTGGAATCTCTCAGCTGAAATTTGAGCACAACCTTAGGCAGGAAAGAGAAAAATCACCAATATTTGAAACCAAACCGAAGCCTTTATTTTATTTTATTTTATTTTATTTTATTTTATTTTTTGCTCTTGTTGCCCAGGCTGGAGTGCAATAGTGCAACCTCGGCTCACTGCAACCTCTGCTTCCCGGGTTCAAGTGATTCTCCTGCCTCAGCCTCCCGAGTAGCTGGGATTGTAGGCATGTGCTACCATGCCTGGCCAAATTTTTTTTTTTTTTTTTTTTTTTTTTTTTTTTTTTTAAGTAGTGATGGGGTTTCACCATCTTAGTCAGTCTGGTCTCAAACTCCCGACCTCTGGTGATACACCTGCCTTGGTCTCCCAAAGTGCTAGGATTACAGGTGTGAGCTACTGCTCCTGGCCCTGAAGCTTCTATAATCAGCTTTATTCTTCAAAGAAGATGACTGGCACAAATATAACGAGAAAAATCTAGTAAGAAATTCCACTTTTCCCCATCCACTAGTCTCAGGGTCAATAGGATTAGGCTACAAAAAGACGGATTAACAGGAGAAAATATTTTCTTTTTGTCTGTTGTCAATATTATTATTATGTGCACAGATGCCTTCATAAAAAGGAAATGAAGATAAAGAAATGGCTAAATTTGCAGGCCTATACATCATTTTAAGAAAAGACAACACATTGTGGAGAAGTGACCAGATAAAAGAAAAGAAGGTTTGGGCTTCTAGGGGTAATAATTTGTGGAAAGATAAAATATATGGGGGAAACAAATGGAAGATGAGGATTATTTAGTATAATTTAGTTTGTGCAAACTCATCTTGGTGTCCTTTCAACCTCCAGGAATAAAGGTTGTCTTCCCTTCCCAGTAAGAGGGAAGACAAGAGTTTCACAAGGGAAATTTAATTTTTGCTTTTAGAAGATGGTAAAAGAACAGAGAGGTTGCTTTTCCATAATTGCTTTCAGCTTAAAATAATTCTTATGCTAAAGTAAGCTATTCTGATTTTATTATTTTGGCTCATTATATATGTATATGTATATTATATATACATATTTAAAAATATATATGTATATATCACTGTGTTTGATATCTGTATAATTGATGGGGATACTGAAACATTTCTTTTATAAATCTCACTTCATCAAATCCTCATTTTATTATAAAGTAGATAGTAATATATATTTTATAGAAAAGGAATCTTAAAGAAATTAGAATACATATCTAAGACAATATAGTTAAAATTGAGACCCTGGAAATCAAAATCCTGTCCAATTCTAGGCATATTTCTTTACACCTTTGCAAGATTATTTCTTGGGGTGCTATGGTTGAAGCACAGGTAGAAAGTTGTATGGTGAGAAAATAGTGGATTTTCTCCTTTTATCTACATAGCACACTGATTACTTCCTTTATCAATATAAGCAGTTAATCTTATATAAGTATTAACATATTTTTATTATCACTTGTACTAGCAGCATTTCATGGGCAACAAAGTGAAATAAAATTTAAAGTAACTGAAATAATTCTTCTATTCTTGTTAAGGTAGATATCAAAGTTGGTTCTATGGTTTTTAGCAGGTCATACAAAAATTGAAAATATAATCTGTGACGTGATACATAGCATCCAAAATATAAAAACAAACAAGTGATTCAACACGGGCAACATTTTTTTGATACTTTCATAAAAGAGTTTTGTTTCTCAGGAATATTCACAATTGGCACTGTGAACAATATCTTCACAGTAGACATGAATAGTTCATCAAGCTTCTTCATATGCACTGAGGGCAAGCTACCAAAGTATAGTTCAGTAGGAGCAGAGAACGCTGGCAATGAGGTGGTAGTGGTGATGAGGAGGGGAGAATGGGAAGGTTGCCAAAGTAATTCCGTGCAATCCAGATGGACAGTTCCTTATTGGTCTACATAAGTTCAAACCTAGATTATTTTAGAGTATCTAGAGAAATGGATTTATTGTAATACATTCAAGAAAACCTTCATAAATATTTTCCCTCAATACCATGAGGACTTCCATAGCTATTGAGCAGCAATGAGTGCTAGATCATATCACTAGAATATTCTTGAACCACCTATTATCCAAAAGACAAAATCTCATCATTAAGGATTTTTTTTTCTTTAGGTATTTCAGTTGCCTCCTTTAGCGCTCTCCCCTGACCTAACCTCTCTGTATAAATATATATTATGTTAAAAAATCAAAAGGAGAAGCAACAACCCTGGCCCCCAAATGTTTCCTGAGGAATGAAGATAGCTCTAAAACATTTGCTGCCAAAAACTGGCATTTTAAGGTGGTTTGCTATAGTGTTCATCTTTTGTTCTTGTTTGTTTTCTTGCCAAAAAGTGGAAAGGAATTAGGTGGTAATAAGGGAGATTGTGGTACAGTCATCAATCACCCTCTTGGAACTGCTCCAAAGCCTCCATCTGTATCAACTCGAGAAAGAATGCTGAGATCTTTTTTGTCCATTTACCATATGGTCTGGTCTATCTAAGAACACCCAAATGCCTTAAACAAAGGAACGATCATTGTAATTCCTCTCATGATATCAATATGACCACTTATTCTGGCACATGGCTATAGATCCTATACTTGGTATAAGCTTACGAGGAGAGTCATCGTCTTCCATTAGCTTTGACACTTTCATTTCCATGTGTAGAACTGGCTCAATTTAGTCACTGAACTTAAGGAATTATTAATACATAATTTAAAGAGGGAATTGCTGAATTAAGGCAGGAAAGGCTGCCCATTACAGTCATTACTCAGTCTTGCAGGATTTGTCTAAGAAAACAAGTTTTGGGTGCTCAGATACCTAAAGACCTAAAGTCTTTACTGTTTATGTGTGTGTGTGTGTGTGTGTGTGTGTGTGTGTGTGTGTGTGTGTGTGTTGTGGGGGTAGGGGAGACAGCAAGAGTGAGTTGAGGATATATATCTTGCCTGTTTCCTCCTAGAAATTTTGAAATTGGCCAGCTTTCTTTTACAGGGACATACGGCTAAAAGTTTTCTGCCTTTCTTATTTTTTTCCTCGTTAAATGCTGAGAAGAGTGACATGAGATCGGGTGATTTCGTGCTACTTGAGCTTTTTATCTCTGCCATCCCTGCCGCAGATGTCCAGATGATGTTAGAGATGAATCACCCTCCCTTGAGAAAGTTTTAATGCTTTAAATTTTTTAAATTATTTATTACTGTTACCGTTTTTTAGAGAAATTGAATACTAGATATGAGTAAGAGCGAATGAACAGGACAGAAGAGAAAGGGATGAGGGTCCTTTGTAGGGACATGGATGAACCTGGAAACCATCATTCTCAGCAAACTGACAGGAGAGCAGAAGATCAAACACCACATGTTCTCACTCATAGGCGGGTGTTGAACAATGAGAACACATGGACACAGGGAGGGGAGCACTACACACTGGGGTCAGTTGGGGGGAAATAGGGGAGGGACGGTGGGGGGTGGGGAGCTGGGGAGATATAGCAAGGGGAGAAATGCCAGATGTAGGTGATGGGGAGGAAGGGAGCAAATCACACTGCCACGTGTGTTCCTATGCAACAATTTTGCATGTTCTTCACATGTACCCCAAAACCTAAAATGCAATAAAATA
>NW_022436958.1:3968043-4044164 GCF_009761245.1 Sapajus apella
CCATTAGGGGTGTGTGTGTGTGTGTGTGTGTGTGTGTGTGTGTGTGTGTGTGTGTGTGTGTGTGTGTGTGTGTGTGCGCGTGCGTGTGTGTGTTGTGGGGGTAGGGGAGACAGGAAGAGTGAGTTGAGGATATATATCTTGCCTGTTTCCTCCTAGAAATTTTGAAATTGGCCAGCTTTCTTTTACAGGGACACACGGCTAAAAGTTTTCTGCCTTTCTTATTTTTTTCCTCGTTAAATGCTGAGAAGAGTGACATGAGATCGGGTGATTTCGTGCTACTTGAGCTTTTTATCTCTGCCATCCCTGCTGCAGATGTCCAGATGATGTTAGAGATGAATCACCCTCCCTTGAGAAAGTTTTAATGCTTTAAATTTTTTAAATTATTTATTACTGTTACCGGTTTTTAGAGAAATTGAATACTAGATATGAGTAAGAGCGAATGAACAGGACAGAAGAGAAAGGGATGACCAGAAGCTGGTAGGTATTTGAAAATAATAGCATGTGTTATTATTGCTGGTGATGCAATCATGTCATCAAATGATTGGGTTTGAGTGGAGAAAATAATTTTTATTTCTAAGGAGGTCAAGAGATTGAATTTTTAGGCCATGTGGTTTGATGTTGAAGTCTCTAAGAATGATGGTAGAATTGTATGAAAAAGACATTTATCCAGGTGAATGAGAATGCTATAGTTTAAACATATCCCTCAAATTTCTTGTGTTGGAAATTTAATCTTCAATGTCATAGTGCTGGGAGGTGAGGCTTAACAAGAGGTGATTAGTTCATGAGGACTGAGCCCTCATAAATTGACTAATGTTCATTATTGAGGGAGAGGGCTAGTTATCACCAATGGTTTTGTTATAAAAGTGAGTTGAGTTCCATTTTGCCCTTTTGCTTTTACCCTCTCTTGCTTTTTTCTACCTTTTGAAATCTGACTTTGAAATGGGATGACACAGCACCAGGACACTCACTGGATGCTGGTGCCATGCTTTTGGATTTTCCAGCCTCCAAAAAATGTAACTCAAATATGTTTCTGTTCATTCTAAATCACTCAGTCTGTGCTATTCTGTTATAGCAACACAAAACAGACTAACTGTATTAGTCTGTGTTCATGCTGCTAATAAAGACATACCCAAGGCTGTGTAATTTATAATGAACAGAACTATATTGTGAGATTGGCAGGCCTCACAATCATGGCAGAAAGTGAAGGAGAAGCAAAAGCATGTCTTACATGGTGGCAGGCAAGAGGGTCTGTAGGGAACTCCCTTTTATAAAACTGACAGATATGAGTGTTGAACAATGAGAACACGTAGACTCAGGGAGAGGAGTATCACACACTGGGGGCATTCGGGGGTGTTAGGGGAAGGACAGTGGGGGGTTGGAGGGGTGGGGAGGGATAACATGAGGAGAAATGCTAGATGTAGTATACATCTAAAGTAAAATAAAAACATAAAAATAAAACTGTCAGATCTCATGAGGCTTATTCACTATCACAAGAACAGCATGAGAGAAACCTGCTGGCATGATTCAATTAACTCTCATTGGGTCCCTCACATGACAGGTGGGAATTATGAGAGCTACAATTCGAGATGAGATTCGAATCGGGACACAGCCAAACCATATCACTAAGGCAAGGGAGAAGGCAAAAGAGTAACAAAAACAAGGAGGAATAATCTGATAACATGTGGAAAAAGAAATTAGAGTTTGTGAAAATGGAAGGACAAGAATTAATTTTGATGTAAAAAATGGGTAGCATAAAACTCCTTATAAGGCCTAAGCTTTGAGGCTTAGGCTGACCTGAGTGTGAAAAGGGACAGAAACCACGGACATCTGGGGCTTCAGGAGATAGCCCCATTTCAGCTATAAAATAAGTGTTTAAAGAAGAGTTTCAGAGTATAGAAAAATCTGTTCATGACAGATCTTGAATCACAAAGGGCAGAATAAAAAGGGTTTGGAGAGAAAAGGTAAGAATAGGAGACAGGTCATCGAATATGTTTGGAGACACATGGGAATAAATGTCTGTGTGATGACTGAAGATCTAGAATGCTTGGACCTTGTAAGAAGACTGAGGCGAAAGGAGAGGTTATTAACAATTCAATAGACCTCTGACCTCAGCTTTTAGTAAAAGCAAAAAGAAACTAGATTTTATTGTAGTGGGATGACCTTTCAGACTGGAAGTGTTAGGGATATTTGCAAATATATAAGAGGCAACATCTGTGGTGAGTGAGAAGAATGACAATCACTATTCTGCCCAGTTATTGTAGCGAAGACCTATAGTTGCACTGTAAATTCTAGATCCATGCAATTCTACAAATGATTAATGCATAGATACTTTTTAAAAACAGTACCATCACAACCACATGGAATTAAAAAATTTAAAATTTTTTTTGCATAAAATGTTTTAATCTTTACAATAGCCCTTGATATCAAGTACTACAATCTTAATTTTTCAGTGAAATAGCTGTGACTCTTTGATATTAAGGTTGTCGGCAGCCAAAACATCACAAATCTAGAAATCTAGGTTTGTCCAGTTTTAAAAGAAATGATCTTTTCAACCTTTCCAAATTGATTCCTGCTTTATGACCACAATCAATTTCTAATGAAATACATTTGTCACATTACTATGGTAGTTCTTGAAGTGTCCTTCCAGAGACCAGTACTATCAGCTTTTACTGTGGATTTGTTAGAAAGGTACATTCTCTGTTTGCCCTGACCAACAAAATTAGATAATCTCAGCAAAAGATTCATAAATATACATTTGAATAATATTTCATAATATTAATAATAATATTTTGATGTATGTTAAATTTTGGGAATGACTGCTTTACTCATAAATCATCATAGAACAAATAGGACATATTACTAACACCAAATCTTCTCTTTTTGTGCAACTATAGTATTTGAGCAATTGCTCATATATAATAACAGGATTTTCCCTGCAATTCTAAATTTCAACTTTGCAGTAAAATCCTATGAGTGACATTATTTGGGAAATAGTCCCTCAACTTTTTATAGCTGCTTGGAGATACCCTATCCCTCAAAAAACTATCCAACCAGGGGTCAGGTCTTACAGAATCACAAGTTGACTGCATCTTTTGTGACTTTGTCAAGTCTTTCTCATGATATACCATTCTTCTTTGACCTCTATTTTCAAGTTATTTTCTCTTTCATGCCTCCAACAGGCTTAGATCTGTTTCTAGGTTTCCTTCTCCCTTAAGGAGAGGTGTATCCAAGCCTACAGTTTATTTCAGCAATGAGCCTCAGGAAATCTTAGCAGAGAAAGGTCATCACGTCATTACCTGCTATCAGATATTGGTATGCTGATATGAAAGTTTAGGGACAAACTTGATAAGCACTGATATTACTGGAAAACACTCTCTAGCAGATAGCAGTGAGCAAATTTATTCTGTGAAATAACTTCACTGAAATGAGGTTTTAAAGGTTCTGACCTGAATGGCCAAACAGTTTAAAAAAGGACACTGTGCCTAGCATAGGGTGAACAAAGAATATGAATTGACTAAATGAATCTATGAACACATTTCCAGAATCAGAAATTCAGATCGCATCCTGAGGAAAGAAGACACAAGGCTAATACATCCTATGACAATAGGTTAATATGGAGATGCAAACAACGTTTTGAAGTAGTAATCGTATTTAAAAATTATTGTTAATCAAAAATAATTTTTCAAATATTCAGCACCCAATAAATGTTTGTTAATGATAAAAATTAAAAATACATTATTAGAGAGTATTGTTTTCATTTACAGATCAAGGTATTGAGAATTAGGTTAAGTTACAGCATTATAGGATGTTCGTTCATTGCTTACACCCAAAGGCACAAAGATTCTGCATTTATATGTATATAGTACATAAGCACAGATATCCAGTAACTATTTTGTGTTCACTTTGTATTAACTGTTTTATATAAAAATGTAGCAAAAATATCATTTCTGTAATTATGCAAATATAAATTCATTATTTGGGTCCTTGTTTTTAAGTATTTCCTAAGAGAGTAGCCTCACTTTGTAAAGAAATTTATACGGTGGGAAAAAATATTTTAAAAACCCAGAAACAGAGTGAAAAATGTTAGAAGCAATAATGATATACAAACTTAGTTATTAGAATGTAATTGAAGATTAGAAAGCTCTCTTGATTTCCCCAAAATTACCTGACATAGTTTGAATAAACAAATAACTAATAAAGGTGAATGTACTTTTGCCAGTAATTTTCATCTCTGCCATGCCCTCCATCTAATTATTCTGGGCTGCAGTTGCTTCACTTGTAAAATGGAGAAATAATAAGGTAGCCATGTGCACGAAGTGCTGGTTTCTAATTTAGTTTTGGGCATCTTGTGGAAAACACATACTGGACTTTTCTTCTTATAGAGGAAAATGAAAACTTTTTGTATTGAAAAGGAAGTTTGTGATATCTGTCTGAGAGCTTATAATACCTACAAGCCCCCAAACTGGAAGAAGATTGTGTCCTCCACATCCAACAAGGGTTATTATGAAGTAGCTTCTGTGTGAGCACTGGGCTCTGACTTTCATCTAGAAAAGGAATCAGAAAACTATTGTTGATCCCAGTTACGAACTCAGTAACTAGAACTGTGCTAAGTATTCTCTCATGTAGTACTTCATTGAACATTATCAGATGTAAAGAAAGTACTTTATTTGGAACTACACTATAGCTGTCAATATTAAGCAGATGCTGTGTAGTTTATTATTTCCTCATAACTTTTCCATGGTGAAAAATTGAGTAAGTTCCTTAGGAAACGAGAATTCAAAGCACTATGCAACTACACAGAGTTATTGTTAATTATCTACCTTTTCATAAACCTAGTCCCAAGTGATAATGAAGGAGGCAAACTACATTGGAACATAAATCTTTTTTATTCATAGATGACCAAATCTCCCCAAACATTCTCGAATCTCTACCACCTTTTTAGCTTCCAAAACCTCCTCTTCAAGCCTCTCCCACTCTAAGTAGGCACAAGGGGAGTTGCTAAGAACAGTTGCAATACTTTGAATGTTGGTGATAATAACAACTGCTGACTGTATTTACTTCATTGATTATAGTCCAGGTGTATTCAAATTAAATGTCTTGCATTAAATATCTCATTTAATCGCCATATTGAAATAGATAGCATAGCCATATATATATATATATATATATCATATATAAAGTTTCATAAAGGTTAAATAATTGGCAAAAGACACAGCCAATAAATAGAGTCGTCTGCATACAACCTCACACCTTCTGGCTGAGGGTTGGAGCCTTTGCATCTGTCTCCTGAGGCCTTTAAATACACATGTAAATATATTGATGATGTTGGGCCTAGACCATTTTTAAAGCATTTTTTCACCCTTAAAAAATTGGGCTAATCATAATATTCTTTCTCTTTAATAGAGTTCTGTATTTCTAAATTATAACTTCTTTATAGTCATCAGGGAGCTAACTTTATCCTGTCCTAGAAACATTAATGGAGCTGTTAAGTAATTTAAAATAAGCATTAATATTAAGTAAGCATTATGTGTGCACCTTGGGGTAACTGTTTTATATAAGAATACAGCAAAAAATCATTTCCATAATTATATATGCAAGTAAAAATTCATCTTTTGGGCCTTGTTTTTAAGTATTTCCTAAGAGAGTAGCATAAGTTTGTAAAGAAATTTACATGGTTGGAAAGAATATTTGGAAGGCACAGAAATGGAAGCAAACTGAAAAATAGAATTAGAAGCAATAATGATATAACAACTTAGTTATTAGGCGGTCATCGATTCAAGAAATGTGCTTGAAACCCAGGTAAGTGGAGCTTACCTGGGGAATCTGTTACTAAAACTGACTTAGGCAACATGGTCAGCACTGAATACTATTTCTCATTTGCCTCAGTAGAGAACATGATGTCTTCTCTCACTTACCAACTGTAAATTTCTTACTAACATTGACAGTTTAAAAATAATTTGCATTTTATTCCATCATCTGATGAAATATTTAAATCTCAGGGCAGTCCTGGCTTTCTGAGTTAACAAATAACTTTGTGGTATCTGCCTGAGAGCTTAGAATATCTTTAAGTACCAGACTGGGAGAAGGCATGCATCCTCCACACCCATCAGGAGTTGTGAGGAAGTAGCGTCTGTGTGAGGTGAGTGAGTCAGTGAGGCAAAGGTAATCATGTACACCTTAATAACAGTAGCTAACAATTTGAATGAGTTCTTAGCATCAACCTCAATCTCTGAACAGGTATTAGTAAATCTATGACCCCTGATCGAATCAGCCATTCAATTTTTGTTGTTGTTTTGCCTTATAAGTGTTTTCTTTTTCCTGTAGTTTCTGCTCTACTTCTTTGCCTTCATTACTGAATGCCAAACTTTATTCAGAATTCCATACAATTTCTTTTTAGAATATTATCAAAGAGTAATTCTCTGGAACCTGAACTTTTACAGTCACATGGCCCTGTAAAAATTAAGTTCACTGAAAAGTATGACTGAACTTACACTGAGTTTTATCACAGCATTTAGAAATTTGCATATAGAGAGTGATGTCATTTTCAGAAATTAGAGTTTTAAATTGTGCAGCTTATTTTAAGGGAAGGGTTATTTGTAGATTTTGTGGTCATCAAGTGCACTGTTGCCTTTACTCTGTCAATTAAAAACATATCTATTCTTCAAGATGCATATAAGTTAACTTCCAGAACCCTTCCCTGATCACGTTAGCCATAATGATTTCTCTCCTGCTAAACTCTAGTGTGACTGAGTCACATGGATGAATAGTATGTGTATGCTTCTTTACTTTATTCCATTGATTTAAGTCTCATTTAATCAACAGAATTATAATCTCTTCAAGGGCAGGGATCAGGCATTATTTTGTTTTTCATATTCCTCCAGATGTTTAGACCAAGTGTCTGCCATATAAAAACTTTGTTGAAGGAGTCACTGAATCAAACACCATGCTGTTATACAATTTGGTAGCTGGATACCCAGTGAGCAGAGAGAACTAGGGCCCTAAAGAGGAAAAAGATTTGTTTCTTAACAGAACTGGACAAACTATTTGAGTCAATTCAGATCAAAGATCATTTATTACTCAGACCACTGCAGGCCACATTGATCTCTTCTTTCTTTGAATTTCTGAGCACTCTTGTCTCTAAAAGTCAACAGAATTTTCACTTATGTACCCCTTCTATCATGATTTACCTGTTCTAGGTATTTTGCTCCTACTTCTTTAATAGGTTGTCATAAGTTGAACCAAATTATAATTCAGCCATTTTACTGTACACAAATTACAATATTGTGTAGTTCTATATAAGATATACTTTAGAGCGGGATCTGTATTATATTTTGTTTACCAACTTTTTCCAGCTTAGGAGATTGGTTTAAAAAAAAAGTTCTAAATACTTAATTGATTCCAATAGAAATCAAGGGTCAAAGTGTGATAGAAATTATGCTTTATGGTAAATAGTTTAAATGACTTAACATGTATTATGCTATGATGACATATGTATATAAACATATTTTTCATTATTTTTACATCTATGTCTCTATGTGATAATTAGCTTTGTTAAAAATGGAAGAATCAGGCATAGTTCATAAAATCAGAATATGTGGGATCCTATAACAAGTAAAAAAGTGCACATTCTCTTGGCCAAAGTGTAGAATTCAGTCACACTACAGGAGTCTGATTCTAAGAAGTCTGCTATCAGAGCCAGGCAAGTCAGTGAACAAACTCCTTGGAGCATATGGTCTGTTCAATGTTCAATGATTTTCTGGAATAGAGATTTCACTTGCTGTGTTGATAATCTATTTTAGTGTCTAATTCCCACAATCATCAAGAAATTTCTCTGTATGTCTAGCAGAAATGTCTTAGTAAGATTTAAGTCCATTTTTTTCTTATTTAGCCTTCTGTAAAGCTATGTCACTATTGATCAACTGTTTCCGCCTCCCTCTTTGCTGCCCGAATGGTGAGAAGATTTAGGAATTGCCATCTAGTTAACAAGCACTAAGGAACCTGCCTGTACCATCTGTGCTCATTTAATACCTGCTTTAAAGAAATTTTAGTTTTAAGAGAAGGAAAATGGGAGTGATGTTTCACAGTCATAGAAATAAAAATATCTATGTATTTGGTTCAAAATACTGGCCTTAGGATTGTTATTATAATTAGTGTCAATGGTGATAGACAATCATTTTTGCAATAGTCTCTGAGAAACGTCTCTGAAATATGTCCCCAAAACAGTCTGGTTACTGACTGTCAAACACAGACTCAAATACTTGTAGCCCTTAAATATAGTATTCTGCCTTCATGAGTTCCTGTGCTTTCTCTCTGAAATCTGTCTAACAACCTTCTACTGATTTCCTTCTTCTCCTTGTCTTCCTGACCCAACAACCCAACATGACATATCCTTAAGGTATGTTTTAAGATTCTTCTTCATGAGAACTCTTCACTCTTTCCTAATCTCCTTCTGCATTTGTAATTCAAAGTCTATAATTTACATTAGCTGCAGGTTTAGTTTTGTTTGTTTGTTTGTTTTTTTAATGAATTACACGATTTAGTCTCCTTTCCCCAGTTGCATTATCAAATCCTTAAGGGCAACAGTGCACATTAATTGATTAACAGTCCCTGGCAAAGCCATTCTTCTTTTAGGTTCATTAAAGGCAAAACAGAATAAGTTCTGTATTGTAAAGCACACACATCAGAAATCGTTGGTGATTTAGACTTAATGTTATGAAACCAGCTGGACTTCCTCTAGACATACCACTGTTGGCTACTGGTTTCTCTTAACTAACATTTTTGAGCTGCTGATTTGTGTCATCTAATTTGGCTAAACAGCAGAGAGCCAATGACAAAATCCTAGATATGTCACCACAAGTTAGGCAATAAACAATGAAAAACGTCGAGTCTCTAAAGCCTGCCTCAGTCACATAGTTAACATGTTTTAAACCCCACTTTAGCCAAACAGTGAGCATATTTATTGGACATTTTCACTATGTTAATGCAGAGTTTATCTCCAACTGGCAGTGACTGTGTACCCAAAATTCCCTGTTTTAATTCATTTTTCCACCAAAATCTACAAAGTGTTCTATGTGACAGTATCAAAAAATAGAGATACGTTAGAGTGAGGAGGTAAGGAGCAAGGGCTTCTGATCCAAACCATGGAGATCAGCTGTATTGCTTACTCCCAGTGTGGACTTGGGCAGATTACTTAATTTTTCTGAGCCTCAGTTTTCTTATCTGTAAAATGGAAATGATAATAACAATGAGGTTGTAAAAAAAACTTTAATATATGTGAAGAAGTTAAAATAATATGTGGTACTTAGCAAGTACTATGTAAGCATTAGCTTTGAATTATCTATTGACAGTATTATAGTGTTATTAAATTTTAGTAATATTACTTAGTTTTATTAAATACATCACATTAAAATACTTTAAAACATACTTAAAAGACTCAGTGTGTGCCCTGTGAGATAAGTGGCCGGTATAACACAACAGACTGATTGACTATAAGGGGAACATAGGCGATGTGCAATAGAAGCAGTGTAAGGAGTGCCTCAGTTGCTGAGGAAGTCAAGGGAGCTTCACAGAAAAGGACAGTTATGGAGAAGGGAGCATTTTTCACATTCAAAGCAAAAGGAAGCAATTTCTAGGCAGAAAGAACTTGTGTGCAACAAAATTGTGCTAGCGACAACATATACAGCTGCAATAGAGCACTGAGAGGCAGTCTCTGGCCTCTGCAAGGTTACATGAGAAGATGAGACCCATGACAACCATAGCAATAGACAGAGTGTAATGAATTTCATGGGAGTACTGATAACCATGCAATTGTATTTATTCTTTATTATCATTTCTTCCTTTTATCAGCTTTACATGGTGGATATTTCCTCCATTTACATTTTAAAAGAATTAGTTAATGGCAGAATGAGAGGTATTCAACAGAAATTTATCTATGAATTTTGTGAAATTAACAGCAAAGTATGTTTATTTAAATAGGAACCTTGAACCTTTATTGAGGAGCCGTTCCAGACACATACTAACGGAAGCGTCGATTTTGTAAGAGGAAATTTAAGGTTTCAGTGGTGGTGTTAGGTGCACGGTCCCCAAAAACAGTATTTTTAAAAAGCATCCAAGGCTGAGAATCATTTTATTAAAGTGAACTTGTCTTCTTTTCTCTGAAATATAACAAATCTGAAGTGGTTGTTTGTGGTGGTTACTCTATCATACTATATATATATTCAAGCGAAAGGTAGATTTAGATAGATGGATGACAGATAGATACGACTAGATAGATCTATTTTTGCTATCAAATATGCTAGTTATTAATAAAATATCTATGAAAATTTATTCAATTAATCTCTAAAATTATTTTTGACAATTTATCAAAATAAAACTAAAACCTTAGTAAACATTTATCACTCTAGTAGGAATTACTGGCTTGAATATTGTATCTAAAGTATATATTCCTGTAAATAATCAAGATAGAAAAAGACATTATATTTTTTAACAAGAAATGAGGTCAGTAAAATGTGGAGAAACAGGTGTGTTATTCTTCTACCAATTATCTCAATCTTATCGACCTTTTCTTCCATTTAAGCTATTCTGGTCCATTCTGTTTGCTTTTCATTCTGCGTGTGGATGTCTTTTCATTTCTGCTCTTTTGTTGACTTTTGGCTTTTATTCCACTGAAGTTCAGAACTCCCTGACTGCTTCTCCCACTCCTCTGCGGGAGACATAGTCCTCATACCCAGAACTAAGTGGAAATACTAACCAAGCTATCCAAATAGCTCAGACAAATGCATTTACACATATGAACCATTCATAGATTGCTTCTGTTTTTACTGTACTTGTAGCATCTGTCCTGTGAATATTGTCAGTCACATTCCAGCCAGCGTTGTAGTTACGCCCAAGAACATTCACTCCCTTCAGGCAAACAATCAATTTAACTGACTTCTTTCCCCACCGACTTGACTGGTCAGTGGAGAGACAAGCATAATTGCTTCAGAACTTTACAGAAATTGTCTTGGAATTTGCGTTTTAAAATCATGGCTGAGGCCAGTTCTGTAATGCTTATGCATCTGGTGCGGTTATTAAAGACTCTTTCTAAGAGTAAGTGGCAGAGCAGCTTTAAAACAATTACAAGCATTTAAAAAGTAATTACCAGAGAATTCCAATGCAAGCAAAATATCTATTTTGACTACCATGAACAACTCTGTACAAACATTTATCCCTCTCTCTCTCATAGATGTGGCTATCCATTTCACAGAAGATTTAATTACAAATTTGTCTTCCTTACCTTCTGGGCTCACACAGCTGCCTGAGAAAAACAGAAGCAGTGCAGATAATGGTGGCAGAAGGGTAAGAGTCTAGAGAAGTAGAAAGTAAAGATCTAAAGTTGGGGGAATTTTTAATTCTTATTAGACATAGATGATATCTTGTAACCATTAACCTATAAATGTATTAACAATTCATTAATAACTAATATATTCTGAGAGAAAAAAATTGATCCATCAAACATAAAGCTGTTCCTTTTGTTGATATCTCTCTCTATATATAGATAGAAATATATATGTTTATATCTCTATATATAAAGTGAATGAGATTTTCAGTTATTTTTTATGTTTGTTTTTATTTTCTTTTTTCTTCTTGAAACAGGTTATACTACCTTTCAGTACTCCTATAAATATGGGCACATATGTATACTCTGATTTATTTGTTGTTTAATCTTAAATTCCACACTTTATACTATACTTTGTGGAAGTTAAATTAAGGCATAGGATACTATGTGCTTTTTTAATTTATTTGAACACCCTTCTCTAAGGATCCTAGAAGCCTCTGGGCCTGTGCTAGGCAATAAAGGAACCACTGCCACATGTTGCTATAAAGTATTTGAAGTCTGGGTAGTATAAATTGAGAGAAGTGCTGGAAGTTTAAAAAATGCACTAGATTTCCAAGACTTAATTCACAATAAGACTGATAAATACCTCATCAGTAATTTTTATACTGATTATTTGTTCAAATGATAACACTTTGGGGCTGGGTGTGGTGGCTCACAGCTATAATCCCAGCACTTTGGGAGGTGAAGGCAGGGGACTCACCTGAGGTCAGGAGTTCAAGAGCAGCCTGACTAACATGGCAAAACCCTGTCTCCACTAAAAATAAAAAATTAGCTAAGCATGGTGGCACATGCCTGTAATTCCAGCTACTTGGGAGGCTGAGACAGGAGAGTCACTTGATCCTGGGAGGCAGAGGTCGCAGTGAGCCAAGAGTGTGCCACTACACTCCGGCCTGGGTGACAGAGCAAGAGTCCGTTTCGAACAAACAAACAAAATACTTTGGATATATTGAGTTGAATAAAATACATATTGAAATTAATTTTACCTTCTTCTTTTTCTACTTACTCAATGTGACAACAATAAAATTTAAAATTTCCTATGTGGCTTGCATAGTATTTCTATTTGATAGCATTGGTCTAGATGAGGATGGGCTGCATCATGAATTCATAAAGGCATTGTGAGAAAGGGCCACTCATTCTGGAAGATTTCGGCCTCAGAGGAGTTGGAAGCTGGCACTTTTGCAGGGATTGAAATTGAATACTGACTGCATTCTTAATTAGTCTTGGAGTTAGATGCTACTTAAGTCCACAATGGTGTCCACTGAGTAAATTTTTGGCAGAAAAATACTGCCATTTCAGTTACAGAATAAAATATTGAGTCTGTCAAAGGTAACACTTAGTTTGAGGGAACAGAAGAGGAGGGAGAGAAGAAATAGTAAAGAAAGCTAAAACATCAACAGAAATTATCCACTGAATACAGAAAGCAAACAATTGCCTAGTTTGGTACAATTTAAATATAGAAGAGAGCTAAATAATTTGATAAATTATGTACTTAAAGCCAAGAATAAATCTAGATTACCAGCCAATGACCCTTGAAATGGTTATGTGGTTTAGCATAAACTAGTGTATTTTGTTCCTGTAGTATGATTTGGGGGAATTTTACCAATCTTTTGTAGGATTTCACCCCCACTGGTCCTTACTAATACAGACAATTTCAACTGCTATGCTGCTATGTTATTCTTCTTTCCCCTTGATATAGTTTGGATATTTATCCTTGCCCAGATCTCATATTGCAATGTAGTCTCCAACGTTGGAGGTAGGGGTCTGGTGGGAGGTGTTTGGGTCATGAGAGAGGATTCCTCATATCTTGGTGCTGTCCCTGCAACAGCAAGTGAGTACTCTCGAAATCTGGTTACTTGAATGTGTCACACCTCCCACTCCACTCTGTCTTGCTCCTGCTCCCACCATGTGATATACAAGCTTCCACTTTGCCTTCTGTCATGAGTAAAACCTCACTGAGGTCTCCCCAGAAGCTGAGAAGATGCTGGCACCATGCATGTACAGCCTGCAGAACTGTGACCCAATTAAACCTCTTTTCCTTATAAATTATCCAGTCTCACTTATTTCTTTATAGAGTGCAAGAACAGCCTATCATACCCCTCTGGTTAAGGGTAGTACTATACTCTGAGAATAAACTTTTCAGCAGTGAGTTATCTCAGTACCGTAGCTAAAGACCTACAAGAGTTTAGCATAGTATAACACAGTAACAAGTAATCACAGAGTGGAAGACTAATGCCAAATATAAAAGATAGTTTGCTCTAATAATCACAGAAATGTATTTTACAATATCTCATCAAAAATAGGCAGAAAATTACCATATCCAATCAGTCAAATTGAAAGCCTGGCTCCTGTCTAACAATCCCTTGTTTAGGGACTACCTTCCATTCTTGTGAAACACACTGGAGCATGCTTGTCATGAAAATGTAATGCTTCTCCTTGAAATGCTAATCCTTGTAGCCACTTTATCATCCCAATGACCCTTCTAATGAAAGCTTCATTAAAATAATGGCATTCTTTGTGATGTTTGGAGAGATGAACTCTTCTGAAAT
Source organism: Sapajus apella (assembly GCF_009761245.1). Classification (NCBI taxonomy): domain Eukaryota; kingdom Metazoa; phylum Chordata; class Mammalia; order Primates; family Cebidae; genus Sapajus; species Sapajus apella. Next base: position 3,981,967 of record NW_022436958.1, read on the forward strand.
GGATAAAACCCTAAATGATTTCCAAACATCACACCACTTCGCTACAAGTCAGCCAATGGCACATGTGGTCAATTTATGCAGGAAAACAATCAATAAGCAGGACCATTTCTGCTTCTGTAGGTCTGACATGGATTACTGGGCCTGGATTATATATAGATTCTAATATTTTATGAACAAAATGAATTTAATAATAGTTTCACATGATTCAGAGACCTTTTTTTTACATTTATTTTTGTGTATTTGACTTACCATTAGCAGTTTATTATAAATGATACAACTCAGGAATAGCCAAATGAAAGAGATGCAAAGTATGGTCAAAGTATAGAACTAAGGAAGAAGTATGGAACTTCCACGACCTCTGTGAGCACACCATCCTTGCAGCATCTTGATGTGTTCATCAATCCAAAAACTTCAGAACATCTTTAAGCACAGCACTTGCTTATATTATTACATATTTTAAATATATGTTCATCTTATTAATGTATTTGAATTAATTTTAATGAGATTCTGTCACTAACTTCCATACATCTGTCTTATTAATGTATTTGAATTAATTTTTAATGAGATTCTGTCACTAACTTCCATACATCTGTGCTACCCACGGCTTCAACCTAAATTTTTATAAACTGCTAGTCAGTATAATCTCTGAGTGCCTAAATTTCTGGACTGGTACTTGTCTTTACAGAAAGTATACGCCTCTTGTCTTTTATCCTGGAATATTACTTTTCCTGTTGACACTCAACCTAGGAGATCACACTTCCCCAACTTCATCTCTGTAGTTTGGATTAAAATATCTGTCTTTATGCTTTCTTAGAACCATCCATGGCTCTTCCTACACAGAACTTGAAATTATCTTTTTACATGTCTGTTACTTGAAGTAAGTATTCCTCATAAAATATGGACCATCTGACTACATCACTAGTACTTTGGTATCCTAAGTACTAGTGATGTACTTCCAGGATACCACTTGGAATATGGAAGGTGCTTAAAATACTGTTGAGGTTTTTACAAAGAAGTACTGGCCAAATTAAATCATTGCATGGGCATGAGATTCTTCTCTGTTCTTATTCCTCATGCTTTGTATTGTCCTTCCAATAAAGGGTTTAGAAGTGCATCAGATATGCATATCATTCGTGCTATGAACATGAGGAGTATGAGAGAGGAGAAAAAACATTACTTAGTGCTGATGAGTCCTCCTGACAAGATAAAACACTTAATGAGTATTTACTCCCAGAGCGAACATGGTGAGATGGGAGACACACATTTGTGATTCCTATAGTTTGCCTCAGTTTTCATGTGTCTCCCAGAATGTGAACATCTTGCTATAGCAGTGTGTGATTCTATTTAACTATACATCTATCTTTCTAAACTCTCTGAGAGGAAAACCAATTAAAAACTCACTTTGGCCACCACAAAGTAAGTACTTTTCTATTCCAATACATAGGAAATACTGTCTGGCCATAAATATTGAAGAATGGTATTTCGAATCCCAATTTAGCATGCCTTTGAGAGTATTAGATGCTACAGATTGTCTCTGTTCCTTGTAGTGATTATATGTGTGAACTTTTCATATCAGATGGATATGTAGTCAACACCTGGTTCTATCACAGACTAGCAGTTAAATTGAGAAAATTATATAAAAAATGGTTTCTAGTTTTCTTATCTGCAAAATGGAGATAATGGGGTTGTTGAAAAATTAAATAAAGTATGATTATAAGGAATAGTTCACTCTATAGATTCTACTAAGTATTCTCCTATATATAGGGCTCTGTAATGACCATGCATTTAGTTATTAGTATTACTATTTTTTTTTTCTAATTCTTTTGCTGTCCTGTGTTTCTGACTTGATACTCTTGAAACTCCCTGAGCAAGTCTCCTGTCTCTGGTCATCACTTTTCTGCAAAGTCCCATCATCCCATATTGGCAGTAATTTTCTCAAGTCTACTGAATGGAGTATTTTGATAATCATATTTTATTTATTTGTTTATTTTGAGACAGAATCTTGCTCTGTTGCCCAGGCTGGAGTGCAGTGGCATGATCTCAGCTCACCGCAATCTCTGCCGCCAGGGTTCAAGCAATTTCCCTGCCTCACCCTCCCAAGTAGCTGGGACTACAGGTGCATACCGCCACACCTGGATGATTCTTCTATTTCTTTAGTAGAGATGGGTTTTCACCATATTGGTCAGGCTGATCTCAAACTCCTGACCTCAAGTGATCTGCCCACTTCAGCCTCCCAAAGTGCTGCACTTAGAGGCGTGAGCCACCACACCCCACTAATAATTATATTTAAATTAAAAGGGGAAATTTTGATTTTTAGAAACATTACGCATTTCTAATGCTAAAAGTTCATCTGTATATTCTTTATGTCATATTCTCCATGGAAACTATTTTTATTTTTAAAATAATTCTAAAATTCTGAAAATAAAAAAAATGAATAAACACCCCATCATCAACATTCTTATTCATTAACCTACTAGAATATAAAATATATTTCACAATCATTTTGGGATTTGTATACTGTATTATTGATCTGCAGGAACCTTCACAAGAAAAACATTGGTCTATGTTTTTTGGAATGAGAAAAATGTCATTTGTCACTTAAATCTTATTCATCCGATTTTTCACTCTACTTGGAATAAGAACATTAATTTATTTCTCATTTATAAAATTAATATGTTTTGAAAACTTGAAATTTATCACTAAAAATAATAAATGAAAAAATCGTTGGTAGATTTGCATGTGTTCAAATTATAAAGCATAATTTTAAAGTTGGGTTATGGCCATTTAGAGAAGAATTGATCACATAAAGATGCTATGTTCAATACTGCTCTAATAAGAGATTTATCTTAGATTTGTGTTTCTAAAATTAATGATTAATTAGTTTAATTTTGTATAATATCTCATGGAGGCCCTGTCCTCTGTTCTCAAATTTCCTCTTTTAAAGAGTAGCTTTAGCACAGGAAGAACTAATTAAGATTCAAGTTCATGCAAATTCCCAATAGCAATCATCTTTTATTTGCAATATTTCTAGTGTACACATTAGTTACTTTCCTATTCCAGAGACATTTTGACATCTTAGCATTATCCATTGCTCAACATGTGAAATTAGCTTAGCACTTTTTTTCGTATCTTGTTGAGAAAGTTATCTTTCATCTAAAGATCAGGAATAATGAGCATTTAGTTGAATGACATTCTACCTTACAGTCCAAAATGAACCCAATTTGAAGGTCAATTTCTTCCTTTCATTGTTAATAAAAAAATAGCTCATTCAGTTTGTGGTCAGATCACTAATAGATTCTCAATTATAGTCCCTCCAATTGCTTCAAATTAGTTACATCTCATTTTCAAGAATCACCACCTGCAGAGGATTTGTCAGATGCCTCTATTCATGTTCATCAATTGTGCTGATGACCTGGTATTGCAAGGAAAAAGTAACTCCTAAGTACAGATTCACAAGAAGTCAGATTCATCCAGGTGCTAATTAAAATAGTTTATTTAGTCCAACACCAGAGGTATTGAATAAAAATCTGTAAATGGAGAGAGAAAAAGCTACATTTTAAATATTCTTAAGGTATTTGCTAATCATTTTCTTATGCATAAAGACATAACAGATAAAGTCAATGGGTAGATACCCCAACTGAGAAATGTCCACCAGCAAAGTTTGTTAACATGTGACTAAGTGGCCACCTATATTGAATCACACATTTTCAGTTCTGAGTTAAGAGCTATATATGCAGGCTGGTCGGGAATATTACACAGTGGTTGGAAATATCCATAGCAAGGGTAATAGCTATATTAATTATCAATGTGAAGTATCTTACAAAAGTAAACTAACATCAACATTGAAACTAGCTGAGGAGGAAAGTAATGCCTATTTTACAAAGTATAGATAAAATAAACAAGTGTTCATCATGCAAACAAGCCATGTTTTGCATCTCTATGATCCGTCTTGCCTAAGCTAAATGTGGTACTTGGACCAGCAGCAGAGTCATCACCTGGGAACTTCTTCAATATCCGGAATCTCAGATCACACCCCCGACCGGCCGACTCAAACATGCAGCCTAACCAGATGCCCACATGATTCACATTCCCGTAAAAGCCTGAGAGGCACAGGCCTAAGAAAACTTCATTCAATTATGAAAAGAAGTCCCATCTGCCTTTTCGCCACTTTGTTTTGCTTATCGTTCTGTCTCCTTAGAATGCCCTCCTCATCCTAATTTTAATTTTGGATTCCATCTCTTATATTATGCCTTTCTAAGGAACCAGGCAAGACCTATATGAACTTTAATTTACTACTTCTACGCTAATTTGTATTTATGGATTTTTTAGTTGAGAAAAAAATGCCATGTTCATGTACATTTGTATATTTAGCAGTCAGCACTGTGCTTGTTTTATAATTGGTGATTTATAAAATTTCATGAATTAGAAAAATCCAAATGATTTGGAAATCAAGTGATGTAGTCAAATGTATAAATTAATCATCAATAGATCATGATGATGAATGCAGAGGTCTGCTGTAAAACCAACTCGATCAACATTGAAAGTTAACAAAATTATATTATAATAATGATGATTACTTTATTTCCATTATACATCCATTACTATTCAAAGGTCTTTCAAATTGACACATAAACAACAGAATTTCCACAAATTAGACAAAATTTCCATTTATTTACATAATCTTTCTTTTGTAAATTGAAGATACAAAGAAAATTCTACTTTCAATAGACAAGGTATGACTTAAATAGAAATTATTTGCACTTATTTAAAAAAAAAATCTCTGCTGCATTTTCTGATTAGTTCTTCTAAGTAACTACTACTGTAGTGATTAGAATGGTACAAAAGTAATTGTGGATCTTGCCATTGAAAGTAATAGCAAAAACCCACCATTACTTTTGCACCAACATAATCATATCTCTTTTGAAATTGCATCTCAAAGAAAATGGCTAAATGCTTCAATAGCTAGAAATTTGGAACTAGAAAATGTATATGTCTAAGTTATAAATTTTATTTAAAATAGTAAATGAACTTATGCACAGAGTATTATAAAATGTCAAATTCCCTCCTGAGAATTTTTTCTCAGGAAAATAAATGTACGTTAAGGAAAAATAGTGGCTTTAAAGGAGAAGATGTTAGATTAAAAGTGATTTTTATTGTTCTTTTCTTGTCTGAATCTCTCCAGTAAACAAGTATTTTTTAATAACATCTTTTAAATGAAATGCAACAAAAAGTATCATCTAAACACCAGGAAATATTCATTAAACTACACATGTATAATAAAGACATAGCTTTGAGCTATGGCTACACAGTTTATGAACGTGATTATTCTCTCTCTCCTTAATGACAAATTCAGTCAGATAAATGTCAAATTAGTAGGCACTCTGGCAAACCTTGTTAAATGTAACCAGTATGACTTATTTCTACTGTTTTAAATCTACCTGATAAGATAGGATTCATATCTTTAGTTTTTAAAATATTTATATGAACAGAGTTAAAAAAATAGAACTTACAGTGCAAATTCCTGATTTCTCACAGAACTTTTTCTACCAGCCCCAACCCCACTGTTCCGTTTTCATGTTTGAAGGTTATTGAAATAGTTTCAAAGTGAAGCTTAACCTGCTATTTCCCAATTTAGGTATAAAACTCCTGCTTATCTCTCACCTCCTCTTTCCTCCCCACTCTTTCTCATATTTTATATAAGATCTTATATAATCAAACTCTGCCTCATGTTCTATTAATTTTTAATATTATCACTTTGCTTCCTACTATGTGAGAAGAAAATATTAACATCCTTTTATTTCTCCCTAACTGGTGGCAGGCTATGGCAGCCCGAAAATGCTACTTTGGTATAGGGATCATTTTGATTTGAAGGCCATTGAGATGAAGGAGATATAAGAAATAATTATCTTCCTTCCCACTATTTGTCTAAAGACAGGACATATATTTACAAAGGTGTTCTTCCTCAGTCCTCTACCAAGAAGGACAGAAGTTAATCACCAGGAGACAACTTTCGATGCTCATCAGCCTGGAGCCCACACCAGAGGCATCTACATAACAAACTTGACTCACTAGCATCTATCCACCACTAGTTTCCCATAAACTTACCTTTTCACAATTTGCAGCCCCTAGATGCCCAACATCCTTTTCCTTGGTCCTGTCACTTCTCTAAAAATGTATCATTCTTTGTTGGAGATGATATGTAAGCGAGAGTTCTAAGCTGCCTCCTTGGGAGTTATTCATCCCTGAGTTTTCTCCCATGTACATATAAAACATATGTGTTACTAATCTTGTGGGTTTTTTTCTCTTGTTAGTCTATCTTTTGTTATAGGAGTTCTAGTTCAACAGAACTCGGAAGGGGAGAAGAAAAAATATCTTTTCCTCTCCCACATCTTCAAGTATCCTCACCCTTTTTATTCAGTAGATTTTATGAGATATGCTGTTTCATTTCCAGAGCATGTGTGTATTTATATTTGTTCTACTGATCAAACTTGTTAGAGACTTGTCTATTTTATTAGTATTTGTGAGAACTAGCTACTGGATTTGTTTGTTGTTGCTTTTCATAGCATTCTTCCTTCCTCTTTTTTAGTTGTTTTCTACCGACTATAAAATACACTATTCTGCCCAAGTCAATTGTTTTCTTCCTTCGGTTAGTTTATATAGGTTTTGGTCATCCATGTTGCTTGTGGCTCTTTGCTAACCATTTATATATAAGAATGAGAATAGTGCTTATAATTTGAAAATTCCCCCACCGCCTATTCTAACAATGGAATTCCGGGATTTGTTCCCTTTTTAAATATCCCCTCCTATTAAGAAAATGGCAGAAAATCCATGTTCATGGACAGAGTTTGAAAATGATGTAGGATTTTTCTTCTGGGTCACTTTGCAAGCTGGGGACTTCCAGCTGGCGATGCGCTCCCCAGGCCCTGCTCAGCCATGTCGGCTGCCCCAGCTCAACTGTGTTACATAACTTGTACCCATGTTCGGCACTTACTAAGCTCTTGTTGCATGCCCAAGGAGAGTGAGCGTACCCTAGACACTGAAGGGTGAAGAGGGCAGAGAAGAATTTTATTGAGCAATGAAACAGCTTTCAGCAGAGAGGGGATGCAGTAGTGGCCTCCTACCCAAAGGTGGGAAAGTCCGCTATGTGGCTGGATCCGGAGGCTTTTATGAACTCAGAATGAGGAGTGCATGCTGATTGGTTTGTGAGTATGCAAAAAAAAGAATAAAGCAAAGACACCTCTCAAAGTTGGGTGAAACAGTGTAGAAAAACCAATTAGGAAGATATAGGTATATGTAAAGTAGATGAAGGGTAGGGACCAATTAGAGGAAAGCGTGGCAAATAGGAAAACAAGTTCTGAATCTGGTCAGAGGATATAACTTGTAGCTCAGCTTTCAGGCTTTAAACTGTCTGTTGTTTGGAGGTGGGATTTCACTGGGGACTCACCCATCTGCCTACACATTTGGTTACTTCCTGATGCTCTCAATAGCCATCTCGAGTTTAACAGTTAGAGAACTAGTTATTACACCCCTTGCCCCCAAAATTCTATAATAAAAGGAATTCTGCTTTTTGATGTCCATGCTAACAATTGGAGTCCTACTTCTCCACAGTCAGCTAAATATGGTTAATGCGTTGTCTTCTGATTTTTTGCATAGACGAAAACACCAGGCTACTAGTAGGTCTTATTGAATTACCAGGGGATGAGGATTCATGGTGAGAGGTGGAGGTGGAAAGCCCTTGAGAAGCTCTGCTTCCATGAACAGCTTTCCAATAAATTCCCATTTGTTCAGCTTCTTTCTCACCCCATCATCCAGCACTGTGGACACCAACACCAAAATCTTTCTGAAGTTCATTCATTGTAGCCCCCTTGCATTATTCTGGCTGCCAAATCTTATTACTTTTATTCTTTTTTAAATATAAATCTATCATTAAGCTTCTATAAACTTTCCACCATTCTAAATGTTGAAACATCTTGTACACACATGGATCTCTCATACTTTTTTCTGCTATTATGGGCTTATTTTATTTATTTTCTTTTCATGTCATTGCTTCATATGAGTGAGGTCTTAGAAGAAAGGGAAGACAAATATGTGTGCTTACAGGCCATCTTGAACTATCTGTCTTTATCAATTATTTGTTCAATTGAATAAAATCACAATTTTATCTTTTAGGTAGTATACATGTATATAAAATGGATGTGTAATATCAGTTAATAAAAATGGATGATTAAGTATTATAATTTATATCTAAAAAATCTTATCAGGTCCAGATTATAGGTTAGAATGAATTTTAATACAGAGTGCTACTAAGAATCTCAATGAGATCTAGGACTTCATAAAAAATTATCATATCTTAAATATATTATGCCATAACTAATGATAATCATAATAATTTCTATATAAAAAATTGGTATGTATTTTCTAAAGTTTAGCTGGGTATGGTTTCCTTCTGATTCTCCAGGGTTCCTTTTAACATGGAATTTATGTTATCCTTATGCAAATGAAATGCATGTAAAAAATATACCCAGCTGAATCAGACACATAATTAAGCATTCTATATTTAGAATATATAGAATGTATCAGTAACACTGCCATGCATGCTTTTACAATGCAAGGGAATGTATTAAACATTTCACAAGTCTGAGATTGCATAATGTTGACATCAATGCCATGTGGTAGGTAAAATATTTACCCGTGTTTTACAAATCAGGAAACTAAGACTCAGACTCGCTGAGGAATCATATCTGTTAGTTATCCAGTGGTAGGGACTTCCCAACTCCACAGCTTTGGCATCTATGGGGAGAAAAGGCTGAGAGTCTCTTGAAAGATTTTAAGGCCAGTCTGAATAGACAGAACTGGGATTGTAGAAGCCTGAGGTTGAATAGTGGCAAGCTACGAACCCCATCCCTTTCCTGGATGTGGCCACCATGGAGCCAACCCCCCAGAAGGAGAAGGGAGGCTTTATACAAGGCTATGGTGTCATGATATAATTGATAAATCATGGCCTAGACAGACTATCCCATGGCAGGTATGTTAAAGCTAAACATAAAACTTTCTAATTTTTTTTTTGTGTGTGTGTGTGTGTGTGTGCTCAGACTGGAGAGACAGTACCCAACCCTGGCCTTTCTGATATAGGGACAGACCCAGATGCACAGATTGGCCAAGAAACAAGCCAATCTGTACTATTCCAAGCGCACTGACTCTCTCTTCCACACCCACTCCCAGAACCTTAGCTTTCCCAGCCTTGCCTCCGTAGGCTTTCAAAAACAACAAAAAGTAATTTGAACAGAAATTACCTGTCATATGCAAAAGATGCTTGTCTATATTCTGCTATAAAACATGCCTAGGTCCCTCTGGGATGGTTTTTACATGCTCATTCCAGCTACCACCCGCAGGTCATTTAAAAAGCATAATTTCACAAACTTATAGTGTCATGACAGGTGCCAAATAATAATTTTATTTTTATAAATGTATGCATTACTGAGAATTATATTACTTAGTTTATCTGAAATTAATGTTACATTTTCCAAAATGTGTTACTTGTCCTATTTTGAAATTAACATGTCTCCATAATGCCTATAAAAATTTTATTAATTTTAACTCTCTTACAATAACAGATTTTCTCTAACAAAACCTATTATGCCTTTTAAAACATGTATTTAATTATGTGTTGTCCTCTTAGACTTTTATTATTTCATATAGAAAAAAAGATTATCATAAATTATATTTGAAATATAGAATACAACTCAGTAATAAAAGGGAATGAACCATTGATAAGCATAACAGCTTGGATGGGTCTGAAGAGCATTAGGGTAAAGGGAAAAAAGCTAATTACGAAAGGTCACATAATACATGATTCCATTTACAGAACATTCTTGAAATGACAAAATCATAGGGACAAAAAAGAGATTAGCAGTTGCCAGGGTCTAGGGATGCTGAGAAGGAGGTGGGTATTGTAAAGGTTGTAAATTATCTTTCTAGTGATAGATTAATTTGATTTTTTAATTGGTTTGGTGGTTACACAGAAATCTGCAGGTAATAAAATGACCTAAAACTTCATATATGTATTGCAACCATGCCAGTTTCCTAGATTTAATATTGCATTATAATTATGTAAGATGAAGTAATGATTGGAGCAAACTGCATACAGAGTGCATATGACCACTTGACACAACTTTCTGTAAATCTGTGATTATTCAAAAGTGAAAAAAAAATTTTTTTAAATTGAGGTTGGGCCTGGTGGCTCACACCTGTAATCCTGGCACTTTGGGAGGCCAAGGTGGGTGGATCACCTGAGGTTAGGAGTTCTAGACTAGGCTGGCCACAACATGGTGAAAGTCAGTCTCTACTAAATATACAAAAAATTAGCCAGGCATGGTGGTGCGCATCTGTAATCCCAGTTAATTGGGAGGCTAAGGCAGGAGAATTGATTGAACTCAGAAGGCGTAGGTTGCAGTGAGCGGAGATCAAAAAATTGCACTCCATCTTGGGAAACAGAGCAAGACTCTACCTTAACAAAAAATGAAATAAATATTTAAATGTAAAAATGCATTACCTTTAGAGGAAATAATAAGATTTACTAGAACAATATATATTTCCTTGACACAGCTACTAGAGAGGCAACATAGCATTTTGGCTAAGAACGTGGACTGTAGAGGTAGAACACTTATAAGCATTGTGATTGGGCAAATTGTTTTAACTTTCTGTCCCTCAGTTCTCTCATCTTTAAATTTTAGTTAAAGATAGTACCTACCTTATAGGGTTAATATTAAGATTAAACTTGTTACAAATTGTAAAGCATATAAACAGTTCCTGGAGCACCATCAGGGCTATAAGAAGGTTTGTTAGGTAAATACAAATGCAGACTGTAACATTGTTACTATTGATATTGTAAGTAATTCATGCAATAGACACTTGTTGATTTCCTATTATAAGGTAGAGTTATTCAAAGTACTGGAATTAGAACAGTTAAAAAAGTAAAGGTCCTGTCCTTACCTTCGCCTTTATATTCTAGAGGAAAAAAGTATAAAATCAACTGATAGGTGATGTCATATCAACTAAAGCTAAAAATAGGAAAGGAAATGACACAGGAAAGTAGGGTGAGGGCTAGAGAATGATAAAGGATACTGTTTGCATGCAGTGGACAGGGCAGTGGACAGGGAAGTGTCCTCTAAGGATGAGAGATTTGAGCTGGGATGTGAATGAAATGAGGTGAAAATTACTGCGATAGGAGCACACTTATTGTGTCTGAGGCAAAGCCTGGAGGCCAGCATGACTGTAGTGGCCAGAAAGAGCCTAAACCAACAGGAGAGAGGTGGTCAGCACTGAACCATTCAAGGCCTTATAGGATATGGTATGGGCTTTGGATTTTTTTTCTGAAATGGGAACTGGAGCATTTTGAGTTGGGAAATGAAAGAACTTTATCTACATTTTTAAAGAAACATCGTATACCTTATCACCAATACATTATGAGGATGTAGGAGTGAAGAGAGCAAGTAAATGTTTCCTATTGCTCCTGTAAATATTGCCAAAACTTTGTCCATGTGCAGGTTTGTTATGTAGGCAAACTCATGTCACAGGGGTTTGTTGTACAGATTATTTCATCAGCCAGATGCTAAGCCTAATACCCAATAGTTACTTTTTCTGATCCTCTCCCTCCTCCCACTTTCCACCCTCAAGTATGCCACAGTGTCTGTTGTTCTCCTTTTTGTGTCCATGTGTTCTCATCATTTAGCTCCCATTTGTAAGTAAGAACCTGTGATATTTGGTTTTCCGTCCCTGCATTAGTTTGCTAAGGATAGGCCTCCAGCTCCATCCATGTCCCTACAAAGTACATTATTCTTTTTTCTTTTTTATGACTGCATAGTATTCCACGATGTATATGTACCAATTTTCTTTATCCATTGATGGGCATCTAGGTTGATTCCACATTTTCTGCGTATAATTTTAATTAATACATTGTGAACTCGTATGATCAGCACAATTAAAAAAAAGCTTTTTGGGGAGTGAAGTTGTATGTAAGGAGTAAGGACATCCAAATAGGAAGTGAATCCCTAAACATTTTTTGCTAGAACAGGAAACAGAAAAATAGGGCAAGAACTGGAAGGGCTAAAAGTGCATAGAATTTTTAAAAATGTATTTACTCCTTAAGTGTTGGAATTACAGACATGAGCCACCACACACAACCATTTTCTAGAATTTTAAGTAAATAGAATTAAACAAATATTTTGAGACTCATACATTTTGCACCCTGTAGTAGTTGTTTATTATTATTTCCTTTTTATTGATGAATAGCATTCTGTTTTATAGATATGCCACAATCCTTACTGAGGTAGGAGGATATCTATGTACCTGGTGGTCAGTTTTGGGCCATTTCCAGCATTAGGATATCACAAATAAAGCTGTGGTAAACATTCAGTTAAAAGTCTTTGTATGGATATACTCTTTTATTTCATTTTTTGTAAATGACTATGAATGGAATTACTACATTATGTAGTTAATATATTTGCAACTGTTTAAGAAACTTCCTGTCTGTTTTCAAAAGAGTGGTTGTACCATTACATATTCTCATAGACAGTGGATGAGAGTTCCACTCCTTTACATCCTAGCCGATGCTTAATGGAGCCAATCTTTTTAATTTAGTCATTCTAATAAATGTCTAATGGTAGCTCACTTTAATTTGCATTTCCCTAATGACTAATGATACTGAACATCTTTTCATGTACTTACTACCCGCATATCTGCTGAACTAGCAGTTGAAACCTTTTGCTCATTTAAACAAGAAATTGGTTCCTTTGTTTTAGCATTGTGTTTGGTGAGTTCTTTATATATTCTAGATATAATTCCTTTATCATGTGTATAATTAGGAAATGTTTTCTCCTAGTCTGTGATTTGTCTTTTTAAGTTCTCAATAGTGTCTTTCACAGAGAAAAATTTTTGAATTTTGATGAAGTTTAATTTATTAACATGCTTTTGAATAGATTGCATAGATTGTGTTTTGGGTGCTGTATCTGAAAACCTCAGTCTAGCTAAAGGTCACAATATTTTCTTTCATAGTCTTTTTAATAAGTTACATTGATTTAGTCTCATATTTAGGTCTGCAATCTACTAGAGTAGATTAATTTTCATAGTGGTATGAAGTATGTATCCAAGTTTAATCATTCTCATGAAGATATCCAATTCTTCCAGCACCGTTAAAAAATACTATTTCTGCAGTCAACTTCCTCGGAAACTTTGTAAAAATAAATAAATAAATCAGATGTCCTTGTAGCAGTAGATCTAATCTAATTCTATACTTTCTATTCTGTTTTCTTGATGTATTTGTTTACTTTCACGGGAGCATCAGTCTCAATTAGTACAGATATTTAATGTTTTCAAATCAAGTAGTATTAGTTCTCAAACTTTTAAAAAATTATTTCAGCTGTTCTACATCCTTTAGATTTGCATATAAATGTTTAAATCCTATTACAAAATTTCTACCAAAAAAAAAATGCCGACTGGATTTTGTTGGGAGTGTTTTGAATCTCTGGATCAATTTTGGGAGAACTGACATGTACTAATACTACATCTTCTGACCTATGACAATGGTATATACTTTGTTTATTTAGGTCTTCTTACTTTTCCTCAGCAATGTTTTCCAGTTCCCAGTGAACAGCCCCTGCACATTTCCTGGTGCTGTGTGAGCCCTTCTGTCCCCATTATCTTTGGTCCTGAGAGTCTTTACTCCCACTCATGCACTGAAGGCTTCATCTTGAGCAGGAGCCCTCTGGTGAGGGGGATTCCCCTCAGGAGTTCTCACCAGTGCATCTGTGCTCTCTGTCCTCTGAATTGTTGCTGCCTTGGCCCTGGACTCTCAGCTCCATCTTCTCAATTGGGAAGTCTTCTGGGTTCTGCCTTGGATCTCACTCCTGTGCTATGGCCTGGAAACTCTCTTAAACAAATAGGCTGTGGCTTGTCTATTTGTTTCTTAGGGTTTGCCTTATTTGTTTATTCTCTCTCAGTGATCACTATCATTCATTGCCCGATGTACAGTGTGGGAAAAACAATTGTTTCAGTTATTTTATCCATAATATGATTGATTCACATGAAAGAGTAAATCTGGTTACTATTAGCCAATTTATTCAGAAGCTGAAGATTTAGAAAGGCATTGGCTCACAAGAGTATGGATACTGAGAAGTCCTATGATCTGCCATCTTCAAGCTAGAGACCCAGGGAAAGCTGCTGTAGTTCCAGCACAATTCCAAAAGTCTGAGAACCATGAGAACCAGTGATATAAATTGTAGTCCAAGTGCAGACAATGATTTTTCAACTTCAAAATGGACAGTAGCAACTTTTTCCTTTATCCTTTCTTTTGTCCTATTTAGGCTTCCAGTGCATTGGATGAAGTCTTTCACACCAGTGAGGGCAATCTGCTTTACTCAGCCTGCCAAGTGGAATATGAGTCTCACTCAGGAACACCTTCACAGTCTAATATGCTTTGGCTCTGTGTCCCCACCCAAATCTCATATCATATATTATATAATCCCCATGTGTGGAGCAAGGAACCTGGTGGGAGGTGATTGGATCATGGGGGGCAGTTTCTTCCATGCTGTTCTCATGATGGTGAGTTTTCATGGTATCTGATGGTTTTATAAATGTTTGTCAGTTCCTTCTTCTCCCCCTTTTCCCTGCTGCCTTGTGAAGAAGGTCCTTGCTTCCCATTTGCCTTCCATCATAATTGTAAATTTCCTGAGGTCTCCCCAGCCATGCAGAACTGTGAGTCAATTAAACCTCATTCCTTTATAAATTATCCAGTCTCAGGTATTTCTTTATAGCAGTATGAAAATGGACTAATACACAGTCACACAGAGAATCATGTTTAACTAAATATCTGGGCACCCTAGGGCCCAGTTAAGCTGACACATAAAATTAATCCCTGTAAAAGTTTGTGAGTAGCAGAAAGTAAGACTACACAAAGTTGACCTTTTAAGAAACAAGTAGAGGTCAACCATTGCAATAGGAGGACAAGCCTATTATATAGGTCTTATAGAAGTCATAATTTAATATGACTTGTGTCCTATTAAAAGGGGACATTTTGAACAGAGACGTGAACAGAAGGAAGGTGATATGAAGAGACATAGAACAACCATCTACAATTCAAGGAAAGAGACCTAGAATAAGTTCTTCCCTCAAAGCCTTCAGAAAGAAGCAAGTCTGCTAACATCTTTGTTTGGGTTTGCCTCCAGAACTCTAAGACAATACATTTCTGTTAAGTCACACAGTATGTGATATTTTGTTACAATAGCCCTAGCAAATTAATACAAAGGGTGATGGTTAGGTGCAACTATTGAAACTAAATCACATGGTATTGAAGTGTCATTATTTCAGTCTTTCGAGTCATTGGAATAATCAAGGATGTAGATTTAAAAAATTGTAGACAAATAAATTAGCAAGTTTGTAAAAATTTTGCAAGATAAATCACAGTGACTGGGAAGGTAATTAGTAACTATTCCAAGAAGGGCTAGCAAAGTTACTTTACACTGTAACTTTGCTAGCCCTTCTTGGGGCAGGTACTAACGAACTAGAGGATTGTTTCTTGTTTCTGGTTTGCTTTTAAAAGTAGGATAAGCTGGGCGCAGTGGCTCACGCCTGTTATCCCAACACTTTGGGAGGCCGAGGCGGGTGGATCACGAGGTCAAGAGATCGAGACCATCCTGGTCAACATAGTGAAACCCCGTCTCTACTAAAAATACAAAAAATCAGCTGGGCATGGTGGCGCGTGCCTGTAATCCCAGCTACACAGGAGGCTGAGGCAGGAGAATTGCCTGAACCCAGGAGGCGGAGGTTGTGGTGAGCCGAGATCCCACCATTGCACTCCAGCCTGGGCAACAAGAGCGAAAAAAAACCCCTCTCTCCAAAAAAAAAAAAAAAAAAAGTAGGATAAGAAACAGGAATCTGGAAGAGGAAATGGGGAGCATAGGAGATAAAACACCACTGCAGTTGTAAGAAGCATGTAAGGAAAATGAACAACCACCACTTGAGAGTGATGTAGAGGCTCATCATTCTCTGGGTTGCCAGGTTATTTTAAAAAACAAAAACATGAAGAGATAATTAAGAAAAGATTGGGGGTTTCATGCTTTCCCCATGGAGCAGGATTAACCATCACATCTAAAATTTTCTTGAATGTCAAGACTAACGATGGCATATATTCACCAAGAGTTTATAAAAAATTTGTGTATGTGTGTTTCAACAGAAATTAATTCACGCACACTGACATCTGAATTTCATATTATTTTCACATGTCTCAAAATGTATTTGTCTTTTAATTGTTGTTCATTTAGAAATGTAAAAAACACTATTAACCCACACAAGCAGAAAACCTGATTTGACCCAGGCTGTACTGTGTTAACCCCTAAAGTGGATAGATGTAATGAGATTTCATACGGCTCATGCTTTCTGATTTTTGTCTCAAGAATACATGGGAAGAAGTAGCACAGATGGAGGGATCAACCATTAATAAGACTGGTGCCATTTGGTCTAAGTAAAGAGTGATATAGTTTCATGACCCAAAATGACTTCAAATTCTGCTCTACAATTTACTACTGATGTAAATTAGCCTCGCTGGACCTTAGCATTTCCTCACCTATTATGAAGCTGGAATCATCCATAACATACTGAAGTAGTTAACTATTGACCAGTATTCTTCAGTGCTCTGAAAAAGTCACACATAAAGGGATGCTATAATATGACAGATACCTGTGTGAAAATGGACAGTCAAGACTATATTTATACATACGTAGTTACCTTGCATTGCTTTCCTTATAGCAGCAATTAACCCAGCACTCTGCACCTTGAGGTAATTATCCCTTTGCTTTGGTCTGGTGCTTTTAGACTTATGAAACCTTTTCAACCTTTCATTTGTTTAGGTCTTAAAATAACACTGTGGGGCACATATTCTTGCTACATTTTCTAGGGAGGAAACTGAGATGAAGTAATCTTTCACGATTTTGAAGAATAAGGCTAGTTAATAAAGGAGCTATAAGTTAAACACAAGTCTTCTAACCTCAAGTTCAGGCTTCTTTTTTTCTACATCCAGAATCCTCTCATCTTTTCTGCTTTCTCCCTCTCTTGTTGATAACTGCCTGGCTCACAAAACAGTCAAAGTGAGTCTGTTTCTTTCTTTATTTTTGTTTTATTTTATTTACATTTAGGGTGTATGGTGCAAGTTTGTTGCTTAGTACCCATGTACTGAGCATAGTACCTAATCATTAGTTTTTCAACCCTCGCCTCCCTTCTTCTCTCCTCTTTCCATTACTGCCCAGTGTCTACACTTGCCATTTTATATCCATGTGTACCAAATGTTCAGTAAGCATGTATAAGTGAGAACATGCAGTATTTGTTTTTCTGTTTCTATCTTAATTTGCTTAGGATAATGGTCTCCAGTTGCATCCAGGCTGTGCAAGGGACATTATTTCTTTTATTTTTTATGGCTGCATAGTATTTCGTGGTGGGTAAGTACCACATTTTCTTTATCCAACCCACCACTGATGAACACCTAGGTTGATTTCATGTCTTTGCTATTGTGAATAGTGCTGTGATGAACATTTGAGTGCATGTATCTTTTTTTTAATATGCCCAATAATGGGATTACTGTGTCAAATGGTAATTTTGTTTAGAGTTCTCTGAGAAATCTCCAAACTGCTTTCCATAGTGGCTGAACTAACTTACAGTCTCACAAGTGTATGTAAGTGTTCCCTTTTTTCTGGAGCCTTTCCGGTATTTTTTGCTTTTTGACCTTATTTATTTATTTATTTATTTTTGACAGAGTCTTGCACTGTCCTCAGGGCTGGAGTGCAATGGTGCCATCTCCACTCACTGTAACCTCCGCATCCCAATTCACGCGACCCTCCTGCCTCAGGCCCCAAGTAGTGGGATTACAGGTGCACACACCCAGCTAATTTTTTGTATTTTTAGTAGAGACAGGATTTCCCTATGTTGGCCAGACTGGTTTCAAATTCCTGTCCTTGTGATCTGCCTGCCTCAGCCTCCCAAAGTGTTGGGATTACAGGCGTGAGCCACCGTGCCCAGCTGCTTTTCTATTTTTTAATCATGGCCATTTTGATTGGTGTGAAATGGTATCTCATGGTTTTGATTTGCATGTTTCTGACAAGTATTGATGTGAAACATTTTTAATATGTTTGTTGGCCACTTATATGTCTTATTTTGAAAGAAATGTCTGTACATTTGGGGACAGTAATCATAATAATAGTAATAACCGCTGCCATATAGCCAGTACTGTTAAAATAATGCCTTTTTTCAAATGTAATTTGTTAGTTTTATACGGCCTGTTGAGGCATGCATTTGTTCCACTTTTAGAACGGAAGAAATTTAGAATCAGAGATTATTTATCCACAGTTTTATAGCAGGCAAATATCAGCTTTGGGAACCAAAACCAGGAGTGTGTGTTTCTAAAGGCTATTCTCTTTCAATTATACTATGCTGTTTTTTTTCAGAAGGGAGTAGCTAAACTTACATTAGATTTCACCTAGTAATTTCTATTCACTTAGTAGAGAGGCATTTAGGTTGAACGACTTGCTAATATTGATTTGATTCACCCAGGAAATTGTAGCCTGAAGAACTCAATATATTTTTGAAATATTTCTCATTTCTTTCTAACTGATGCCAAAATAACTGAATTAAAAGTGAAAAATGGAATCGCAATCCATCATCTCTAGATATGTTTGTGTCATGCAACTACTGACGCTGACAATTACCAGATCCACTACTTGGATGGATACCTCCTGTAATTATAGGTACAAAGCCAAGAGCTGATAGTAAATCCTTCACTGCTTTCTATTGAAGGTTCTATTCTGTAGCGATTCATCACATAACAATTTTAATTCCTGTTAAACTAACACTTGTCATACACAATTCTATTCTGTTTTATTTTTGGTGGTAGATAAATGCTCCTAAACAACTTTATTTAATTCAATATACATTTTTTAACTTGTAAACATGTCATGGATCCTAGTGATTTCTGGGCTAAGAGAAAAATCTTATTAATTTCCATATGGAATGAGTAGCATTGTCTCCAATGATGTACGAATTGTTATAGTTTTGAGTTGACATCTTGCTGAATGTAAATGAGCTGCAGCACTTCCTGTGTACACCGTCACTTTTAGAAACAGGTTTTACACATTTGAAGCTATATATACTTCACAAAGTTTATTAAAATGGTGCTATAAAAGCTGTACAATCAGCACTTGAATAACGGTGTCACAAAAAAAGATACCATGGAAAAGCTGAGGGGCATTCTCAGTATTCAACTCAAAGATTTTGTTTCTCTCTCGAAAATAACAAATGTTCATTTAAAATAAATATATTGGCTGGGCACGGTGGCTCACATCTGTAATCCCAGCACTTTGGGAGGCCAAAGCAGGTGGATCACGAGGTCAAGAGATTGAGACCATCCTGGCCAACATGATGAAACCCTGTCTCTACTAAAATACAGAAAAAAAAAAAAAAATTAGCTGGGTGTAGTGGTGTGCACCTGTAGTCCCAGCCACTCGGGAGGCTGAGGCAAGGGAATTTCTTGGATCCGGAAAGTGGAGGTTGCAGTGAGCCAAGATTGTGCCTTTGCACTCCAACAAGGCAACAGAGCTAGACTCCATCTCAATTATATATCTAAATATATACATATTATGTGTATATATATATATATATATACACATTATATATCTATATCTATATCTATATATATATATAATATGTGTATACATATATTTAGATAGCCTAGAGAAAACAGCCTAGAAAATATGAAGGCCTCAGAAAATTATTTAGTCAATATTGAAGGAGCAATTTGAAGAATTATGAATTTACAAAAAAGGAAGTCACCCCAAATGATGTATGACATTAAGAGTTAATTAATGTAAAAATCAAACAATGCACAGAATATTTGAAGGTGTATCTCCAGCTAGACTGATACATTGTTTCAATCTATTACTGTATCTACTTTATTTTCTTTTTTTGCTTTCTCTACAGATTTTTGTAAAACAATTGATTAAAGATAATAATGAGGATTTTATTTTTATTTTATTTATTCATTTTTACATGAGGTGGGTCTCACTCTGTCACACAGACCAGAGTGCAGTGGCATAATTACAGCTGACTGCAGCCTTAGCCTCCCAGGCCTAACTGATCCTTCCACCTCAACCTCCTAAGTACCTGAGACCACAGGTGTGCACCACTACGCCCAGTTAAATTTGTATTTTTGTAAAAATGGGTTTTGCCATGTTGCTCAGACTGGCCTTGAACTCCTGGGCTCAAGTGATCAGTCAGCCTCGGCCTCCCAAAGTATTGGGATTACAGGTGTGAGCCACTGCATCTGGCCAATAATAAACATTTTCATAAGTTCAAACATTTGAAAAATAATATTCATCTCTACTGTTTCATGCATAGGACAGAAATGATCATAATCAACATGAATGGTCATAATTGTCTTCGAAGAGCTTAGATAAACAAGGCTCAACATTAATAGATTTGCCTAAGGTCACACATCAATTTGAGACAGAAACACATATCATTTACTTAAACATCTATGCCGTCATCTATATTTTTCTGTGAGTCATGAGCTAAAATGTTTTATTAAATATAAATATATATTGCTTCTAGCATATAAAGCAATATCTTATTAAATGTTACTTGTGATTATAGAATATTTTGCGTTTTGATTAATCAAGGGGTAATATATTAATAAAGGATACACAACAATTTAAAAAGACAGGAAAAAAGTACCTCAAAATCATTATCCATACTAATATAATTACTGTATAACTTACAATCATAAAACAGAGCTGGTATTTGATCCATGGCTCACATTTATGTTTTACATTTCCCAACACAAATTCAAGATACTGTCTTTCTTTACTCATATCTATAACATCAAGAACCATGTTAGATGCATAGTAAGTGTTCGTTGTTGTCAAAGAAGTCAGAATCAGGGCCAACTTGATATGAATATGAGTTTACAATTGGATCTGGATCTAAAAGAGATTTTATTAGAATATAATGATGATGCACAAAGCCATAAAAATTTCACTTCTGTGCCCTAAAGAAGTTGAGACTAGCTCAAAGACTGAAAAATAAATTTCAGAAGATTTTTAGACCAGCATAATTTTGTTAGCTGAGCCGACCTTTAAAATCCATGAGATACAACCTAAAATCTGGATTTCTTAATTCCCCAGAATGTTGAAAAATATGGCACTCTCTTACCAAAAGTTATTACCAACTGTTGCTCATGAGAGACCATTGTTTCCTACTGGGAACATTTTTGCTCTATTGTTTGCTGTTTTCTCTGACTAGCCTGACCTTTGTCATTCAAGTTATAAGTGCTACATTTTCTGACTTGCCAGGCCCTTATAGGTGTCTGAGTTTGTAATTTTATGCAAGGGGAGGAAGTGTTATTTGACTTAATTTTTTTAATGATTTAAATTTTTTCAACACATAGTAGGTATATATATTTATGGGGTACATGAGATATTTTGATATAGGCATACAATGTGAAATAAACACATCATGGAGAATGGGATATACATCCCCTCAAGCATTTCTCCTTTTGGTTGCAACCTAATTACACTCTAAGTTATTTTAAAATATACATTTATTATTAACCATAGTCACCCTGTAGTGCAGTAAAATGGAAGGTCTTATCCATTTTAATTTTTTTTCCTACCCATTAACCATGCCCACCTCCTCCACAGTCTCTTACTGCCTTTCCCAGCCTCTGGTAAACATCCTTCTACTCTCTATGTCCATCAGTTCAATTGTTTTGTGTTTTAGAGCCCCCAAATAAGTGAGAGCATGTAATGTTTGTCTTTCTGTGCCTTGTTTGTTTTACTTAATATAATGATCTCCAGTTCCATCCATATTATTGCAAATGACTGAATCTCATTTTTTTAATAGCTGAATACTACTACATTGTGTATGTACCACATTTTCTTTATTCATTTATCTGTTGATAAACATTTAGGTTGTTTGAAGTCTTAGAGATTGTAAACAGTGCTGCAACAAATTTAGGAGTACAGATATATCTTCAATATACTGATTTCCTTTCTTCTGGGTATATACCAAGTCGTGGGATTGCTGGATCATATATTAGCTAAAGTTTTAGTTTTTTGGAGGATTCCCAAACTGTTCTCCATAGTGGTTGTACTAATTTACATTCCTACCAACAATGTGTCATGGTTCTCTTTTCTCCACATTCTCACCAGCATTTGCAATTTCCTGTCTTTTAGATATAAACCCTTTTAACTGGAGTGATATTATTTCTCATTTTTTGAGGTTTGATTTGCATTTCCTCTGATGATCAGTGATGTTGAACACATTTTCATATACCTATTTACCATTTTTATGTCTTCTTTTAACAAATGTCTATTCAAATATTTTGCCCATTTTTGGATCAGATTATTAGATTTATATAGAGTTGATTATAGAGTTGTTTGTAATCCTTATGTATCACTGTCATTAACCCCTTGTCAGAGAGGGTAGTTTGCAAATTTTTTCCCAATTAATGGGTTGTGTCTCCATCTAGTTGATTGTATCCTTTGCTGTGCAGAAGCTCTTTAACTTGATGTGATTTCATGTATTCACGTTTACTTTGGCTGCCTATGCTTATGAGGTACTGCTCAAAAATTCAGACCAGTGCCCTGGAGATTTTCCTCAATGTTTTCTCATAGTGGTTTCATCGTTTGAAGTCTTATATTCAAGTCTTTAATCTATTTTGATTTTATTTTTGTATATGGTGAGACTTAGTGGTCTAGTTTTATTCTTCTGCCTAGGAATATCTAGTTTTCCCAGGACCATTTATTGAAGAGACTGTCATTTCCCCAGCGTCTGTCCTTTGCCTCTTTATCAGAAATGAGTTCACTGTAGGTATATGGATTTGTTTCTGGAATCTGCATTCCGTTGGTCTATGTGTCTGTGTGTCTGTTTTTATGCCAGCTCCATGGTGTTTTGGTTACTATAGTTTGTAGCATAATTTGAAGTCAGGTAATGTGATTCCTTTAGACTTTATTATTTTACTTAGGAGACCTTCGGCTATTTTGGGTCTTTTTTGGTTTTATATTCAAAGCTTTTTTTTTTCTATTTCTGTGAAGAATGTCTTTAGTATTAGGGATTGCATTGAAGCTGCAGATGGCTTTGAGTAGTGTGAACATTTAAAAAATATTAATTATTCCAATTTACTAACATGGAATACTTTTCTTTCTTTCTTTTTTTTTTTTTTTGTCCTCTTCCATTATCAGTGTTTTATAGTTTTCATTATAGAGAACTTTCACTTATATGGTTAATTCTGTATATTTAATTTTATATGTGGTTATCTTAAATGAGATTAGCTTTTAAATTATTTTTCAGATTGTTCGCAGTTGGCATACAGAAATGCTACTGATTTTTGTATATTGATTTTGTATCTTGCAACTTTACTATATATGTCAGTTTTAATAGTTTCCTTGTAGAGTCTTTAGGTTTTTGAAAATATATCATCTGCAAACAAAGATAAATTGACTTCTTCCTTTCCAATTTAGATATTTTTATAACTTTCTCTTGTATAATTGCTCTAGCTAGGACTTCTGTACTTTATCAAATAACAGTGGTGACAGTGGGCATCCTTGTGTTCTGGATCTTAGATAAAAGGCTCTCAGTTTTTTTGCCATTCATTATGATAGTCACTGTGAGTCTGCCGTATATGGCTTTTATTATGTTGAGGTATGTTCCTTTTATCTGTAGTGTTTTTAGTGTTTATATCATGAAAGGATGTTGAAGTTCATCAAACACTTTTTCAGTGATCACATAATTTTTATCCTTCTTTCTTTTAATATGATGTATTACACTGCTTGATTTGGATATGTGGAACCATCCTTGCATCCTAAAGATAAAGTTCACTTGGTCATGATACATAATCTTTGACTTAAGTTTAAAAGCAAGGAAGAGATAATGAAAACAAAAATTATGAGACTAGTTGATTTTTTAATCTCAAAGAAATAAAACTAATTTTTCAATGAAAGTGTAACTGGGGCAGGGCTGCATACTCAGCTCCCCGCCTCTTCCGATTCTGAGGTTCTTGGCCTCTTTAACCCCAAGAATGGGGAAAGGGGCCCCAGAGGTGTGGTGAGCTTACCATTTGAATAAATATTGTGGACCCAAATGGTTTAGCAGAGAGTGATTTGTTAGGCAGAAAGAGAGAGAGAGAGAAAGACAGCTCCTCACACACCTGTGTGAGGGTATCCAAGGGAGGAACCCATATAGGTAAGGAGCATTGGGTTTTAACCCTGGAGTTATTCCCTCCCCACTCATGTTCTCGTCTTGAAAGAAGTTCTTTTAAACTTCCTCTGGAGTGATTGATCTTTGACTCTCATTCTGGATGGGCTGCTTGGTCCATAACAAAGCCCCCTCCTGCCAGAGCTTTCAGAGGCTTTTTGAACAAAGAAGCTCACCTGGTTTTTCCACCTACCCAGACCACGGTAAAGTTAGACAAATAACTTTACTTCCCTGGAAGGGGGCTTGGATGGAGATGTGGCGCTGGGAAGCTCCTGCCTTTGAAAGCTTGCCCCTTGTGGACCATGGAAGAGAAGATTTTTTTTCCTTAACACAGTTCCTCAAAAGTACAGTTTTACTTAATTTTATCCATTTTAGCTGTTTTCCAAGACGTTCTCCAAGATCTAAATCTCATCTGTTTTCCATCTTCTCCCAGAAAATCAGTACTACTGTCTTTAAGTAAACTGTATTAAGCACTAATATTTCGAAGAAATGGAATTTTAAATAATAGATACAAGTAAATTTTTTGGAGAAAACTGCCAGGTCCTTAAATTTTTATAAAAATCACTAAAATACTCTGCAGAAGAAATGTCTGTGATTAGCTTATACTTGCCTTTTATAACTTTTATTGCACAATGGTTCACAGAATTTAAGCATTGATTACCGTAGTTTTGAAGCATATTTTAAACTCAGCCATGTGATGCGTCCTCCAGATTTGTTCTTTTTGCTCAGGTTAATTTGACTATACAAATTATTATTATTATTATTAATATTATTAGACAGAGTCTGGCTCTGTCTCCCAGGCTGGAGTTGCAGTGGCACCATCTCAGCTCACTGCAAACTCCTCCTCCAGGGTTTAAGCAATTCTCTGCTTCAGCCTTCTGAGTAGCTGAAATGACATGCTCTCTCTACCATGTCCGGCTAATTTTTGTAGTGGTTGCTGTATTTTCAGTAGAGACGGGGTTTCACCAGCTTGGCCAGGCTGGCCTTGAACTCCTGACCTCATGATCCACCTGCCTTGGCCTCCTAATGTGCTGGGATTACAGGAGTGAGCCACTGCACCCAGCCTACAAAAATTATTTTATGGTTCCATGTACACTTTAGGATTGTTTTTTACATTTCTGAGGAAAAATGTAATTGGTATTTTGATAGGGATTACATTGAATGTGTAAATTATTTTGGATAGGTTTGTAATTTAACAATATTTTAATCCATGGTCATTAAATATCTTTCCCTTTTTTTGTGTCCACTTTAATTTCTTTCATTAGTGTTTTATTTTTTCATAGATGTTTCACTTCACTGGTTAAATTTATTCTTAGATATTTTATATTCTTTGTAATTATTGTAAATTAGATTGCTGTCTTTAATTTTATGGTTATTCACTATTGGTGTATATAAATGTTGTTGAGTGTAATAGTGGCATAAAACCACACATAGATCAATGAAATAGAATAGAGAATCCAGAAATAAATTCATACTTTTATGGTGAACTTATTTTTCACAAAGGTGCCAATAACATATAATAGGATAAAACAGTGTCTTTAACAAATGATGTTGAAAAAGTGGATAGCCATATGCAGAAGAACTTAACTGTACTATCTCTTTCATCATATATAAAAATCAAACCAAACTGGATTAAAGACTTAAATCTAAGACCAGAAACTATGAAACAACTAGAAGAGAACATTAGGTAATGCTCCAGGGTAAAGATGATTTGTGTAAGACCTTAAAAGCACAGGCTACAGAAGCAAAAACGGACAATCTGTTTCACATCAAGCTAAACATCTTCTGCACAGCCAAGGAATGGGAAGAAATATTGTGAGCTACCCCTCTGATGAGAGATTAATAAGCAGAATATATTAGGAGCTCAAACAGCTTGGTAGCAAACAAAACACCAAAATAAAAACAAAACAAATAATCTTACTTGAAAATGGGCAAATATCTGAATAGACATTTTAAATACATACAAATGACCAACAGGTATTTGAAAAGATATTCAACATCACCAGCAGTCTGAGAAATGCAAGTCAAAACCACAATGAGATAACATCTTACCCAGTTAAAATGGCTTACGTCTAAAAGACAGGCAATAACAAATGCTGATAAAGATGCGGAGAAAAGGGGACCATGTTACCTTGTTGACGGAAATGTAAATTAGTCCTGGAGAACAATTTGGGGGTTCCTCAAAATTTTATATTAGCTAAAATTTTAGCTACTGTATGATCCCGCAATTCTAATTCTGGGTATATGTTTATATAAAAGGATATCCATTTATTGAGATATTTGCACTCCCATGTTTATTGCAGCACTATTCACAATAGCCACAATTTGGAATCAATGTAAGTACCATCAACAGACAAATGGATAAAGAATGTGCAGTATATATGCATATTGTAATATTTTTCAGCCATACAATAGAATAAAATCTTGTCAACTGCAGCAACGTGGATGGAACTGGAGAACATTATGTTAACTGACATAAGCCAAGCACAGAAAGACAAGTATCACATACTCTTATGTGTTGCAACTAAAGACGCAAACTTCTCCGAAGATAAGAGAGTATATTGGTGGTTACTAAAGGCCAGGAAGTATAGGGGTGGGGGAGAATAAAGAGAGTTTGATGAATGTGTACAAATTTACAGTTAGGTAGAAGAAAGAAAACCTAGCATTTGATAGATCAGTAGGGTGACTAAACTTAACATTAATCTATTGTACATTTCAAAACAGCTAGAAGAAAATTATTTGCATCCTCTTAGCATAAACAAGAATTAAATATTTAAGATGATAGATACTTCAATTGCCTTGATTTGATCTTTATACATTATATGAATGTATATGTACATGTATACTGTACATATTTTGGGGGTACATGTGATAGTTTGATATATTCTGGTATATATAAATGCTTTTGAGAATAATAATTTAAAAAGGAACTGTTACAAATAATTTTAGCGATAAAGTTAATCATTTTAATGCTTTAACATTATTTAATAAAGTTATTATTTTAAAAACTATAACATGAAAAGTAAAATTGCAAATGGAAATGACGGCTGGTTATTAACTCTTCGCACCACAGACTGAATATTTATCTCAGTGGTTCATGACATCATTCAGTGTAATGAATATCTCAAACTGCACGTAATAGTTTATAGAATCTGAAACTTATTTAACACATTTTCTCGAAACTATCAGCAGGTCATATTATTTTGAAACTTTATCTATAAGTAGTAATCATATTAATGTTTGGCTCATAAAAAATGTCTTTGCCTTCAAAAGGCAGAGCTAAGATTTTTATTCCTCCTCATATTTTGCTTTCAACATGACTTACCCACAGTTACTACAGTGCCTGCACAATTCCAAAGGCACAAGCAACTACGATGTGGTGTTTGGCTGTAGGAGAGTACAAGATATATTATGATGAGTGTGTTAAGGAAATCGGATTGCCACAATATTAAAGAAAAAGTTTATTACAGATAATTGCTTGCTCCGTTTATGCTGTTTCTGTAAAACTGGGATAAGCAATTTAGGTTACAGAGATTTATAACAGTTTTCATGAAGATGTATGAAATCCCAAACTTGCAACTTTTTTAATCCACCTATAAATCATTTTATACATTTAATTCCTTCCTGTATAAATTTTATGAGACCATACACAGGAAGAAAGTTTAAATTACTACATGCTTTCTGAAGAGGGAGTTTTCTCTGGGATTTTTTCCCCAACATGTTCCCTATCTAATACATGATCTAAATTTCTAGTTCAGTTGTAAATACTTTTTAGAAATACTATTTTATTGCTCAAATATTTGCAGCCCTGTAAAGTAGGAGACAAAATCTAGTTTTAAGATAGAACTAACTCAAAGCTGGGTTTGTCTACACTAAAGGAGAGACATACCTCATAAATCTCAAGAATAACAAGTATGAATCCCACATCAGAACAGCATATTATTATTCAAATAATTTGATCTAGAAGTGGGATGAACTTGACTTTTAACCTGGGTGCTTGAAGTGAAGTAATTATTATACCCATAGTGCTGTGCATAGCTAGAGATAGAAAACATGGTTTCAATCTACTAGAAACTTTTAGATGTATTCCTATTTTGGTTTACTAAAGGGAAGTCATAGGATTCTGGGTTGCTGTAACAGGTCCTAACTGAGCTCAAGGAGAAACACTCTCACTCAGATTTAGAGCTGATATCACCCTCTTTGGAAGTGCATTAAGGCCTAGGGAAGTGATATTATTCGTTTACTGCTGGGAGTTCCAGCAGTATTTAACTTCAGTCTTTGGAACTATCAAGTTATTATCTAACTTGATATGAAATGGATAAGGTAAGCACAGACATAGACTGTTACTTAGCTCCTGTCGTAATGCAGAGGATGAGGAGGTGATGATAGG
Source organism: Sapajus apella (assembly GCF_009761245.1). Lineage (NCBI taxonomy): Eukaryota > Metazoa > Chordata > Mammalia > Primates > Cebidae > Sapajus > Sapajus apella. The sequence continues at coordinate 4,010,645 of NW_022436958.1, forward strand.
CTTGATGAAATATAGCATATATATTTCTGATTCTTTTTCAAGCAGATATTTTAACTTCCTCTTTATGAAAACATATTAATACTTGGGTTAAGACAGAAAATCAAATGTGAACTCCTTAGGAAACCCCATGGATTTTACTGATCTTTAAGGTGATGAATCTAGTGCATGTGGTTTTGTTCAGATGGGTGCATTGAAATGGGACTTTGATTTATTTAGCTTGTGTCTTATGTTTTCCCCAACAATGAGACTTTCTTTGGAAAATGCAATTTTCTTTTGGCACAATTTCAACTCTTTATAAAGGATCTTATTCTCCATTCATTTCTTCTACTTTTTCTTTAGGGAAACAGAGCTTTTGCACTATAAACATTTTAATTTGTAAGGAGTAGCATGTCTATTCACACAGATACACATGTCAGAAAAATACTAACTTTTGTATCTGACTGCACTAAGAAAAAAGTTATTATATCTAAATATTAAAATAACTCTATTGCAATTTCAGTGAAATCTTTAAAAACAAGATTTTTATCTGTCTCTGCTTGTAATAGATAAGTAATCAAATATATGTGGTTGAAATATAAATCTTTAATTTTAAGATGTCATTTGAGAATGATTGATTACAAAAGAGACCTTTTGTTATCTCTGCCAGAAATGTTTCCCCACATGTAAATTATTTAATTAATTAGTTTGATATTGACAAACTCTTCCTAGAAGAATAGCACATCTGTGGCTTGGAATATTAAGCCTTAGTAAGTCTACCTCTGAAAGTATGAAGTGACGCTGGCTATTACTCATAATGTAATAAAGTCTAGTTCATTGCAGTGGTTCAAGAAAAATTTCAGAAACTCCTTTTAAAAAGTAAATATTGGGCTGGGTGAGGTGGCTCATGCTTGTAATCCCAGCACTTTGGGAGGCTGAGGCAGGTGGACCACGTGAGGTAGGGAATTCGAGACTAGCCTGACCAACATGGAGAAACCCTGTCTCTACTAAAACTACAAAATTAGCCAGGTGTGATGGCCCATGCCTGTAATCCCAGCTACTTGGGAGGCTGAGGCAGGAGAATCGCCAGAGCCCGGTAAGTGGAGGTTGCAGTGAGCTGAGATCGGTGCCACTGCACTCCAGCCTGAGTAACAAGAGCAAAACTCCATCTCAAAAAACAAAAGAAAAAGAAAGTAAATATTTAATTTACTTTATGAGCATGTACACATGCACACATGTGTATCTATGTATTTGTGTCCAGCTTTAAAGAAAATTCTATGCGTACATTCTCCAAGTTTAGACATTTGTGGAGGACCAGAAGCTTAGAATTTAGTTATAAAGTTTTCTTGAGGAAGTCATTTAATAATTCTTAGCATTATCTAGAAAATGGGGACGTCAGTTAGTTCTTAAGTTTCCTTTAGTTTCCAAAATTCTATGAACCATTTACTTTAAAGCAGTGGCTCTTCAAGCTTAGTATGCATCAGAATCCTAAAGGTGGCTGGTCCCTATCCCCAGAATTTCTGATTCAGTGTATCCTGAGTGAAGCCAGATAACTGCATTTTAACCAGTGTCAAAGTGGTACTGATGTAGATTCTGGGACCATATTTGTAACCATTACCAGAAAGATCTGAATAAAGTGTTAACACTATAGATTTTTTTATGATTTTGAGGTTAATGGCATGTGAATTTATCTGATTTTAACACATGAAGGGTAGCTCTTCAATCCTAAATTTTGTGGGCCCCATAAATGAGCAAAATTTACAAACTAAGTATATCTTTAAAAAGAGTTTCTCACATATAAAGCTCTGATTGTATAAATGAGGATTCATCTATAGATTCTTAATTCTGGTAGAAAATGATATTTAATTGAATATTCAAATAAAGGTAAGTAGACAAATGCCTGGGTAAGGAAACGGACAAGACATTCTTTATACAATTGTTAAATATGTTGGAGACTCTAAGGCAATTTTAATGTTATTTAAGAGACTATAAAAAACAATAATGAGTTAAGCGTTTCTCCATTATTGCAATTCAGGTTACCTGTCGGGACACTCAAATGCAAGTAGTTAGTTACCTGTGTTAAAATGGTACCATTGTTGGTTATCAACTTGCATTTTAAAGCAATAAGTTAACAAAATTGCATTATGTTTACTGTTGTCATCAAAATATAACTGGCAACATTAATCTTCTAGAATTTAATTTCACTTGGATTTTAATTCCATTTCCCATTGCCACAGGGATTTATTGGATTTTTTTTCATACACAACTTTATAGAGTTTATGCATGAGAAAATGATATGCTACGGTACTGAAGTAATTTTCTAGTTGATAGTTTTAGTATCATCCTCTTATTTTCCAGTATTTTACATACAATAAAGGCTCTATGCTACTAAATTTTGACTTGGTTTAACACAAACATGAGGCTTATAGTATTCCCCTAATAAGATAATCAATTCAGCTAACAACAATACCACCACCATCAACAGCAACAAAAATACTTCCCAATGATATGCTAATATCTTATTAGAAACAATAGCATTAATTGATCTAAATTTAACTCTTTTTAATTTTGGCTATGGTGTTACAGTGCTTTGGTTGATTTAGAGCAAAGACTAATTGCACAAGAAAACAAATTTTAACACTGTGAGAATGTTTTTAAACTCACAACAATTCTGTTTCAAGGTGCTGTTTCATTTCAAGACATAAAACATTTACTGAGCGTATGCACTGTGTTAGACCTTGAAATACAAAATTAGATTTAGTGTCCTGGACCTCCCTCACACCAAAATTACTATGTAGAGGTTAAAAGACAAAGAAATCATGGGAATTTGGTGATAACATTAAACAACAGAACTGTTAATACAATATGGTAGAGGGTTATCTTGGAGAAGAGATTATTTTCTGGGAGTGAGAGCTGCTTGCCTCACAAAAGGAATAATATTTGAACATGTTTGTCAGTAATTATTAATTTTGACAAGAGTCATAGATGGGCACTGTAGGGGAGGAAATTTGCGTACATAGCCACACCGTCATAAAGAGAACACATATGTTCAGGGAACTACAATTGTAGTAGTGATGGAGGATGTGATCAGTGTCAAGAAGAAGACAGGAATCATGTCAGGAAGGGCTTTTCCTGTCTTGTTTAGGAGTTTTATTATGAAAAGAGAATCTACCGACAGGTTTGAAGCAGGTGAGTTTGAAGTGGGCCATTATGAAAATTAACTTAATAATACACAGAATAAATTGTACAGCGATGATCCTGGAGGTAAACAACTCTGTTAAGGAGACTTTTCAGAAAATCCTTAGAACAACAATTAGCATTTGATCTAATACAATGAAAAATAAAGAGAACAAAGATGTCCAAAACATGAAGAAATCTGTTAGCTAATCAGATATAGTAGGCAAAGAATTATATTATGCATCACCCAGATATTTTATTTAGGTAATCTGATGAATATTGATGCCAATGTCTGAGGTACTTAATAGGGGTGGAGGCATAAATTAAAGACAGTTTATTTTCATATGATTGATTATACTGAATCTAGAGTTCCATGAAACATCCAACTTCAAATAATTAATAGACAGGTAGATACATAGGTGTAAATCACAAGAGGAAACTGGAATCAATGATAAATATATGATATTCATCAAAATTTTATAAGTAAAGCATGAATATGTGAAGTGGAGTAAATTAACAAGAGAATATAGACAAGAACAGAACCCTGGGGGTAACGGCAATAAAAGTCAAGATAAATGCTTTTTAATGCCATTTTCCAGACAGTTATCTGGGTGGCCTTGGACCAACCTAGTTCTCCCCCTTTTCTTATGTGTAGTTCTCAAGAATAATCACCTAATGTCCTAGGAATGCAGCATCCTGAGATGGGGTGACTGACCAGAACAGCACTGGTTGTATTCCAATGCCTCCTGGAATGGAATGTTCTTCAGTGATTTAGCACAGTGATTCCTATTGTCCCAGGGCATAAAGCCCAAGGTGGGCTGCTTTGCAGGGTGCCTCAGCTATGGTGAAAGTGGAGCACATGCAGGCAAGCTTTGTCTACCTTGGGCAGCTTTCTAGAGCCTTGGAGGACTGGATCAACATGAATCCTAAGCTTCTACCCCTTACTGCCTGTCTGTGAATTTCCTCATTTAACTTGTATATGGTTTCTCTCACCAGATTAATGCAAATAGTGGAAATCGAAGTCCAAGTTTCATGGGCTGAAATGGTAACCAGTGCACAGTGAATCTGTGTCACACCATTTATTTAATTCAGCATAGAATTAATAAGCATTTACTATGTGCCAGTTACTCAGGGACATAGTGATACAAAAGGTAAGTTTGATCCCAATCATCATGGAGGTTACAGAGCATTGGGATGAAATACAGTTAAAAGAAAAGTGATAATAATGAGTAGTGAATTGTTAGTGAATTGTATGATAAGAAAAGCATGAGGTGCAATGTAAGCTCATAGGTTGAGTCCCTTACTTACTCAGGGGGGAGATCTGAAAGGCTCTTAGGACAAAGTAACATTCAAGTCAAAACCTTGAAAGCTAAATACTAATTAACTCAATAGTAAGGGGAGGAATCAGCTGTGAAAGCCCAGAGTTGAATAAGATCATAGCATGTTTAGAACAATAAAAATTCTATGACTGGAAAACAGCATGGGAAATTCAAATGAGATATAAGTTCTCATCATACTTGACATGTGAGGAATAATTCATGCTGGTGACGATTTTCTCCTTCAAACACTACTTCCTTTATTTTCTTTTCTCATTTTCCATTTAACTTTCTGCATCTAACTTTCTGCACTCTTGTTCTCAATCATTTCTGCCATGTCATCCTCCTTTACATAGCGTCAAAATCAGCCTTCACTATGTCATCTCCCTAAACAATCTCACATACTCCCACGGCTCTTACTGGCCTCTACATCACAATCGTACACCCTTCCATACACTTATCTCTAGTCCATACTTTGCTTTTGAGCACCGGATGCAGTTAACCAACTGCCAATTTGGCAGCTCCTTTTAAATATCTTTTACTTCACGTTGAACATACACAAAATAAAACCTTGATCTTTTGTGCAAAATCTGGTTCCTAGCCACTACTACTCATGTCAAGGGAGGCCCAGCCATTCAAGCAGACTTGCAAGTTAAATATATGGCATACATTCCTGAGCCTACAACTTTCCTCAACTCAGATTCTAAGATTTATAGGGTAATTTATGATAAAAGTAGTTTGAAGCACTTGTCCCTCTACTTTCCTTTTTTCAAGTTTCAAACAAGACTTATTTTATCCCTTAGGGATATCTGTTCTAGGACTGATAATTTTCTCAAAAATGGTGGCTCTTTCAGTCTTTGATATCAGTCTAGTTGTGGTTTCAGACTGGAGTTAAAGCTCTTTGAGTGTGGAAAAAGGAAGCACTAGGAGATGGCCAGCCTGAAGAGTGGATGGCCTAATGCTGGCCCAGTAAAGGGTATATTTTAGGAGGGAAGTCGGACCCTATGCAATCTACAAAAGCAGGACGTGGGACCTTAGGCCTCAACCATAAGGATGAAGAATGAGCTTTGAGGATAGAGATTAGAACTATTTCTAAACACACATTTTTAAAAAATATAATTCTTAGTCTACAAATTTAACCAGGAAAGTAGTATAACATCTCCATATTACCATACCCCTCACACAGATTGCCTCAAAGTTCAAGGGACTTAGGCTGCAGTTCCTGTAATGGGGAAAGGGACCCTAATATTCAGTTTTTTCTAATTAAGTTTCACTTTCTTGCTGCACTCAACTATGTCAACCAGTTTTGTTGAAGGTTCTCTAAAATGGAGATAGAATGCTTTATAGACCTGAAATGTGCCAAATGAGTATCTTATTTTAGGAACACTCCTGAAAACATCATCCATTAAAGTGAGTTATTGTGGTTTTATTTTCATTTTGTGAGACTTCTCTGGAAGATAAATTGTCCTACATGTCCTAGAATAGTACATTTGGTTATGGGTATATAAGGGGAGTTTCTTAATGCAAGGGAAGCAAGGTTATAAAAATACTTTTATACTCTAATTTGAAGGCCCAGATATAATCAATCTTTAAATATTTATATCCTCCTAGTATCTGAGTGACCCAACCATCTGTCACTGAACACACTTGAAATAATAATAGACTAATGCTGATACAGGAGAATTTGTATGTTTAAAGGTCCTTTACTGAAGCATTGTTTCTACTTGAGAGATTTGGAGAAACTAGAAGTCTGATTAAGGTTATATGTCTCTTCATTCTTTTTTTTTTTTTAAATTAGTATTTTAATTTCAATAACCCAGAACTAAAATCATTGGACAATCTTGGTAATTTTTATCATGATGTGACCTAGAGTAAGTCATCTAATTATGTAAATTTTAGTCTTATCTGTTAAGTGGTAACTGATCTCAGATATCTAAGTTTCACCATTTTATGATGAGGATTATACTTATGTATATGTATACATACAAAAGTATATATTTTCTTCTCTATTGCTTCATTTGGGTATGGCATAAATTAGAAGAGTAAGGTTTTTTTTCTTTTTTTTCTTTATGACAGGGTTTCAGCATGTTGGTGGGGCTGGTCTTGAACCCCTGACCTCAGGTGATCTGCCCGCCTTGGCCTCCAAAGTGTTTGGATTACAGGCGTGAGCCACCATGCCCAGCCAAGTTTTTTTTTTTTCTTTTCCTTTTTTTTGTGATGGAGTGGCCCTCTATTGCCCAGGATAGAGTGCAGAGGCACAATCTCGGCTCGTGTCAATCTCTGCCTCCTAGGTTCAAGTGATTCTCCTGCCTCAGCCTCCTCAGTAGCTAGGACTATAGGTGCCCACCATGAAGCACAGCTATAGAAGAGTAAGTTCTATTTTGAGGAAAATAAGTCAAAGATGTTCGACAAGAGGATTATGTATGTGTTTACTAACCTTCTTCTTATATATGGAAGAACGTGTGTGGCTAGCGTAGCCTTTAAAAAAAACTGTGTCTTTATTTTTCTGCCTATTGATACATTAAAACCAACCCCAAATTACAAGCTTAAAACAGCAATTATAATTTACTTTTCTCAAGAGTCCACAAGCTGGGCAGTGCTCGTCTCTGTCTCATGTGGCAGTAGCTAGAGCAAATTGACTGAGGCTTGAAAATCCACTTCCAAGACTGAAGCCTCATAGGGATGGTGATATGGTTTGGCTGTGTTCCAACCCAAAATCTCATCTTGAATTGTACTCTCCATAATTCCATAATCCCAATGTGTCAAGGGAGAGACCAGATGGAGGGAATTGATTCATGGGGGCAGTTTCTCCCACGCTGTTCTCATGATAGTAAGTGAGTTCTCACAAGGTCTGATGGTTTTCTTAATAAGTGTTTGGCAGTTTGTCCTGCAGTAATTCTCCTTCCTGCTGTCCTGTGAAGATGCCTTGTTTCCCCTTTGCCTTCTGCCGTGATTGTAAGTTTCCTAAGGCCTCCCCAGCTATGCAGAGCTGTGAGTCAATTAAACCTCTTTCCTTTATAAATTATCCAGTCTAGGGCAGTTCTGTATAGTGTGTAAAAACAGTCTAACATAGTAAATTGGTACTGAGATAGTGGGGCATTGCTGTGAAGATACCTGAAAATGTGGAAGAGACTTTATAACTGGGTAATGGGCAGAAGCTGGAACAGTTTGGAGGGCTCAGAATAAGACAAGAAGATGCAGGAAAGTTTGGAACTTCCTAGAGACTTGTTGCGTGCTTCTGACCAAAATGCTGATAGTGATATGGACAATGGCAGCCTTAGATGGAGATGAGGAACTTCTTGGGAACTGGAGCAAAGGTGACTTTTGTTCTGTTTTAGCAAAGAGACTGGCAACATTTTGCCCCTGACCTAAAGATATATGGAACTTTTAACTTGAGGGAGATGATTTAGGGTCTGATGGCAGAAATTTTTAAGCAGCAAAGCTTTCAAAATGTGACTTGGGTGCTCTTAAAACATTCAGTTTTATGCATTCACAAAGAGATGGTTTTGAATTGAAACTTACATTTACAAGGGAAGCAGAACATAAACATTCAGAAAATTTGCAACCCAACAATGCAATAGATAAGCAAGACTGATTTTCTTCGGGGAAATTCAAGCTGGTTACAGAAACTAGCATAAATAAGGAAGAATCAAATGTTAATCACTAAGACAATGGGAAAAATGTCTCCAGGGCATTTCATAGGTCTTCACAGCATCCCCTCACATCACTGGCCCAGAGGTCTAGGAGAAAAAAAGTGTTTTTAGGTCTGGCTCAGGGCCTTGCTTCTTTGTGCAGTCACTGGACTTGGTGCCCTATTTCTCTGCTATGGCTAAATAGGGGCCAATGTACAGCTCATACCGTTGCTTCAGAAGGTACAAGCCCCAAGCCTTGGTGGCCTCCATGTGGTATTGGGCCTGTAGATACACAGAAATCAAGAACTGAGGCTTGGGGACTTCTGTTTAGATTTCAGAGGATATATGGAAACACCTGGATGTCCACAAAGAAGTTTCTTGCAGGGTTGGGGCCCTCATGGACAACTCTGCTAGGGCAGTGCAGAAGGGAAGTGTCGAGTCTGGGCCCCCACTCAGAGTCTCCACATGGAACTGCTTAGTGGAACTGTGAGAAGAGGGCTACTGTTCTCCAGGCCCCAGAATCATAGAACCACTGACAGCTTGCACCATTCACCTGAAAAAGCCAAAGATACTCAATGCTAGCCTGTAAAAACAGCTGGGAGAGGGGCTGTACCCTGCAAAGCCATAGGGGCAGAGCTACCCGAGGCTGTGGGAGCCCACCTCTTGCATCAGCATGACATGGATATGAGACATGCAGTCAAGGGAGATAATTTTGGAGCTTTAACATTTGATTGCCCTGCTGGATTTTGGAGTTGCATGGGGGCTATGGCCCCTTTGTTTTGGCCAATTTCTCCCATTGGGAATGAGTGTATTTACCCAATGCATGTACCTTCGTTGTATCTAGAACATAACTAAATTGCTTTTGATTTTATAGGCTTGTAGGTGGAAGACACTTGCCTTGTCTCAGATAAGACTTTGGGCTTGAACTTTTGGGTTAATGCTGCAATGAGTTAAAATGTTGGAGGAATGTTGGAAAGTCATGATTGTGTTTTGAAAAATGAGGACATGAGATTTGGGAGGGGCCAGGGGGAATTATACAGTTTGGCTGTGTCCCTACCCAAAATCTCATCTTGAATTTTAATCCTGTTACCCCCGTAATCCCCATGTGTCAAGAAAAAGACCAGGTGGAAGTAATTGGATCATGGGGGCAGTTTTTCCCATGCTGTTCTTGTGATAGTGTGTGAGTTTTCACAAGATTGGATGGTTTTATAAGAGTTTGGTAGTTTGTCCTGTGGTCATTCTCCTTCCTGCTGCCCTGTGAATAATGTGCCTTGATTTCCCTTGCCTTCTGCCATGATTGTAAGTTTCCTGAGGCCTCCCCAGCCATGTGAGCTGAGTCAATTAAACCTCTTTCCTTTATAAATTACCCAGTCTCAGGTAGTTCTTTATAGAAGTGTAAAAACAGACTGATACAGATGGCAAGTTAGTGCTGGCTGTTAATTGGAAATCTAATTAAGACTATCAGCTGGAGGCTTTGATTCTCTACCATGTGGGCCTCTCCAGGAACTGCTTGGTTTCCTCACAATGTGGATTCTAAGGGTGACTAATCCAAAGGTAACAGTGTTTCGAGAAGAAAGCATCTCTTTGTCCCAGGCAGATGCTGCAATTCTTCTTGTGATGTGGTGTCAGGAACTCCAGAAATTCACCTTTGCTACATTCTCTTGGTGAAGAAAGTGTTTGGTAGTTTCTTCTACAGTCATTCAGCTGCCCTGTGAAGATGCCTTTCTTCCCTTTTGCCTTTTGCCATGATTGTAAGTTCATCATAGATGAAAAGCCAAAATTAGCCAAATTTAAGAGGAGTGAAGTTCAACTCTTTTCAATCGGAAAAGTAGCAAAGATCATGCCCTTCTTTAATTTGCTACAACCAACCAGTTTCACTTAAGAGTCACTACTAGGAACTTCTAATTGAAGTTCCTACTTAGTTCATATTTTACTCCAGATTTTCTAAGGTGGGGGTAATGCTGATGGGATTAGGTATATAATTCTCTATTTCTACTGTAAAGGATAGATATAAAATTTATTAATTATGGCACTAAATGATGAGTTTAAAAATAAAATGAGATATGCAAAATATAAAGAGCAGTGAAAACCCAGGAAAAGCTTCAGAAAGGAAGTAACAATGAACTAGATATTTAAGTATGATTCATTATGTGTTCAGAGGGACACCATGTATCCATGTGCAAGTGTACACTCTGAACCACTACAACTGGACTGGAAGATCAAGAGTTATTAGGTAGAATAGGGCCAGATTCATTCCAGACACATGCATGGTTAAAGCAGCATGGTCAAAGGCATACAATCACAGAAAGAAGCAGTCGAGTTCAGAGACAGGTGAACATTCGAGCATGGCTAAACAATATTGCACAGATTAGGAAATGAGGACGTGAGGTGCTACTTGAAGCAGTATAGAAAAAATGTTGTTGGTTTAATATTAATAAATTTGATTTTTTTCCAAATATTTTCTCCTTATCCTTCATCCATTTAATAAGGAATTAGCTAGTGTGTTCTTACCTCCAAGAAGTGTTATGGCAAGATGGAAAGCAAACGTAGCTGTGTTTGAGAATAAACACGTTTCCTTTCTTTGGGGTAGAATAGATGTACTAAATAATAACTCAAAAAGACTCAAAAAGAAAGTGCAGAGAAAGCAACTAATAAGTAACTCTTTGTTACTCCACTATAAAATCTGCAAAATGTCATATTAGACTAGCCAATTTATTTTCGTCTATATTATTTATTAGTATTATTTTTATATAGGCTTCAGCATAGCAAGAAGAAGAAATGATCTTATACCCACTTTCTTCATTTCTATTCAGCTTATGAAAATGCAGCAGACTACTCTGCCCACTTTAACTAAAATAGTCCTGCTGAGAAAGGCACTTCCCAGACTGGGATTTCATTTTTCATACAGACCCCAGACACACTGTATAAATAATGCATACATTACTCCTGCCTGGATAGGGCGATCTTTCACCTGTAAGGCTGCCTCTCCAGGAAGCCATTGTAGCTTTCCTTGTAGTCATGCTCTTCTAATTTTTGAAAAGGTTAGCACAGCTTTATCATTAATAGCCACTTGGTCTTTGCAGAGATTAACAAGTCATGTTGCAGACATTAGTCAAGGAAGCTGAGGAATCCATCATGAAGTCTTTGCATCCCCCCACACTGTGTAGTAGCATATTGATGGGCATTTTCATGCTGCTATCTCTAAATTGCATGTGGGAATTGAAAGGGTATGTTTATTAAATATGAACCCATTGGTTTTTAATCAAATTTAGAAGGCTGCAAACAGAACTATCTACCAATCTTTAGTTTTTGCTGACAGTAATGGATTTATCATTCTCCCCATGATATTCCTCAAAGGAAAGTCATACTATTTTCTATTAGATCCCGTAAGAGCTCTGTGGTGGTCTAGGGGACCAGTAACTCAGCAGGCAAAGGCAGAGCTCCTGAATTAATGCCTGATTGTAATTTAAGCAACATCGACCTAGAATAAGGGATATTTTAGAGATGATTTCAGATGGCTGGTATTACAATAAATAAAATATAGTGTGATAAATAATAAACCGAACCACTGAAAAGCACGCCACTTTTTCATGATTCTCAACTTAATAAAAATTTCCCAGATTCCCCTCACTGCCACTGAACTTAAACATGTTTCAATACCCAAGATTTACCCACCTTGCAATAATTGTAGTAGAGGGCAGGGTTGGCAAACTACAGCCAGTGAAACAAATCTAGTCCTTCACCTATTATAGCAGCATTGTATTGGAAAACAATCACACGCATTCATTTATGCGTTTTTTAATGGTTGTTCTCATGCTAAAACAGCAGAATTGAGTAGTTGCAAGAGACTGAATGGCAAGCAAATACTAATTTATTTTTTTCTCTGGCTCTTTACAGAAACTGTTGACCATTTCATGCAAAGGTGATACATCTGAGAAAATAGAACTTTGTGGATATGTGAATTTTTAAGGGAATTTTGTACAGTTAATTTAAATTCTTCTTTTAATAACTATAGATTTCTTAAACACCTTAAAACAGTTTATATAGATCTTTCTTTAAATGTACATTTTTTCTGCCATCTTTAAAAAATATATCCAAAATGATTTAAATTTTACTTAATGATTATTTAAATCCTATTTGATTTTTTATTATGAAATACTGTACTTACAATGTGCTAAAGATATTCAGAGTAATTCAGAGAGTATTCAGATAAACACAGTAAATGAGCATTTATTCTAGGAACAAGCAGGCACTTGCTTTAAAAAATAAAGAAAATTCCCCGATGTTAGCTGCGGTGTGCAAACTTATTTCTTTATACTAAAGGTAAAGTGAAGGGCATAGAATCTTGTTTCTCTGTAAGGCTGTCTTTCAGAAAAAATGAATTTTATAATAAAAGATTGAAGTAGACTTCTCCCAGGTGGTTTTTCTCACCCTTCAGGAGATCATTATCTTCTTTACTGTTTTGATCCTTATCCTTAGATTTGTCATTGGGCATCTAAAACATTTCCTATGAGTTCTACACCACTGAAACAGTGAAAATTAGATACGTCCTTGTCAGATTGTACTGGTTTGCCAGTTTCACAAGGTGGGAGGCAAATGTGTTCATTGCCATAAAAAAAGTGAGAAAATATTTTGGTAAGGACTATATCTTAGAAAATCCTTAAAATTTGATGAAGTAATATTTTATTGATTTAAAAAGATGTGAATATTTTCTTCTTTTAAAAATACTATAAGCACTTTCATGTAAAACTATAAGCTGAGTGAACCTCGTACATTATTTGCACAATTTTGAGAAAACATTATATATATAATAATATTTTATAGATTATACACTGACTTATAAATTAAACAAGTGAGGCAAAATTGGCAAGTACAAAAATGGTAAAATAAAAATACTCTGTTATTAATTTTTCTTTCACCAAATAAGCTCATATAGTAAGCTAGCAATAATTGGTTAGCGTTGACAACTCATGTGGCTATAAAATGAATTTTTAAGGCTGGCTGTGTTGGCTTGTTTCTATAATCTCAGTGTTTTCGGAGGCCAAGGTGAGTTGATTGTCTGCAGCCAGGTGTTCAAGACCAACTTGGGCAACATAGTGAGACCACCATTTGCACAAAAAAATTTAAAAAATATTTTAGCTGTGTGTGGTAGTGCACTCCTATAGTCTCAGCTACTTGGAAGACTCATGTGGGAGGATAGTTCGAACCCAGGAATTTGAGGTTACAATGAGCTGTGATTGTCCCACTTCACTCTAGCCTGGTTAGCAGAGCGACCCTGTCTCAAAAATATATTTTTAATATATATATATTTTTTGAGACAAAGTTTTGCTCTTGTTACCGAGGCTGGAGTGCAATGGCACAATTTTAGCTAACCACAAACTCCACCTCCCATGTTTTAACAATTCTCTTGCCTCGACCTTCCAAGCAACTGGGATTACAGGCATGTGCCACCACGCCCGGCTAATTAAGTACTTTTAGTAGAGACAGGGTTTCTCCATGTTGGTCAGGCTGGTCTCGAACTCCTGACCTCAGGTGATATGGCTGTCTTGAACTCCCAAAGTGCTGGGATTACAAGTGTGAGCCACTGCACCCAGCCCCTGTCTCTAAAATAAATAAATAAATACAAAATAATATTTAACTGATGAATCTGTTACTCTGAAAAAATAATTATTGTTTCTTCAAATATATAATGAAGATAATAAATGTATATATATATATATATATATATATATATATATATCACATGATTTTTGTGAGTAAAAAATTTGTAAATTAAGTAGGATGATACCTGGTACATAAGTAGCCTCTAGTAGTAGATAGTATCATTATTTCAATTGCCTTTTTATCAAAATGTTCATTGAGGAGCATAAGCAAATATGAAATATAATTGTGTATTTTATAATGTTTTTAAATACATAATAATTACAAATCATATTTTATGAGATTCTGTAGTTATAAAATATTTTTTAAAGTAGCATATAAATATTTAAGCAACATGTACATAATTTATTAATACATACATGGATACAAATCTAAAAAATAATTGATTTTACCCATATTTTAAAATGGTCAAAAGGTCAGTTATACAAAAACATACTTTTATAATGCTGATTTACACATAGTTAATATATAGTAACAATAATATACAAAAATTTTTTGATAGGTAAATATGTGATAAATACTATCCTAAGGGCTTATATATTTTTATTTATTTTTTTATTATTTAATTTTTTTTAGACAGGTCTCACTCTGTCACCAGTCTTGAATGCAATGGTGTGACCACAGTTTACTGCAGCCTTAACCACCCAGGCTCAAGCAGTCTTGTCACCTCAGCCTCCCAACTAGCTGGAACTATAGGCGTGCATCACTATGCCTGGTTAATTTTTAATTTTTAAATTTTTAATAGAGACATGGTCTTACTATTTTGCCAGAAGTGGTCTCCAATTCCTGGCCTGAAGTAATCCTCCAACCTTGTCCTCCCAAAGTGCAGGGATTACAGGAGTGAGCCATGGTGCCAGGGCTTTTTTTATTTTATAATGAAAGATTAACACGTTTGATCTTTAGTATTCATTATTTTCTCATTTTTCCAAATGAAGAAACTGAGATATTAAAAAGCTACAAAAATTATAAGAACAAAGATGATTGGGGAATTCATAATTCAAATTCAAGCAGTACTTCTCTAGGCCTATGTATCTTATATCAGATCAACCACAGATGTTAATTACCCACGTTTGCTCCATTTTCAAGTTGAAATTTTTTTCCAAATAAATTCTTTATTTAGAAATAATTCCCAGGAGTAATATTGGTAAAACAGCAGACAAAACGTTCCAAGTCCTCATTCCTTCATGAAAACATCAGAAACAAACAGAAATTGACTATCCTTATAGAACCCTGGAAAACAGCCAAAGATCTATAGAGAGCAAGCAATTCTTGGCATGGCATAGTTTGTCTAAGAAGCAGCAAAGAAATGTCAAATTTCCTTTTTCAAGTCAAAAGGAGAAAGTTATATTTCATTTGAGATGCTCTAAACTGTCTGGGGGTGCCTGAAATACTTGTCACTGTCTCATCTAAATCAGATCTCAGTCAGGAGAAGAAGTTGGCAGTAATCAAGAAAGCTGCAGGGGCACTAGAGACTCAAAGATTCCTGGAGTAAGACATTATAGGAGAGACACGAAACAGATCGTCTAAGCTCCAAGGAGAAGTTGGGATAAGACTTTTCTTGCAAATTAAATCATTCAAAAGCATGTATTTATTTAGGAGAATTGGGAAAGTGACAAGCAGACCAGATGAGGCACATGCTCAGAGATATTCTAAAAAGACTTTAAGCTTTTTACTGTGGGCTTATCTCAAGGCCCAAAGCATGTCCAACAAGTCAGTAGAGGACTCCTATGGCAAAAAGGCAAAATACAAAGATTAGGAAAGGTAATTTATTTTTGTTTTGTTTTTTTCCCCAAACTCTCAATTTTTAACAACAGTAACCAAGAATCACAAGGCCTATAAAGAAAAATAAAAACACATTGCATTCAAAAAACAAAATGAATTTCCAGAATCCATAAAGAGGAAACACTAACATAAAACTTAATAGATTTCAATTTCAAAGTAACTGTCTTACACATGTTTAAACTGCTAAAGAAACACACAAGAAAAATTAAAAAAAAAAAAAAAAAAAAAAAAAAACAGGAAAATAATATATAAAGTAAAAAGAAATATTTAAAAAAGATAGAAATTTAAAAAACAATTCTGAATCTGACAAATACCATAACTGGGTTGAAATTTTATTAGAGGGAATCAAAGACAGATTTAAGCAAGATGAAGAAAGAATTAGGACACCAGAATGCAGGACAATTGAAATGATGGAATCAGAGCAACAGAAAAAAAAAATGAAGAAAAATGAACAAAGCTCAAGGACATTGGGAGACCCCAACAAGTGAATGAATATAAACATTTAGGAATTTACAGGAAGAGAGAGAAGAAAAAGAAAGATTATTCAAACAAATAATCACCAAAAATTTTCCAAATTAGATAAAATGCATAAATTTACAAATCCAATCTAAGAAGTACACTGAGCTACAAGTAAGATAAACCTAAAGAGAGTCACCTCAAGACACATTGTAATCATACTGTCAAAAAACAAAAAGCAGTTAGGTTAATTGGTGTGAATATAACAATATTAGACAAAATATATGTTAAAAGAGACCCCAAAACATTATATATTGATAAAATTGTCAATACACCAGAAAGATATAAGAATTATAGATATGTATGCATCAAATGTCAGACATTCAAAATGCATGAACAAACACTGACAGAATAAAGGGATAGATATATTGTTCTAAAAAATATTTGGAGACCTCTGTACTCTTCTAGCAATAATATATAGAATTCTCAGACAGAGATCAATAAGTAAGTAAAAGACAAATAATAATGTAGACTAATAGAACCTAATATATATACAGAACACTCACTCAAAAATAGCAGAACATATACCTCTCTTAAGTGCACATGGAACATACTCTAGAATAGATCAAAAGTCAGGACACAAATAAGTCTTAGGAAATTGAAAAATAAGTCACAAAAAGTATCTTTTTTATACTGTAAATGCAAATAGGTATCAATAATAAAAGAAAAATTAGAAACTCAAAAACATATGAAAATTAAACACCCACTAAATAGATAATGGGCCAAAGAAGAAGTCCCATGGGAAATTAGAAAATACCTTTAGATTAATGAAAATGAAAATAAAACATACCAAAACTTATGGGATATAGCACAAGTACTGTTAAGCTGGAAATTTATAACTAATACTTACATTAAGAAAGAATACAAGATGTGAAATCAACAATCAAAGCTTATACCTTAACCACTAGAAAAAAGGAGAGTAAACTAAACCCAAACAAATGGAAAAAGGAAGAGAGTAAAGGTTAGAATGGAGAAGAATAAAATAGAGAAGAGAAAAACACTGAAAGAAATCAAGCAAGTTAAAAGTTGGTTCTTCAAAAAGATTAACAAAAGTAACAAACTTTAACTTGATTGAACAACAAAGAGGAAACAAGCTCGGAAATGATAAAGATAAAATCAGAAATGAAAATAGTCAGTCACTGTTACTGATTTTACAGAAGAGAGTATTAGGAAAAATTGTAAGCCAATGAACTGACTAACTTCGATAATATGAACTGGAAATGTACAAACTGTCAAGACTGACTCACAAAGGAATAGAAAATCTGAATAGATACAACTACCAAGGAAATTGAACTGGTAACCAAAACATTTCCAACAACAAAAACAGAGCCTTGGCCCTGGCAAATTCACTGGTGAATTAAACAAAATATTTAAAGAAAAATTAACACAAATCATTTTCAAACTCTTCTTAATAAATGAAGAGACAGGAACACTTCATTCATTCTGTGAGACAAGCATTATCTTGATACCAAAGCCAGAAAAGACATGATAATGGATTGAATGAACCACCATTGTTAGGAGGACAATGCTACTCAAAATCTCCACACTTAATGTGATCTTTATTGAGATCTCCAAGGTGCTTTTCATGTAAATTAAAAAATCAATACTAAAATTTGTATGAAATTTCAAAAGGCTTTGAGTAGTCAAAACAACCTTGAAAAAGGAAGAACAAAGTTGAAGAATTCACACTTCCTGATTTTAAAACTTACTCTAATGCTACAATAATCAAAACAGTGTACAACTTGCATAAAGACAGATATATAGACTGTGGAGTAGAATAGACAATGCAGAAATAAGATGTTGTATACATAAGCAAATGATTTTTGAAAAGGACGCAGCGTGCTCTGACTGCTCAATGCAGAAAGAACAGTCTTTTCAACAAATTGTAGTGGGAAAACTAGATATCCACATGCAAAAAATAAAATTGGATCACAGCCTTATGCAACATATCAACATTAAATTGAAATGAATCAAAGACATAAACATGGGATCTAAAACTATAAAACACATTTAAAAATAGAGAAAATGATAGATGATATTGAATTTGGAATAACTTCTTCAATATGATGTCAAAAGCATAGGCAATAAAAGAAAAATTGAATAAATTTTACTTCAAAAATAAAAAAAATGTACAACGGACAGTATGATGAAAGTGAAAATCAATTTATAGAGTGAGAGAAAATATTTTCAAATTATATATTTGATAAAAGGTTAATATTCAGAATATGTAAAGAACTCTTATAAGTCAACAAAAATAACTAATGGGCAAAGTACATGAATAGTTTTTTTTTTTCTGAAGAAAAAATAAAAAAAAAATAAGCACATGTAAAGCTGCTCAAAATCATTAGGGAAATGCAAATCAAAACCACAATGAATATCACTTCACAATCATTAGGACTGTTATAAAAAGAGAAAGAGAAAGAGAGAGAAAATGGGGAGACAGAGGAGTGAAGAGAGTGGGGGGAAAATGTGTTGGTGAAGATGTAGGAAAATTTGAGGCCTACATATTGCTGGTGGGAATGTAAAATAGTTTCACATTTATGGAAAACATTTGCATATAAACAAAATAATTGAAACAAGGACTCAAACAGATATTAGTGTAGCTATTTTCATAGTAGCATTTTCACAATAGCCAAAAATAGGAAACCACCCGCGTGTTCATTGACAAATAAATAAATCAAATGTGGTATATGCATGCTATGCTACATTACTGTGTCTTAAAAAGGAATGAAATTGTTTTACCTACCACCACATGGATGAACTTTGAAAATATTTAGCTAAGTAAATGCTGGACACAAATATGACAATTATTGGATAATTCCACTTATATGAGCTGTGAAGTGTAGTCAAATTCATAGAGAAAGAAACTAGAATGGCGGCTACCAGGGCTCAGTATGAGATGGTCGTAAAGAGTTATTTAGTGAATATAAATTTTCAGTTTAGGATGATGAAAAAGTTCTGGAAATAGATGGCAGAGATGATTGCATAAATATGTGAATATACTTAATTCAACTGAATTGTACACTTGAAAATGGTTAAAATGGTAAATAATATTACATTTTACCATAATGAAAACATCCATCTCTTTGGTTTCTTTTAAAAGCCTTTGCATTCAACTGTAAAAACGGCAACCCTCTTCAGGGTCCCCTCTCTGCAGTATAGTACTTTCTTCTTTCACTTGTTAAACCTTCACTCCAATCTCACCCTTGGTGTCCATTCTCCTTAACTTTCTTGGTCGTGAGACAAAGGACTCTGGGTACTACCTCAGACAGTGAGAGACTATTCCATTGTGGTGCATTGGCGAGACAGTAACACTGTTATTAATACTTAGTTATCTTTAACTTCTCTTCTGTGTTCACAGTCTCCCTCACTGAACTGACTATTTAGCAGGATCTAATTGCCAATTCTTGAGTGAACTCAAAAAGAAAGAATGCATATGTTGGTAATGTGAGATAATGTGTACTGTCATATACTGCTCATAGTACAAGTAAGTGATGCAATATTTTCAGAGGGCAGTTTGGCAATACCTACCAATGTTAAAATTCCTATCTGTTTAATCTTAAAAGTTAACACCTAAGAATTTTTTCTGAAGATTTTGCAATTACCCAAGGGGTTCACCTTGCCAGCTGCCTCAACAGAGCCAATTCATCAAGACAGGAGAATTGCAATAAAGAGTAATTCATGCAGAATCAGCTGTGCAGGAGACGGAGGTTTTATTATTACTTACATCAGTCTCCCCAAGCATTCAGGGAGCAGAGTTTTTAAGGATAAGTTGGTGGGTTGGGGGAAGCCAGCGAGCCAGGAGTGCTGATTGGTCTGGTATGAAATCACAGGGAGAGTTTTAAAGAGTAGCATTCCAACACAGGAAAAAGAATCTGTGACGTTTTTGGGAACAACTATTAGAATCAAAACATTTGCCATTATCTCCAAAGCTGATGACAGAAAAAACTCAAGGTTTCTGAAGACATTTCCATATTCTTAGCAAAAGAAAAGAGACAGAGAAAAAAAGAGAATTTTCTGGATGAAAACGATTGTTGGGTTGATACTGAGGTGTTTGTGTGAGCACCTGAGATTGAGGAGTCCTGAGGAATCCTGTCTAATTTCCCATTTATAATGGTTAAGTGTCAACTTCATTGGATTGAAGGAAGCAAAGTATTGTTCCTGGGTGTATCTGTGTGGGTGTTGCCAAAAGAGATTAACATTTGAGTCAGTGAACTGGGAGAGGCAGACCCACCCTCAATCTGGGTGGGCATCATCTAATCAGTTGCCAGTGCAGCTAGGACAAAAGCAACCAGAGAAATGTGGAAGGACTAGGCTGTTTTCTGCCCTCCATCTTTCTTCCATGCTAGATGCTTCCTGCCCTAAAACATCAGATTACAACTTCTTCGGCTTTTGGACTCTTGGTGTTACACCAGTTTTTGCCAGGGGCTATCAGGCTTTTGGCCACAGGTGGAAGGCTACAATGTTGGCTTCCCTACTTTTCAGGTTTTGTGATTCTGTCTGGCTTCCTGGCCCCTCAACTTGCAGACGGCCTACTGTGGGACTTTACTTTGTGATCAGGTGAGTCAATTCTCTTAATAAACTCCCCTTCATATGTTCATGTATCTTATTAGTTCTTTCCCTTTAGAGAACCCTGACTAATGCATTCCCTATTTATTAAGCTTTCTTTGTTGAAGCCCTGCCTCTTCAAAGGAAATTTTCCTTCTATGAAGTCCAGAGTGAAAGTCATTTTCCAATTTAAGTTTTCTCTGACACCTACTAATATTGACTCTTCCACTACAGCACTTTTTCATCTCACCTTTCTACGTTCTGTATTATTTCCTAATACTGTATATCAAACTTAAATTGATTGCCCCCGTCTTCCCAAATAAACTGATAACTGTTTTGAGTAGTACTATAAATTATATTTCACATCTTCATTATAGTTACTAAGAACAACACTTTGCATATTATGGTTTTTCTGTAAATCCTAACTAAATGAGTAAACAACATGATTAAAACAGAGGACCCAAACTTACTGCTGAGTGGCATGACAATTATGATTTGTACTATTTTTTTTTTACCATAATAATCAGAATTTTCTCAATTAGAAATCTAATTATTTATAATTGAAAAGCTTGCTGTCCATTAACAAACTCATCTGAATATATTCAGATTTCTCCAGTATGTTATTTTTAGTTTCACAATTTTGGCCTAGAAAAATGTTTCATCTGGTGCAATTAAGTGTCCCCCTCAGAGTGATAAAGTTTCATTCATACATGTGGTTTCTATGTCAAGAAACTTTCAAGCTTTGCCACCCAATTCTGATATTTTCCAGAAAAAGTGGTAAAGTGGTTTCAAATATTGTTTTTATTTTTATTTCCACTGGAAAGTTTTTACAACTTCTTATGAATGACAGAAAACTATAACTACCACTAAATATTTAGAAAAAAAGTTATGCGGCAATTAAGTAAAACTGAAGTACCTCTTAAAAAAAAAAAAAACCAAGTGTTAATAAGACACATTCAAAATTCAGCTCACGTAATGATAAGAGTCAAAGTAATGTTAAGTACTAAGAGCTTATCTATGCAAATATCTGTTCTTTAGAAATAAATGAAAGCCATGAATGAGCAATAAATAGTTTTAACTCCACTCATGGTTATTCACTTTTAATAATGTAACACAATTTGTATTATTGTCTTAGAACTTAGTTCTTAAAAATAGGTCTTTAGCAGCCCATACTTTCACATCCTACTGTACTTTGTAACTCCCATTGCTTCAAGACTCAGTAACTTCCTCAAAAATAACTCTTCAGAAGTCACAATGAGTCTAAGGTAATTTTATCTAATGGTTCCACAATGATCTGAATTATATCTCTGAGGCAATTTTGCTCTTTGACGTTGGCTTTCAATTGCATTTCCTTGGCTTCTAACAGCAGTAGTTTTTAAGAACTCATAGCTTCCTACAAGATCTAATGACCTTTAAGTCCACTTATGAGAAAAATAGAATATTTCTAACTTTTGGCTAACCTCTTAGAACAATATAGAAGATACTTGAAAAATAGAAAGCAATGATAAAAATACTTGAAGAGGTTTAGTTTTTAGGCTAAAAATTCTAGATTTCATTGCTGATAAAATATTGGTAATGTTAAAATGGAATATAGGATTGTGTTTTTCAATTCCTGGGCTCCCTTTTTGTTTTACTTCTAAACCTCTATCCCAGCATAGTATTTTATCCTCAGTGGCCACTCGTGCATGGTAGACAGACACAGAAGGTATGTATAAGAATCACTTACCTTTAACTAGTTGTGGGAAGTAGAAAAGTTCCTCTTCAAAGTTTCCTTTCTTGTTTAAGAAAATTCATAAGTGTTAGAAATAATAGTTTGTTTTAAACACTTTCTTTAAAAGCCTTCTTGCTTTTTTGCTAAAAGCCTTATCCTATGTAGTAGCTGTTAGACATACTTACAGGCATATAGTACCTTCTATGTCCTTGTACTTTAACCAAGATATCTCTGCTGAATGGGCTCACAGGCATGTCCCAGTTCACAGCCTATACCCCTTCCTTATTTGGACTTCCTTTTTTTGCTTGCCATTGCTTTTACCTGTTTAGAAAAGTGTCAAGTTATTAGCCAACCAGGTTTTCATTTAGACTGTGAAGTCTGGCTCCAGCCAACAGAGATCAGACACAGCAGTAAGGACAACCCCAAATGCATAAGAAATAAATATGTCTGCTGTCCTTTGTTTGTTGTACTCCCATGGCAAGATTGCTAATGGGAGTACCATTTCTGCAGAAAGTAAAAAGAATTGCTTTGCTGAGAGATCTTTTGTCTCAGTACGAATTTTTCTTTGTGGCACCAAAAAGAAAAAATTTATACATAACACTAGTGAATCCTAAGTATTTTAGCTCTGACTCTGTAGTTTACAACATTAAAGAAAGATCAACTGTCACTCAATCATATCTTAGAATGACCACTCTCTATTAATATTTTTAAGGGAAATAAAATATAGAAGTATTTTGATTCTCATAATCTTTTGCTAGCTTAGTTAGATGTTCATGAAACTGCTTTGCAAAAATTATAACAGAAAATTATGACAGTGAAAGATATCAGACCTGACAGCATCTTGCTTCTTACCTGTAAACTGTTCTTGTTCATTCCTGGGTGTAGATCGAACTAGCTTTGGGAAGGAATTTAGTGTATAGTTTATATAATAGCCCTTCCCCAAAGGCTAAACTGTTCTTGTTAAACAACTTGACAGACCACCAAGAACCAAGTCAATATGAGAGAGGCTGGAATTCTAAATATTACCAGCCATTATTCCAGAGGTTATAAGACTTGCAACTTCCCCAATTACTCTTAAAGGTAACATCACTATTGCAAATGTCTTTTCAGGTTTTGCATTTCTAACAAGCAGATGGCTCCAAGGGACCTGCCAACCAGCACTTGGTTGGCCACTTCACCTTTAGAGTCTCATTTGATTTTCTCAAGCAATCTTAACCTTTTGGAAGTATTTCTGTGGTAGGAGTTATTAAGAATTTATTTTAGGCAGATAGAGAGGAAAAAAGGAAGTCCATGGATGATTTTTCATAGCTCTTGTCTGGCATGAAAGCCCTGGCTCTTACACCAGGGCTGGAAACCTTTGATATACAAATGCAAGCCCTTAGAAACTGGGTCCACCCAATGTGGTAATTCCCACCATTGTTGTTCTCTTGCCCTTGCCCCCACATGTGCTTGGCAGCATGGCCACTCCCACATATCCTCACATGTGTGGAACAGCATGGCGCCCTGGGTTTGCAGATTAAAAGTCTAGGGTGAGAGGGCCAGTTTTTTTCTGTGGGTTACATGAATGACATGCCTGATCAAACCAATCCCCTGAGCCCTGTGTAAATCAGATACTGCCTCCTCCAGCCATCAAATGTAGTTGGCTGATATTACCTAGGTGTGGGGTTCCTTCTATTGGCTTTGGAGCTCCCTTTCCTCCGTCTCTGTATCAGGAAGCTTTTCCTTCTGCCCTCCTTCCTTCTTTCTTGCCTGTTAAACTTGCTCCTTAAAACTACTCCATGTGTGTCAGTGTCGGTTTTTCTAATTCGACTCCAGACAAAGAACCTGGTGTTCCTCCACTCATCAGAGCCCTATCATTTCTACTTTACATATTAAAAGCCAAAGACTCAATTAAGTTACATGATTCTCCAAGATTCTGTGAGTAGTAAATTACCACATCAGGATTTAAACTAAGTCTGTTTCTCTAAAATCCTTACGTAGCTGAGTCACAGATATTGATTGGCAGAGCAATTGCTTTCATATAAAAATTTCTGATCCTCACCTCAGTAGTCCCAGGTAATTCTCATGTAGGTAGCCTGAGGACAACCTGCCAACAAACATTTCTTTGTATCATGCTGCTCTGATATGCTCGAATCCCTTAATGCTCATTAAAATTAAATATGAACCAAGTATTCATTTATCTACTTAGAAACTTTCACTGGTAAACTTGACCTAAGATTAAAAATTATTGATCAAACTTTGGTTCAACCAAGAGAAAAGTAAAAAAAAAAAAAGAGAGAGAAAAGAAAAAAAAAAAAGAGAAAAGAAAAAAAAATTTCAAAGAGATCTTTAAAAATCTTGATTCAAGATTTTAAAAAATATATAAAGTAACCTTAGTGTCAATATCAGTTACATATAATTAAGTTAGCCTTCAAACATTTTCTCATACACTTTAGCTTTTATACACATGAACTGTCTCCATACTGACCTCAAGGAAAGTCTTCAGTTATTTCCGAGTCTTACGGCTGGCAAGCATAGAAAAGCTGACTGTAGACGGTAGCCTTCATTTCAGTTAACGGGATGATTATGGGAGACAACAGAAGAACAATTGCAAGAGGGCAAGCCAACAAGATCACCAGCAGGCCTGGGGGAGTCCATGAATGAGAGAAGCTAGGGACCACGACAGGTAAAATGCATACCAAGGAAGCTATGATCAGCATAATCTTTCTCTTACCTACACTGTAGCTACAGCCTCAATCTCTATAATAAGCGTTTCTGTGCTGTTTCACTTTATTTTTAGCCAGGGGAAGAGGAAGCAAGTAGGCTAATCAGAGCTAACTATAGACATGTTTGACTGGCAGTGGAAAATTATAGAAACACCCTGCCATCACCTGGCCATGATGTTTTCTGACATAGATGAAAAGAGCCCAGTGAAGTGTCTAAAGAACTGGCAGAAACTCTCCCTTTTAAAGACCAAGCAAATTCATTCACACATGCTATTTTTTTGAAATGTATTTTTATGTTATTAAAATTTTCATCATCATTATTAAAAGCACTTAAGTGTTTCTTGTCCTCTAGTCAGATTTATTAATCAGTTAAAACTATATGACCTTACACAACAGAACTATCTCTCCTTTTTCTTTATTTATAGCAATGGCCATTTTGCATACAGCAAATACAAATTCCAACAAACCAGATCAGAGGACCCGTATCCCATCTTTGGTGCCTGGTGGATTTTTGCCCAAAATATTAAATGAGGTTGGGAATAATGATGTTTTCTCTGCTAGAGTATACTGTAATTTTGCCTGGTACCCACTGAGGTTTACATGCCTAGTTAATCCAAAGTAAGCATGAAAAACATTTTTAAAAAGAATAGAAAGGAAAAATATCCACAGAAAATTCACTGGGCTATTTGGACAAATAATTGCCTATTTCATAAGATAAGATCCTAAAACTACACATTCAAAGTAGTTACACAAAGCTCCCACACAAATATATTCTATGGTTAGTATATTCTACTGATGCCCACACAGGGTTCAATTTTCTATACAATATTGCCAAATAAAATGGGTTTTGAAAATTCACAGATTCGGTTTCCAAACATTTTCTACTTTGTCAAGTTTAATTTACAGGAGTAAACCCCAAGCATGGACCAGAATTAAGCAACATTTATTTGGCACCAAATTTAGCAATACACGTGAAAGCAAACAGCATGCACATACATTTCTACAAAGGGTAGGCGCACCTGCTCTCCACTTGCAATACAGACTACTTGAAAACCAGGTCAATGATACAGAATGTGATTTACAGCTGACTACATCAATTTAATGCATTTCTTTCCTTGGGAGGAAAGAGAGTTGAGTGCAGTTAAAATAACAGTTCTTCAGTATTCTTAGAACTAAAACACTAAAGGTCTTTTTAGTAATATCTATCTGACTATTTCCAAAGTAATCAAGACATCAACAAATATTATTGAGAAAATACTATGGGCTCATTATGGTGGGAAAACAATATTCTGTCCAAATAAGAAGCTTCTGGAAAAAATTGCTTAATAATCTTTATATGACTCAAATTCTCAGAATTGTTTAGGTGGATTAAAAAACAGAAGAACATGCTATGTGGTTAATTTAAAAACTAAACCAACACACACATCCACAAACAGATTCATTAATGAGTTTCTCCTTATATAATTCACTTAATTTTGCAAGTTCTCAGTTCACTCTCTAGAAAGGAAATTGTTGTCAGAGATTAATGTTTTCCAAAAACTTGCCTGGTAAAACATTAATGCATTCTTCAATATGCTAATAAGTATTTTGTAAAAATAAGTAAATAAATATAAGAGACGTATGGAGTTTTAGTTAAAAAGGAGAAACATTGAGAAATGAAGCTGAATATTTTTCATTACAATTAGACATCTAAAAACCTTAGGTATGCTAATGTACATTTTGACTCTTTCAGAAATATTTAGTCTCTCATATTAGTCCCATAACAATGTGAGTAAATTCATACTGATGAGTTTCTAAGAGTTACTTCCAGCTTTTATAAAGCATAAATTTATAAAACCTCAGGCCAGTGACTTGGTTTCACAGGAATTTGCTTATCCTGCTTTTTGAAAGTAATCTAATTTTGTTCCACATCAAGGTAAATCCAAGGAAAATGGAATGACTAATTGTTGAACTGGAAGATTTAATACACTCTGAGAAAGTGCAACATAATTCTGTAGTATGCTTTGTTTTCTCAATTAAATATGAATTAGATTTAGTTTTGAATAACCTATATCACTTTTCATCATTCTACCTGTGATGTATCACTTCTCAGCTTTAACTCTAATGTGTAAAGCATTCGTACACCTCAGTGTTTAGTTTAACACTTGGTGTTTTAATTCTTTAGACAACTACAAAAGTAAGACTGATGAATAATCCAACATAAACTAATTTTTATGTTAAGCAAAATGTAAGCTACTATCAATCGCCACATTATGCTAAAAATGATAATGATACTAGATAGTTTACATTGAACTTTGACTTATGTGTTAAGTGCTACGTTAAAAGTTTTAGACATGTTACAATTTCAATCCTTTCACATACTCTAAGAGATAAACAAAATTTTTATAAGGAAAAAAACCAAGGTTTATAAATGTTAAGATACTTTACCAAAGTCATATAGCTAATGAGTTGTGGTATAGGGACTTGATGTCTGGTGCACCATTTCTTAATTAAGGATGTTGTATTTCAAACACACATAATAGTCTGACACATTTTAAAAATACACATTCTGACTATGATGCTTTGTGGCAATGAGGCGTAAATGGAAGAAGTTTTCTTCTGCATGTATATAAACTGGAATAATGTTTTTAAAGTCATATTTTACTAATTTGTTAAACCTTCTGAAAACAATATCTTCTATATTTGGCGTATTCACAAATTCTCTGACACTCACATGAATGGAGTAAGATATGGATAAAACTTGTCAACATTTTTCTTCTCTACCTCCTTGTGGCCTACAGACATTTTGGGCTTTGGGATTTAGGTGTTCTGGGTTTCAGAAGCTAAAAGCAACCAACTCTTATTGCAGGAGAAATAAGAAGTTTATCCTATAGACTTCTTATATAACAAAGCAGGTCCCAGAAATGATGGCCACAGTGAGGATTGACTAATCTATCCCCATCAGTTCCCTGATCCTGTCATTGAGCAGCTACAGTCAATCCACTGGGGGTTGGCCCCAAGGAAGAATGGCATTACCAAAAAAATTGAAGAAATAGTCTGAAAATGTGATTCTTATGCTTCACTCCATACAGCTTATGTAGTAGAGCACTAGTAAATGTATAGTAATTTCAAGATAAACCGCACAGGGAGGTTTTTATTCAGCTCTCTGATGATGCCTAAACTCATTTTCATTAGAAATATTAAATTGCTATATTTCACAATTAGAGATAAGATACAGATATCAAAATATCTAAGTGTAAAGAAAACATATCAACCCTAATTTTTTATCCTGGAAAAATAAACAGGTCAGAAGTCTCCAAGTATAAATGATGCAACAGATCCCATAAATAGTAGGATGCTGTTTACCCAGAGACATAGCTGTAAACTTGGGCACTGACACGTTTTACCCATAGTCAGTCTTTCTTATTTAAACACATGGAATTTATGCATTGTTGTCATTCTTCAGGGTGGAGCAGTATTGAAACTTTTCAATAGCACTGACATCACTAATTCACCATTATTTTAATAAGACTTCAACATAAAAAAGTCTACATATTTGAGAATTTATTTCCAACCCCTCTGGCTCACTTTCAGATTCAAAGCTTTAAAATTTGCCAAAAGACATGGTGGTGTGTGCCTGTAGTCCCAGCTACTTGGGAGGCTGAGGCAGGTGAATTGCTTGAACCCAGGAGGCGGAGGTTGCAGTGAGCCGAGATCATGCCATTGCACTCCAGTCTAGATAACAACAGCGAAATTCCATCTAAATTAAAAAAAAAAAAATGCCAAAAGCCTTTCAGGTATCAGGGAAGACTGCATGAAGTGTTTCTTAAAAATGTATAGGTGTATTGCAATCACCTGAGAAGCTTGTTAAAATGCTGGTTCCCAGGTCCCAGCCTAGTTGTGGATGGAGTGATTGATTTATTAGATCTTGAGAGATACCTGGTGACATTCATTTGAAAGAAGTCCTCTAGGTGAGTCAGTCTAAGGCATGGGAACCACAGATAAGACTTTAAGAAATGCTATTCTAGCGGTGCAGAAAGAACATGCAGAGAACCACTCTGGCTTCTTTACTATTACGTGAAAACTATTGTTGATCTTGAACCCAAATTAGATTAAGAAAATATGTAACATGAATGGCATTAAAACTTCACTGTATAAGGGTTCTCCTGAGTCACTTGATGTCTGTTATTTACCTGGTACAATCCAATTATTGTCTCGAAGCTCTCTACAGATAGAAGTTAGCTTGTGTTAAACTAAAACAACTTTTCTGCTCCCTCTAAGAACAGTGCAGAATGCAGCATTTTTCATGTAATCTAAAGAGCAAAACAATCTATTGAATAAAAGCCAACAATATTTCTGTGAGGGGAAAACTATTAGAATTTTTAATGAGCTTTAAGAAACATGTACATAAGGGAGTCTAGTGGATACAATACATTTAATTTTTTTAAAGGAATTTTAAACAATACCAAAAGCTATGAAATAAAGACATTTTTATACTATTGGAGGGAACTCATGTACTATATAGAACATTGGATTAAACAAAGAAAGCCAAACGCAATGGCGAATTAAACATATAGAAAGGAGCCCAGTGCGGTAGCTCTCACCCATAAGCCCACCACTTTGGGAGGCTGAGGCAGGTGGATCCTATGAGGTCAGGAGTTCGAGACTAGTCTGGCCAACTTGGCAAAACCCCATCTCTGCTAATGCTACAAAAAGCCAGGCATTGTGGTGGGTGCCTGGTAGTAGTAATCCCAGCTACTTGGGAGGTTGCGGCAGAAGAATTGCTTGAACCCAGGAGACAGAGGTTGCAGTGAGGAGAAATTTTGCCAATGCACTCTGGCCTGGGTGACAGAGCGAGAATCTGTCTCAAAAATAAATAAATAAATAAAATTAAATAAAAAATAGAAGTATAAAAAGGGACAACAAATATGAAATATACTGGTCTTTACATTATATAGCCAAGAGAATATATAGTAAATGTTAAGTTTAAAAAAGAAACACCAATGTTATATCTCACCAAATTATTTCTCTCCTTTGTGGCATAGGGTACACACATCGGCCAGCATTTACAAATAAATATCTCCAGAAGAACCTTTTGTCTGTAAAATGAAGTAAGTAGAAATGTGTATTTATAAAATTTTGAATAACTCTCTTTTACACTGATCACTGTTCCTCAAAATGAATACCCACATGCAGTAAATCTGTCTTATATATGATGAAGATGCAACTAGTTGAATGATTAAATATTCTATTCAAATGTTGAATATGTAGTTAGAACCAAACTGATCATTAATCATGCAGGAAGCAATAAAGTTGGATGGAGTCTATAGAAATACCACATAGAAATAGAGTGTCATCCAGACACTTTCTGTTCTACAGAATAAATAGTATGATAATTAAAATGAAGTTAGGAAATACAATACTTGGAGCAGGTACTAAATTCCTTTATTTTGTAGTCTATGATGAGTTTCTATTATCAAATCTATCAAAATCTTAAAGTATTAAGTGAGTCATGTACCTTGAGGAATTACTTTCTCATGAATTACTGAAACACTTGATTGCATTAGTAACAAATTCATTTAACCGTTGTATTTCAGGCCCAACCTTACAAAATCTATGGTGAAGAGACAGACCTGCTGCAGTTACAGATTTATTAATAGAGATTTAAGAGGTCTCTGCTATATTTAAATTACTTTATATCCACTTAACGCATTTGCTCTAATTAAAAAGTAAGACTTCACACTCTTATAAGTCTCCCTGTGTATATGTTGGGGCCACTTAGCTCAAAAGAGAAGGATCAAGTGACAGATCAAATGGAAATGTTAAAAAATAAATTATATACTTTTAGTTGCTTTCTTTGAATTTAGAGTTGCTATCAGACTAAAGCTGAAATTTTAGTGAGTTAATCCTGATGTTCTGTGTATTCATCTCCCAAGTCAATTATACCTTACATGCAGATAACGCTTAAAGCAGATTAGGAGATATATGGGTTTCAATTAGCTCTGACTGAAGGGTAAAGACCCATTGTCAGGTTACTCAACTTATTTGTAGAGTCAGCTGAGACTGTGCAATGTTAGTCCGCTGCTTTATTTCAAATTAATTGATTTCTCAATTTAAACCTAAGTTCTTTTCCAGAACGAGAGACAATAATACAAACTCTTCATTTCACCTTTGAAAATGGCAAAGATGAGATTGGAGTTCTCCCTAATCATTTTGCATAACAAAGGATTACCTAAGGAGTAGCTTTCACTTTTATTTATTTATTTCTTTCCTGCCAGTTTGGTTCTCATCTCATCAAGAGGCAGAGTACAGACTTTCTAAGTAGCCAGTAAAAGGTGAAAGAACATTTCTGTTGCCACAGAGAGTTAGGGAACCTTAATCACCTTATATTTCTTCTTAAAACTTCAACTGTTCTAGAGCATTCAGCCATAAATATAGTTATTTAGCTCAAAGATAAACTTTAGCTAATGAGATTAAAGATCTAACTAGAAGTCTTTACTCCATAGCCATTGATTTCACTTCTAAGTTCATTCCTTCACTGATGCTTTCTGAAGTGCCTGGCACAGTAGGATGCGCACTAGGGACATTCTATATATAAACATTATATATAAACACATCATATATAAGACATTAAACACAAGCATCCATTGGGGAGCACTAAGACATGCTTATTTCACTATTTTGCAGATGCGATCACTGGTTCTAACAGTAACTTAGAATACAAGGAAGCTTGTTCAAGTCTTGGTTTTTATATTTTAAATAGAGTGATAAAGAAATAGTCAAAGAAAAAAACGTCCTTAAAATCTATAGATGCCAGGCAGGTAATAAAAGTGAGTATAAAGGTCAGGAGGGATATTGTAGACTTGAAGATTCACCTGCCTTGCATAATTCCTGCCCACTGTTGCCAAACCTGATTTTTAAGAACGACTGGCAAGTCCGAGTTCCCACATTACTCTTGCAATTTTTAATTTAATAATTGCTCAATTTAAAAAATAAATGAACATAAATGATTGTGGTGACCAAACATCCTTAGGTTTCCAGATTTGAACCACTAGCTACCGTCGATTAAACACTATCATGAGCCCCAAATCAGCAAAACTATTGAGACTGTAGGTTGCTTCATTTTCCAAACAGTAAGTTTGTTGAGTTCTTTAAGCAGAGTACATGCTTTCCACCTATATAAACAAACATATGTATGATTGCATATATTTTGATAAATAATTTTGTGCTTAATGTTTTTATTACAAAAATCACTTTATATACTTATGTTTTTGAAATTATTCTAATTGTATGAAGACCTATGCTTATTACATTACTGCATTATGTTTCTTCATATGGACATATCATACACCACTTTATCAATTATCTTTTATGAGTATTTAGATTATTTCTGAATCTCATCACTCGTTAGTAAAAGCAATGTTGCAGCAAATATTCCTATATGTGCTTTTCTCTATACGTATGTGTGTGTTTCTAGGATATACCTACACATGAAGTTGCTGATTAAACTGTTCTGCATTTTGATAATGATGGTACCTTTCCTCCCCAATGTTTATATCAATTTTCAGTACTACTGAAAGTATATGAGAGTGCCTATTCCCCACATTATAGTCCCTATTGGATTTTAAGATTTCTTATTTTCTTACCTATGTAATAAGTTTTAAAAAAGTTATATGATTTGTTTATTTTATTACTACTATGGAATTGTGTATATTTATTAATGTTTTGATTATTTTATGTGTATTATAAACCCACATTTTTCATTTTCTATTAGTTTCTTTTTTATGTTCTTATTGAGAATGTGTAATAATAATGTATTTTGGTTATTAATGCTTTTTTGGCTATATGTGCTTCAAATACTTTGTCCCGGTATGTTATTTTGTCCTTTATTTTAAAAACATTGTCAAAACTGCCATGAATTTTTATGATAGCATGAGAATTTTTTTTCTTCTCCAGAAGACTTTAAGATTCTTATATTTTGTTTTAATGTTGAAGTTTCTTTATCATGATTCCAATTGAGATTTATTTTTATATATTCCATATTAAAATAAAAAATTATTTTACCTGTAAATGGATTGCCAATAATTCCAACATTATTTATTGAGTACAAACAACCCTTTATCATTTGAAATGCCTTCTTTATTATGTGATGTGTTCTTATGTATTCTCTAAACTGCCTTCTAATTCTTTGCGTTCCATTTAGCTATTTGTCTATTCTTATGGTAACAGCAAACTGTTTAAATCACAGTACTTTCACAGTCTATTTTAATAAACGTGCAGAGCCAGAATTGACTTTGCCGCTAGAGTGGCATGGTTTCATTGAGTGTGTATATTTATATATATCTTTACCAGCCATTTCTATTTTTACCAAAGCCAGTCTTGTCACTAATATTTTCCTTATCTTACATGATGGGACTTATTTGGGATGCTCTTTAGATTGACAATGGCTTTTTCTGCATCTGATGTTATCAGATGCTTACTATGTATTAGTTAACTTTCTATGCACTTTTTTTTTTT
>NW_022436958.1:4044264-4088629 GCF_009761245.1 Sapajus apella
TTGTTACCCAGGCTGGAGTGCAATGGCGCAATTTGGCTCACCGCAACCTCCGCCTCCTGGGTTCAAGCAATTCTCCTGCCTCAGCCTCCCGAGTAGCTGGGACTACAGGCACGTGCCACCAGGCCCAGCTAATTTTTGTATTTTCAGTAGAGATGGGGTTTCACCTGGTTGACCAGGATGGTCTCGGTCTCTTGACCTCGTGATCCACCCACCTCGACCTCCCAAAGTGCTGGCATTACAGGCTTGAGCCACCGCGCCCGGCCTCTATGTACTTTCAATATGTATTTTAAATTAAAGTTTAAAATACCTTTAAAAAACTTTTGAAAGTATTGCAGAAGATGTTAGTCACTCTGGTTATAACCCCTCTGATTCTGTTATCATTTTCAAGCATATTTGCTTCCCTATGCTTTATACCAACAACCAACATCTATGTCTCCTTCTAAGAGGACCAGTTTCATGTTGCCAGACTCCTTTGCCTATGTAAGTGGAAAGGCAAGTTCTTGGGACATTCCCTTAAGAGAGTCTTAACCCATGGCTGACAGTGCAGTTTATAAATTCCCCATTTCTCTTGTTCCCTGGTTCAGTCAACTCTGATATGTGCCTTACATTGTCATCATAGTCCTGTGTAGGATTAAATCAAACTCTACTCTGTACATATGTGACAATTCATTCTTGTCTGATATCCTCCCGTTTCTTTCCCATTTCTCTCCTCCCTTGCCAGATTTTTCTAGGAACAATTCATAACATGTCACACAAAAACTCATTTCAGGACAGGTTCCTATGGAACTCAGCTGTCCTATTCTGTTTTGTGTTGCTATAACAGAATACCTGAAGTTGGGTAATTTATCAGAGAAGAGGTTTATTTAGCCCATGATTCTGCAGGCTTGGAAGTTCAAGGGCATGGCCTTGGGGAGGCTCCTGTGCTGCTTCATAAAATGAAGGAGAAGGTCAAAGAAAACTGGACATGTGCAAAAAAAGGTAGTCCCAAGGGGCATCCTGGCTTTGTAATAACTCAGTCTCCAGGGCACTAATCAATTCCTGCAAGAGCAAATCCGGTAATACCAGAGTGAGAACTCACTATCTGAAGAACAGCATCAAGCCTTTTACCAGGGATCTGCCCCCATGATTTAAACACTTCACACTCAACACCACCTCCCAACACTGACACACAGGGGTCTAAATTTTAACATGAGTTTTGGTGAGTACAACCAAACTATAAGCAATCCACAGGACCATCTTAAAGCAGCTGTAATATTAATAAGTTCACTTTACAAATAAATAACTGAAATTTTCTTTTTTTATATTTCTTTTTTCATAAATGGGAAGATAATCAGATTTTATGGATTTATTCAATGTCACACAGAAAGGAAGTGGCAAAATCTGATTAAATATTCTTATGAAATTAGTTATAAATACAAGATATTTGGGCTCAATTAACTTTCATTGCAGAAAGTTTTCATGAGTTCAACTTCTGTTGCCAATCAGGGCAATCTATGGTTCCTGCCAGTCCACTCAGTAGTGTTTGTTTTAATGGCTCCTTGGGGATATAGGCTCTAGTCGTCAAGGACTAGAAAATAAGGAGGAGTCGTGTGCTAAATTTTGACTAGTTAAGCTGAGAACCTGGTTTCCCTGAGTCACTTTTCTTTTGTACTTCCAGGTTCAAATTGACCGAAAGAGGAACTGTGTAAGATTTAAAGGTGAGGTGAAGCAGCAGTCTTAATTCTTGGAAGTATTTTGGGGTTAGATACAATGACAGACAAATGCAAAATTTCCCTGTGAACTCCAGCTTTTCTTGTACCTCCCCCTCCTGCTGGCCAGTTGTGGCCCAGACACATCCTAAGGTTGCCTGTGCCCCTACAGAGGTGGCAGGCACACAGAGGTAACAGTCCCAGATACCTCTGCATAAGCTCAACTTTTGTGATCCCGCTTTAGCAGCTAGACTTGGCTTCTTGGATTTGCTGCAAGTTCAGATTTTGTTAGCTGTACTGGTTTTTCAGGGGGACAAGCTAATGACTTTGTTTTTAATTCTCCAGTTTGTCCATTCGGATTTTCACTGCCTCAGTTTTACTCATTATATACATGATATTATTCCTTTCACATTTTTCTTATTCCCTTAATACTCAGTAGCCGTGCTTCCCTGACTGAACCCTAACAGATGCAAAAATGTTAAAAATAAACTAATGTCTAGTTGAGACATACTCCCAAACACTTGAAATAGCAGCAAAAATAGAAAACCTTTAAAGAAATAACCATCAAATATAGTTTATGTTTAGGACAAACTCGTTTTCTTTATTTATAAGCATTTTTAGAAACACAGCTTTTGAATATGCAATATATTTCCTCAACAAGAGTTGCTATGGTTTTTGTTTTTTCTTCCTCTTTCTCTCTATTTTTTCCAATTGTAAAAATACCTAAAGAAATCATTTTGAAGTAAGATTATGCTGAATGTCTTTTTTTTTTCTAGATTCCCTAGGAAAATTCTGTTGCTTTAATGTTATTTTAGAACTAACAAGACCAGAAAAATAATAGTTCATGAAACCAAGTCATGTCAGGTTAAAAGTATAAAGCTTAGCATTCAAACAATAAAAATAAAAAAGTGAAAAAAAGAATCAGAGTTTTGAATTTATTAACAAGTAATTTTACTTTCACTCATAAAGATATTTTACCATTTATGATGTTATTCTGTGACTAATTTTGACTTCTAATTTTTGAGTAAAAACAGCAACTTAAGATTCCTAATTGAGAAAATACAAATGTGAAGGATTTCAATGTGATGTAAATAATTAATAATTGAAATATTTTATAAAGATAAAAACCATTAAAATAGATCTGAAATTCAAAAATATTCTACTCTCTTTACATTATCAATTGACCAAAATGAAATAATCTAATTTCATTCCAGTAGAAAACAAATTAATGTAAAATTTAGAATATCATGGCTCTGGAGAAAATCTCACAGACAAGCAGCATTTGGTCTCTGTCCTGTGTAAATAATTCTGCAAATGCAAAAACCTAAATAAATTTATTAGATTCAATTAATGCCAGTAGACAAATAAAAAGTGATGAAAAATAGAGGAAACTGTAGAAGCCTAATGCAGCCGGGACTCTTAAGGTAGATATTTTTTATAGCATGGAATGGAGGGAGTCACCTAGATAGAGGATGGTATAGAAAGAACTGCTTTCTATCCTCGTTTCTCAAGTTCCAGGGTAATTGAAATTCATGATAATTTCCTCTTACTTTTCCTATCCATGAAATTTCAAGTCCAACCAAAGAAATAGATTAGCACAATATAACTTCAGTGTTTGCAAGGAATTTCCCTAAAGAAAATGATACAATCAAAACTTTTGGTAGAAAAAGTCAGAGATCATGGTGGGAGAAGTTGGGTGTAATAGGTGTTAGTGAGAAAATGTCAGAGTTGACAGGTCATGGTGGGGAAAGTAGAGGTTAAAGGTCATGTAGGGGAAGTTGGGATTGGCATCTCAAGGCAGAGAAGTCAGGTATTGGTAGAGAAGTAGAGGTTGATGTGTTACGGTGAGGTTGGTCTGATGGGGCTGACAGAACATGCTCCCATTTGAAGAACATTCTAAGGGATCACTCTCTGTCTTGTGGGACACACTGCAACTCTCCTTTCTCTTTTCCAACAATGAGAAATAATAAAGTGAGCAGTGATGGTAAAGATTTAATAATAACTTCCTTTAAATTTGAGAGTAAAGCATAACATCTGGATGAGTATGAGGCAAAAGAAGAGCCCAGAATGCAAAATTTAAACGGAGACATGCATTCTCAGGAACAAGAAAGTACTCATCCTGTCTCCTAAAATTTTCTGTCCTGAGCCTCTCTTGCTTCACCATCACTCTGGTTCCTAGGGTAGAATAGACAGCATATGGAAAATCATTTATGAGGCAGAGTCAAAGAAAGGAATGTTAAGCTAGTGGGGAGAAATATGCAGGTAAATGATCAAACAAAGATTGTGTTTAAAGCATCTAAGTTTGGACTCATCAATCAAAAGTTTGCAGGTACCATATTGCCACATCTCCATAGGGCTTTGAAGCTAGAATTCAGGGCACTGTAATAGAGAAGATGCTAATCAAAGCAGATGGTTAATTTCAGAAAATTTGAGCAAATGATGTACCAGTAGATGGCCATCAGATACATGGGAACAAGGTGACTGGTAGTCCAGGAAGAGTCATATATGGAGGCCACATTAGAGTCCCAAGCACAGTTCAGAATAAAAGCAGAGCTTTGGCTCTAGAAATGAAAACTTTAGGATAAAGCAGGGGCTGGACTTAAAGGTAGGAGGTACGAACTTGAACCAGGAGGTCTAAACTAGGGAAATCAGTACAAGAAGTGGCTACCAGTGAGGCCTTGGTCTTGATGAAGTTCCTTAAGTGTTAGAACCAGGGAATCTAAACTATCCCCAAATAATAAACAAACTAAAGTAAGAGATAGGGCAGGGCTGAGATTTCAGTCAGCCTCTCTTAGCTGACTGCAACAAGGGTCTTAAGAATAGTGAACTGTGGTAGGCAGCATAGTGGCTTCCAAAAATGATCCTCTACTAATTTCTGAAGCATGCCAATAGATTTGGTTACATGAAAAGGTGGCTAAAATTATCGTAGCAGATGCAATTAAGGTTTCTAGTCAGCAGACCTTATATTACAGAGATTATCCTGGATTAATCAGAATGAGCCTAAAGTAATCACGAGTGTACTAAAACGTGGAAGAGAGAGGCAGAAAAGCCAATATTAGCAGGATGTGATTTGAGAAAAACTCAACTGGCTACTGCTGGCTTTGAAGCTGGAAGGAAAGACAAACGCCTAGAATGTGAGCAGCCACTTGAATCTGAAAAGGGCAAGAAAATGGAACTAAATGCTGCACAAAGGACACCTTAATTTTATTTAGCCCGGTGAGATCCATTTCAGACTTCTGAATTCCACAACTATAAAGTAAGAACTTCCTGTTGTTATAAGCCACTGAGTTTGTATTAATTTGGTACAGCAACAATAGAAAACTCACGCATAAACCAAGTAATGCTTCATGATTGGTGCAAAGAGAGTGGGGTCATTTCACTCCTGCCACCAGCACACATACTTTTGGTGGCAAGACAGGTTGGTAAAGTACAAAAAGCCAACATGAACGCAATTAATAAAGGGCAAAATTAAAGAGACAGATTATGAGATTAGAAATTTAAGAAGGCTGGTTTCTTTAAGAAAGCTTGACTTCAGCTAAAACTCAGAGAACTGGTTCATTTTGGATGGAGAGAGAAAAAAAGAACAACATTTCAATTGAGAGGACCTTTATGGCAAGAGCAAAAAGCTGGGAATTGAGTGTGCAGATGGCAGTGAGAACACACAGATCTGGGAAGAAACATGTGAAGAATGATAATACAGATAATTACTATGTATTGTGTGGGAGGCACTGTCCCTTCATTCATCAAATTGGCGCACGGTGAATGCCCATTAAATGCCAGGCACCACTTAGATGGTGGAGGTAAAGTGGCCACAGATAGTAGATGGCTTCAATATGTTAGTGGTTTTCACTTAAAAACAACATGAATAAAATAATGAAAACTGCCATTTGGAAAGCAGCTCTTTTGTATTTTGCATTGTGCTAAGTGGACATTTTCTCTAGTTCTTAAGGCAATTCTTCAGGATTGGTATTATCACAATTTTGCAGATGGAGATGGTAAAGCTCAGAGACCTTGAGCCATTGCCCAAGGATATCCAGCAGGTTAAATGTCAGCACTGAAATTTAAGTCACGTTTGTGTTTGAAGAGAAACAAAGATACTCTAGAGACAATTTCACATACATTCTGAAAACTCAAGCTGGAATAATGAAAATCATTTGTTCTAACTATAAATATATCATTATCAGATGCTATATGTTATTGCAGCTCACAGACAGATGGACTATATCCCTATAACCAAGGCCAACATTTACATTCCTTAATAGTTCCATGAAAGTAGAAAGTTTTGGAAATAGGTCAGATATAAAGTCTGTGTAGGTAGAAGATACAGTGCTGCAGTAATCCAGTTCTGGGAGCAAATGGCCTGATCTTGTCATCAGAATTTCCACCTTAGGGATAAAGCCCCTGTAGTCTTCTCCTATTCCACAACATGGCCAGCTCACAGTAATCTGAAAAAATAAAGATTAAAATAAGGTTTATTTTAGTTTTCAGAGTTGTTTAAATTTAGAAATTGCCACAGCATTTAAAGCAATAAGAAAAACAAAAATATGTTTTTCTTACGTGAATATATTGAGACATACAGTGAATGTTTTAACAACATTCTTTTTTTCTCAGGGGTCATAGAAGATGGATCTTCCATAAAACTTTTAATGATAGTGGCAGAAGGCAGACATTCCTAGGCAAACAGGGGCGGGTCCCTGGCGAAACTTGACCTTTTAGCCAAAAACAGCCTGAAAACCAGCCTGCTGGTTCTGGATGTAGTCCAGGACCACAGTGAGAACTTCTATTTCTGTTTGCCTGCTCTTTCCTGATTGGTTCTTTCTGAATAATATTTTTTAACCCATTGAATGCTGTCTTTTCCAAGGCGACCTACAGCCTGCACTTCCCCCATTCTGAGCCTATAAAAGCCCAGGACTCAGCCACACAGAAGGACTACCTGTCTTTGGGTAGGGGTTCCCACTTTGGATGCCCTCTCTACTGAGAGCTGTTTACATTGCTTAATAAAACTCTTTTCTGCGTTGTTCATTCTTTGGTTGTACATGTAACCTCATTCTTCTTGGAAATTGGACAAGAACCTAGGACCCTCCAACAGCATGTGGCAAAGAAGCTGCTGCAACACTGCAGCCTTCTTGCCCTCTGCTGGTGCTAGGAAGCTGCCCCATGGGACAGGAAGTGGCAGCAGGGCTGGGCCAGCTCAGGAGCTGCAGGTCAGAGCAGGGCAACAAGACCTAATGAGCTGGGACACTTCCCCATTTGCTGAAGCATGTAGATAGTGGGAACGAACAACTGTAACACTAATGAGCTATGACCCTTCTGGGGCCCAAAGCTCAGGACTCCTGCAGTTAGAGCTGTAACATGCTATAACCCCCCTTTGGGGATCCACAGTCATTGGCATCTCTGGGTATTTTGGCACCCCTGTGTTCCCCTCATTTAGACGCCAGTGCCCAAGGCAGAATCCCCTGGCAGTACACCTGGTCCAGCCACAGTCTTTCACAGAGGCAGCACCTGTGCCAGTGCCTGAAGCTACTCACCTCACTGCAGCAGCTGGCATGCCTGGTTTGCCCTCAGTGGGCATGAGATCCAGGCTGGTAGTGTGAGCTGAGCACAGCCTGCTGGGTCAAGTGGGCAAAATTCTCCAGCTGGCAAAGCAGCACCAAAAAATGCTGTGTCAATAACAAAAACTTTTTGATAATGTATTCTGATAACATATGATTAGTTTAATTGCCACACACATGCGTGTGCACACACACACACATATATATGATTGAATTACCATATAGTTCTTATTCTTTATTTTAATTTTGATTGATAGGTACACTTATACCATAAGGATGTAAAAAAACTACTAACAATATCAACAATTTTCTGCTTGAGGTTTTGAAAAACTTTGCATTTTTTATAATACCCTGTCAATAGTTTAATTGGAAGGTTCCCTTTTGAAAATCTGATCTATATATGGTATATTCAGGAGCTTATTTTTCTCTCTTCAGTAAACTCGAATTTGAAGAAAGAAAACATTTTTTAAAATCACATTTGTCTCTAGTTTCATAACTCAGTGTTATACTTTCCTTTCAGTACAGAATGCCAAAGCAGGTGTTGAAAATGAAAAAGAAAAAAAAATAATTTTGACTTTGGAGACTATTAGGGTGCAAATTAAATGCATTTGTTGAATAATACATTTTTATATCTGCTGTGAGTTGCCGTGAAACAGAGAGTTATATCTTCAAATGCAGGAGCTTGGGGAAGAAAATACCAATAGGGATGAAGCTCTCTGTGTGGTTAATCATGGAGTTCCATTCCCCAGCACACATGCACAGTCCCTCCCACAAGATGCTTTAGAGTTACAATCTACTCCTTGGGCCAGCTCTTGTCCTAGTGACATGGAATGCACTCACCCTAGGAAATTCCATTCTTACATTCTCTCGTATGAAGTTCATTGAACTCACTCTGGCTACTTGCTTATTAAATTACCTTCTCAATCAGTCACTGGCAGCCCTGGATATGTTTGATCATAGAGTGAGGAGCTGGTTTATCTGTACCATGCAGAGCTAGTTTGGTCTCAGATAGTAAAATATCTTTTTTTTTTTTTTAATCAACATGGTGTGTTTTTTATCAGACCATTAACTTTTCAGTGTTATTTCTTTTCAGGTAAATATAAAATTTCAAATAGGAGACTACAGCTTCACCTTCAGTGCTGCTATTAATTTCTAAAACAAATCAAAATTAAATCAAATTTAAAACCAAAGCACTAACATGGAGGTCTCAGTGTTTTTTACTGAGTGAGAATTTGAATGTGTCACAAATGATAGGAAAGTAATTCCATTAAAAATACCTAATTTCCAAATGACATTTAAGGAAAAAGAAGATGGAGATCAAAACAAATAAAATTGAATAGGGAAGCTGGTTTTGTGGATTATAAATGATGTATCTATTAGTGGAGTCATAAAACAAGAAAATAAGGTAATTTGACTGATGGCAGGCAAGGAAAATTATGTAAATGGAGAGAGCCTTGTTAAAATAATCAAGACAGAGAGATTCACTGATTTAGAAGGTAGCAGCTTCTGAATTACTTGCATAATTAAAGCTTTTCTTTTGTAAGCTACAAAACAGTCATTGTCACTTGAAAGAAATTAAGGTGAGTTCACAGTATCAAAATCAATTGAAATTTTTATTTATAAACACATAAATTTATAAATTTTTCTATTTATAACATATTTTAAATGTATAGTTTACATAGCAATGTTTTAGGTAGGAATAGTTTTATAGAAGAAAAATGCCTTAAAAATACACCCTAGAAATCCTCAGAAAACATAAAGTCATATAACTTCTTCTAACCCCCACCTGCCTGGACACCATGTTTTATGAAGTTCTGAAAAGAAATGATAGAGCATAGGTGAAATTCACCACTCTCAACTATGAAAATGTTGCTGACAGCTGAGGTCTCCCATTTATGGCTGGAGATTTGCGTCAATCAATATGAGCCTGTTGCTAAGGATGTGCTAGTTTTAATAAGTATGCTAGGGAACTATGTCCTGGTCTGGAAAAAAGTTCTGGTCTCAAGGAGAGTAAAACACATATGGGATTATATGAAACTTAAAAATAAAAGGCAAAAGTAATTTCTCTCACTTTTATGTACCTGAAAGCTTATATATGTACATTGCCACAACCACACATTTTAAATATGAAACAAAATAAGCTACAAGTTTCTAGTGAGAATAATGAGTCTATTTTCATTTTGGGAAAATTAACTGCATTTATGCATGATGTAACATGAACACCCTCTTCTAAAGAACTTACTTATGTTAATGATGTTCACACGTTTCAGCACATTTCAATATTCCCTTCAGTTATAAGCTACTAAAATTCTGTCTTTGATCTTACTGTGACCTCATTTTTAGAAAATAAACTAATTTGCATGCACAATCTCTGCGTGGGGGTAA
Organism: Sapajus apella; assembly: GCF_009761245.1. Taxonomy (NCBI): domain Eukaryota; kingdom Metazoa; phylum Chordata; class Mammalia; order Primates; family Cebidae; genus Sapajus; species Sapajus apella. The sequence continues at coordinate 4,053,890 of NW_022436958.1, forward strand.
TAGCAACACCTCTACAAGCAGGTACTACAGTCACCTCTCTAGGTGTTGGTTCTGCATTGGTAGAATCAACCACCTGCAGATTTGGGAGCAAAAAAAAGGAATGGTTGCCTCTATCCTGAACATGTAAGGACCTTTTGTTCTTCTAGCTATTTCCTAATCAATACAGTAATGTTCCCTAACAGTATAAGAAATCTTATATAGCATTTACATTGCATTAGATATTTTACCTAATCTAGAGATGATTTAAAGTATATGGGGGGATATGTGTAGGATATATTCAAATACTACATGATTTTACATAACAGACTTAAGCATCTGTGAGTTTCTATAACCACAGGGATCCTGAAACAAATTTACCCCCCAGATACCATGGGATGATTGCGTTATTACTGATCCCCCCCAAAAAAACACTGCAGCTAAGAGATGTTATATAACATACTTGAGCTTCCAAAGCTATTGCCTGAAGGAGCTTGACTTTGAGCCAGGCTTTCAGCCACTGCATTGTACCTACTTCTCCAATAGTTTTTCAAACAAAATATTAAATATGATCTTAAATTATGCAAGGGGTTGGCTGTTTAACCTTGATACTTTATTTTTTCACTTACTTTATCTTCACCTGCTCATCATGGATGTGATTTATTTGAAGATACAATATATTTGTTAGTCACTCTATCTTGAAAACAGAGCATTTGGGTGTTCTTTCCAAATTAATGGGTAGCACCTTAGATGTTTTATTCTGTAGATACAGACTTTCTGGTTATAGCCACAACCTTAATAATGCTTCTGTTTTACTCTGTTGAGTCAATTATTATAGCTGAATAAATTGGTCCTCATCTAGGCAAAAATCTCGATTTATGATGCATTTTATTCCAAGAGTACTTCTTGAAGTGAGAAGACACATGCACAGGTTGTTAAGGGTAATCGATTTTTAAAATATTGAATGCATATATTTTATAGAGTTTAATACATTACACAAAAATTGTGATAATGTTAAATATATTCATTACTCTCTATGTTTCAGAATTTTTATTGAAATTGTAAGGCGATAGGGTGATATCAAAAGAGAATGCCAAAATATTCTCTTTACTAAATGTTGGCTCAAAAAAATGTAGAAGTTGTTAAAGTCACAATGTCTAAAGATGTAATGGAAACCTCATGAGTGTATCACTTTCAAACCTAACTTAAAGTAGTGCTTTTTAAAACTTGACTCCATTCATTTAAAAATAAACTTTCCTTTAATTTCAAAATTAATATTTGAAACAACCAGGAGCTCATAAGGAGATCAACATTAATACTCAAGTAAATAAATGGGTAAATGAGTATGCAAATCATAGAAGAAAAAACTGAATGATATAATTAAAAAGAATGTTCAATCTTACTTGTAAGCATAGAGATGCAAATTATAACATTATTATTTTGAATTTGAAAACTGACATTGATAACACTAAATGCTGGTGAATATGCTGTAAGGTGGGACTCAAAGTGTAGCAGGTGTGTACATAAATGCCTATAATCGTCTGGAAATTAACTAAATGCTATGTATGATTGACTTCTAAAAACCTTATGATTTTTGTTTCACTATTTATTTATAGAAAGGCATTCCAAGAAAAACCTAGGTACACAAAACTGCCTACAAATGCTAAATAAAATTCCTTAAATGGCATAAAATTTTGAAAATGAAAAAAGCTTAGTTCCAGAAAACAAAGATGGAATATAATGGATTATGTTAGCATCATGGAATAGTGTATTATATAGCTGTTCAGGAATAAATATACACTACTTTTTAAATTAAATGTTTTATGCATATATTTATGCATATGTATGCATGTATATGTACCCATATATAAATACAAATGTGTATTTGTATTTGTAAACCTATACTCTTTAGCCATAAGGTTGCTTTTTGGTTAATTACATTTTCTTTCGTCTTTCACACTGACATTTTTAGCAGTTGCAGTTAAAAAAAAAAAAACCTCCATTAACAAATATTTCAACAGCATACTATTGTTCTCTCAACTTCTCAGTCTACAAAGTAGTTTTCGATTATCAAATATTAATAAAGGATTGGTCAATGTCCTCTCTTTTTAAAAAATTTATAGGTTCTGTTTAATCTATGCTTTTTTGGTCTCAGCATATACTCAGTTATGAAAAATGTCATTTCACCAATTCAGAGTGTGTCTCAGTTAAGTGCTTTAATTTTTTAAGAGGACAATAACTTTACCTACTATCAAATTGATTGTCGAAACACATGGCTGTTTGCCTAATGAGCATTAAAGCCTACATGACCCTCATATTTTTCTCCTAGACAAAATTTTTTAAATTTTCTACTGCTTATTTTGTATCAAAAACAATTATTTTTGAAAAAATGCAGAAATGTTTGTCTGAGAGTCATGTTGTCTAACATTTCTTTACATCAATTATTTTTCAAATACTTTTATGGGAGCAGAGGCATTTCCTAAATTTTACACAGATAACCCACGTGATCTCTGCTCTTATTGCTTCTTATGGAATCAGTTCCATGACCCCTCTTCCTGAAGGGAGACTATGACCATCTTCCAAGAATCTCCTGGAGCCCTCATTCCATATGAAAACTACTGCTCTGGAAAGTTTAATTTATTAAATATACTAGTTTCATTCAGACTGCATCTGGGCCAAATTTCAAGTAAGTTACACTTGTCATATTGTCTGCATTATATTCACCATTAGAAACAACATCACCAAATGTCTTACACATTCAGCATGGACATATTTCAGGTCAGAGAACTCTAGCTAAAGACTCATAAGAGAAATTCCTCTCAGGTCTAAGCTTCAGGAAAGTTTTAGCTTCCCCTGAACAGATGGTTTGTTCTAAAGACACTGAAAATCAGGTAACAGTTTTCCTCTTTGCCTTGACTGAAGGAAGCCTTAGAGCTATGAGCAGCTGTATAGGATGCCATAGTGAGAATTCCTCTGAGTTGATAATAACAACTCTAACTTTATTATATTCCCATACATATATTTTTTCCTCATCCTCAATCTTTAATATTTTTAAGAGTATTTTAAGTGTCAGTGAAAACCAGAAATAAAGCTCTTAATCTTTTAAAAGATCTTAATCTTTTAAAAATGTGTGCATGTATATATATATATGTAAATGTATTTAGACTATCCTCAGAAAAAGTTAAGATTACCTTTGTTGTAAATATTCTTGTGAACGTACTTGCTAGCCTTCATTTATTCATCCATTCACTTGTTCAGAAAATCTTAATAGTTTACCTAAACAAGCCTGTCTCTTAGTGGGAATGGTATTGCAATAGTGTACCAGACTTACTCTTAGTCTCACAGATTCAAGGGAGCTCATTTTCTACAGTGGCAAATATTACAGCAGACTATATTATACCCAAAGCCCACAGCCTTTCAATAGTTCTCTTTAATAAATTTTTAAAAATTCAATAAATTAATGTCAAAAGCAAATCTATTTAATTCAAATAAGTAATTAATTAAAAAATGAGGCCAACATTTCAAATAAATTTAGCTCATATGCATTCTCCTTGATCTTCTTTTTAACACACTGTGTTATTTCATTTTTCTTAATATATTTTGTTTAAAACTATTCAGTGCAATGTATCTTAATCAAAATTAAGCTTCATGGAATACTGCAGTGTCTATTGAAAGAAACGGAAGATTTATTTCTCATCAAGCCACTTGTGTGTACATTGTCTGATTGGATCAGAATATCAATATCGATAAACTGTAGCAATGAGTTTGTTCATTCATGGTGCTATTAACATCTTTAGAAGTAATTACAAATGATTTATTGTCACTTTCAACTGACTTTTAAACTAAATGAAAAATATGATGAATAATTTTTTTTAATTTTAGAGGATTTTTTTCCACAATTCTAAATTTTGTCTTCAATTTTGCTTATCATTTTGCAATTTTACATTCAAGAGAAAAATAATGAGTTTAGATTTTACATAATGATGATTTATAGTATATAAGTTGAAAAACAAGATCATGAATTAAATTATGTAGATTTTAAAATTAACAGCTACTTCAAAACATTTTTCCTTTTTAAAACATAATTATCAATTCTGTAAAATCCGTATTTTATAATTGAAATGTAAAGGGAATGTATATCATTAGTAAAAAAGTGTCCTCTAAAAATTAATTTCAACATAAATTTACATGCTAATTGTCTTCTAAGAATTTCTATAAAGAAGAAAAATGAGAAGCAAAATAATCAATGAAATAATGTTTTTCTATTCAGACACCAAGAATATACTATATTCCCTCTCAAAAAGTGTGTATATTTTTTTCTCATAAGAAAGGAATTCTGCAAACTGTATTCTCTTCAAAAGGTAGTGGAATGGGGTAAAATTCAGGAACCACTACTGCTTAGTAATATTTATATAATCATTTAAATTAGATGTATTTGACTTCCCTTCAATCAATTCTTTCATACATTTACAAAAGTTATGATTGCCTTTTATAGTGCTATTGGAATGGGCTGCCATCTCATTAAATGCATCCAGAAGGCCTAAGATGTACTACTTGTCAACAGAGTCATTATTGAGATTCTAATTACTGATAGGAATTGCATCAAAATCTAAGCATATGGCTTGGCATTATTGATTTCTAATAGCAAAGTAATAAAAATGACTGAATGTCTGTTAAAGGATTTAGCAAATCAAAAAACTTATAAAACTATGCCCATGCAAATTTACATAGCAGAATTAAAAAAAAAAAAAGCTTTGTGAAATATGCCATTACTATGATTTGTTGGAATGAAATACTGCTATGGATGCCATAGTCAGGAATGAACAGAAACCACTGAAAATGGTGAGAATATAGTAGTTACAATAAAAATGACCATTCATATGTTTTCTCGTTTGTTTCTAATAAATGAGAGTGTGATTTGTACAAATAAATCATATAAGTTCCGTTTGGGCAATCATTAAAAATAGAAATTTGATTGTTATCATACTTCATAAATTAAGGATGATATTGAAATTAATTTTCATAATGATGTCTACCCAGTCCATCTGTTATGTATCACATGTCAATTCAAAGAATGCTGGATTCAACATAAATCAACAGCTAGTATACCTCGAAGAAACAAAGTTTCTTGGCATTGGTTGACAGTCCATACTCAAGAGCACTGAACAATGGATTATTTTGCATATAGAAAGATATCTTGTGGATTGTCTGGGATGTTATAGTAAGCCTTGTTGTTTTCAATGTCATGACCATAAATGTAACAGAATATTAATAAAATTTATACCTACTCAAAATGGAGAACATATATTATAGAGCATTTAAAAAAAGAGACACCCAGAGTAATGATTAAACTAACAAAATGCAGTTTAATGAAATGTTAATAATAGCTACCATTTATTGATCTAGTATTATATTCAAGGCCTTATGCTAAGCATTTTAAATATATTATCCCATTTAATCTTTATAACAACTATACAGAGTAGTTATTAAAGTCCACACTTAACAAATAAGAAAAATGCTCAGCATTTTCAACAACTTGCCCAAGTTTAGACAGGTACAAAGCCAGGGCTCAAAGCCATATTTGGACACAAAGCCAATATTCTTATTCTCTGTGTTGCATTGCTTCTTATATGAATTTCATAAATCTAAATCTCAATTCAGAAAAGGAGAGAACAGGCATACACATGCAAACAATAAAAAGACCTTATTTTAAAGTAAGGTCAATATATAAGTATCATACCTTCGCTAAAAAGACCTAAAGTGTCCTAAGCTTCAATTATAAAAGGAGTGTCCAGAGCTAAGAACGCAATAGTCCTAAATTGATTACTTCAATGTTCACTGCCCAGACTCCTGTATTAAATTCTGGGAGCTGCACTCCCAGAGGAACATTAACAAACAGAAAAGCTGCCATAAAACAAGGGTAATAAGAATATAATAACTGCTATTAATTATTCTAGTCACTTTCTATTTCACACATGCTGTGTGCCTGGTGCTATTTTATACTTTATACAATTTTCTCCCTTAATCCTCACAATATTCCTGAAAGCTGGGTGTGATTTTTCTGATTTTGCAAGAAAGAAAACCAGAGCTCAGAAAGATTAAGTAACTCTCCTGACACCACAAAGCTAATATATAGCAAAGCTAGAAAAGAAACTCGGTTTATCTAACAACAAAGCCAGGACACCTCCTATGATACTACCTTGCAATGTTAAAAGGAATTGAGGAAGTTTAGTACTAAGGAATACAAATATTGGAAGGATTAGGCTTATATTAGACAGCTCTAAAGTGCCATACTAGAAACAACTGGAAGGATGTTAAAGAAGAAATATTTTCCTGCAATAAGGATTTTCTATGAGCCATGCCAGTTGGAATACACAATTTCAAGTTGTACCAAGGTCACCTGATACTACTTTTCCCCATGTGGGCCCATTCTTGACTCTAGGAGTTTTTTCTTGTGGTTCTCTTAGCCTAATGTGCTCTTGTCTTGTATCTTTTCTCTGAGGAGGTAGCATTTGAGCTGAACCTTAGTGATATGGGGCATCTTTGATTACTCTTGGAAAAGTAACCTCGGTGTCGTTACTATATTGCCTCTGCTTATCTATTATTAACTTGTCTTTTACTTCTCCTAGAATAAACTTTCCAAGGGTAGAGCTGTGTAAGGCACAGGGTAGGCAACCAGTGAATATTTCTTGAATACTGAATAAATGTTGACGTTATTCACGCCTTAGGTAGAGTATTATGAGATCAAGTTGTCATTCATTCTAAGATCTATGACTCTCCTTCAGGCTAACAAAAATAAAGGCAGCAAATAGGAGACCCTGTGTACGAGGACTATATTGTATACTCCAAACAACTTAAAACTTTACACTCTGCAGTCCTACATAATGTTTAAGAGCGCATGTGTACAAATAAATATACAATTACCATGTTGTGGCATTTATTTTTAAAACACTGAAGAATTGTTCAAGTCAGTAAGAAAGTCTTTAAATTAATTGTTAATTGAACTCTACACAAAACTTTCAAATTCTGCATGCTATGCTCATTGTGTAAGAGCATATAGAAACAACATGGCAATAAGAAGCTATTCTTAATGCATATCTACAACAGAAATGGCAATGTGCTTTAGTACCATAATAAACAATATTTTCTCAATGCATCTGAACTGTTTAGGATAAAGCAAAATGTGTCACATGTATTAGCTCCTTTAATCCTCAAAACACACCTGTAATATAGCATTTCTGACTAAGTAATAATTCTCTCATTTTGCAGACAAGTGAAGTGTAATGGACTTAAGAAATTTGCCCAAAGTTACACAGTTTAAAAGTGACGAAGTTCTGTTTAAAATTTAGGTCAGTCTGACCCCACAGTCTTACTATTGATTTATAACTATGTCATCATACAATTTAATCCATAATATCGATAAACCAAAAGGTAACATATCCAAAACTTCCCAGAGTAGAAAGGTAAAACTGGATGTCATCATTCCTTTTTTTTTCAGTATTTGAGATTTATAAATGAAGAAGTCACTTTGGATGTAAATTTGAACAACCTATTTCTTTTTAGGCTCTAACACTTCAGAAAACTATTGCAAGAAAAATGGAACAAACAACCGCTTTTTGTGGTGAACGAGTGATGCATCTCATGGTAACTCATCTTCCTCTCCTCAAAAGTATCAGGATGTTTCAGAGGCTGCTCCGTAGAAGAGGAAGCATCTTAAGCTCTGAGGTTGCAGGGGACAGGTCTAGGATCAATGGATAAATGTTACAGGGAAAGATATCTTGACTTAATATGAAAAACACATTTTTACTCAGTTGGAAAATAAGCTTCCTTGAGAGTTGTGGCTGCCACATTAATGAAGAAGCACTTCGAGAGACCGGAAAACTATTGATTGTTAAAGTTACAGAAAAGAGGACAGCTAACCTTTTCTGTGATGGTTCAAATAGTAAATATTTGAGGCTTTGCTGGGTGTACAGTCTCTGCCGTAGTTACTAAAGTCTGCTCTTGCAGTGCAAAAGCAGCCCTAGAGAATAAAACAGCGAATGGTTGGGGCTGTTTTCAGGAAAGCTTTATTTACACAAATAAGCTAAAGCCACATTCGGCCTGTGGAATGAAGATTACCAACTCCTGATATAAGATGTACTAATCAGAATATGCTCGCTGCTGTTGCAAGACCTACAGATTTCAGTGACCTAATATGAGGAATGGCAAACTGTTATAGGACTCACAGGCCAACCTGTCCCATGGCCTGTTTTTGTATGACTCTCAAGCAAAGAATCATTTTTTACCTTTTTAAAAAGGAGAAGAGAAGGAGGAGAGCAAATGGAGGAGGGAAAGAAGGATGAGAAGAAGGAGAAAAAGAAGAAACGGAAACTATAGTTTACAAAACTTAAAATATCTACATAGTAGACCTTTCATCGAAAGTGTTCTAACCTAAAGAGATGTGCCTTGCTAGAAAGCTTTATTCTAAGCAGATGTAAGAATTCAGATGCTTCATATTTTGTAATGCTGAAATATTTAACAGGGGGACAACAAGTTTCCTGTGGTGTGAAGAAAAAGCACAAGGATTACACAGAGGATACATCAGTGTATTATTAAGAAGTGATACTCAGGCCAGGCGTGGTGGCTCATGCCTGTAATCCCAGCACTTTGGGAAGCTGAGTATGGTAGATCACTTGAGATCAGGAGTTCGAGACCATCCTGGCAGAAATGGTGAACTCTCATCTCTACTAAAAATGCAAAAAAAAAAATTAGCCGGGAGTGGTGGCATGTGCCTGTAGTCCCAGCTACTCAGGAGGCTGAGGTGGGAGAGTTGCTTGAATCTGGGAGGTAGAGGTTGCAGTGAGTCAAGATTGTGCCATTGCACTCCAGTCTGGGTGACAGAGAAAGCAAGACTCCGCCTCAAAAAAAATAATGATAGGAATTTTGCTTACATTTCATTAGCTTGAGTTGATCTTATGTCTCTGCTTAGGTATAAGACAATTGAAAAATATAATGATGCTTGGTGATAGCTTTCTCCCAGGATCTACTTTATGCTATGGATAAAAAGCATGAATCTTTCACAGAACTTAGTTGCCTGTTGCCTCCACCACATAGAAATAATATGCAGATCAGGCTGAGGCTTAAAGTGAATATACCTTGAAATTTTCAATTATGAGATGTGATGTTTCTATGTTACTACAATCCCCGAAGCGATAGAAATATATGGATTTATCACTCCTAATCCAAAAATCCAAAGCGCCCCAAAATCTGAAACATTTTGAGGTCTGACATGATATCACAAGTGGAAAATTACACATCTGACCTCAAAAACCTGAAACTCCTTGAGCTCTGAAATGACACCACAAATGGAAAATTGCACACCTGACCTCATGATATGGGTCACAGTCGAAACTCAGGCAGACAACACAGTTTATTTGGTGTCCCTAAAACAAAAAAGAGACCATTCCAAGCACCATTAAGCTGCAGTATATCTTTTTCATGCATACCAGATTTCCTCACACAAGCAATTCCACAACAATGACAGTTGTGCAGACAGGATGCACCCGCAAGAACTTCCACATGATGCCCTACAGTTGTATATGTCTCACGGTGGTTTTTTTTTTGCTTATTGTTGAAAATATCAGAAAGGCCTAGAGATACCCCTGTGGGTAGCAGTGATAAGATAAAGAGAAAGAATTTATGTTTATAGCAGAGAAAGTCAAGCTGTTGGATAAATCCTGGTAAGAGCCTGAGTGTGAAACATCTTACAGAAGATCATGGTGTTGGAGTGACCATTCCATATTATCTGAAGAAACAGAAAGATAAACTATTGAAGTTCTTTGCTGGAAATGATGAACAGACATTAGTTAAAAATAGAAAAACACTGCACTAAGCTAAAATGAAGATTTCAATTTCATATTGAAAGAGTGGATCCACCAGCATCACAGTGAACACATGCCACTTCGTGGTATGCTGATCATGAAACCAGAAAACATCTATCTCAGTGAGCTAAAAATGAAAGAAAATTGAATATTCAGCAGGCTCTTTACAGAAATTTTAGAAAAGAAACAACATTAAATTTTTAAAAATTTGTGGTAATAAAGCATATGCTGATCATGAGCGGCAGACAAATTTATTGACAAGTTAGTCAAGGTCGTTACTGATGAAAATCCGATGACAGAAAATACTGCTGAAACATCATTGTTGCTCCAGAAAGACACTGACTACAACTGTTGCAACAGCCCCTTCAGGAGTTAAGGATGCCAAGGACAGAAAAACTGTGCTGGGATGTGCTAATGCAGCAGCCACGCAGAAGTGTAAACTTGCTGTGACAGGCAAAAGCTTGGGTTCTCTTTTCAAGGAGTGAATCTCTTACCAGTCCATTACTAACACTAACAAAAAGGCATAGGTCACCAGAGACATCTCTTCTAATGGATTTCACCCGCATTTTGAGCCAGCGGCTCATGCTTAATCCAGGGAAATTAGACCGGATAATGACTGAAAGATTTTGTTATTCCATGACAACGATTCTGCTCAACCTCCAGCTGAAATTCTAATAAAAAGTCATGCTTGTGCCATGTGTGTTCCCCCAAGTGCAACTTCTTTAGCTCAGCCATGTGACCACAGTATCCCTAGATCAACGAAGAGTAAATATAAAAACACTTTCTTGAATGGCATACTAACAGCAGTGAACAGAAGCATGGGTGTAGAAGGTTTGGAAGAAGAGTTTAGCATCATGAATGCTGTGTATGCTGTTGCCAGTGCTTGGAACGCGGTGACTAAAGAAACCATTGTGCATGCCTGACACAACCTCTGCCTTGTGACTATGTCCACTACATGATGATGATGAACAAGGTGGTGACTTTGAAGGTTTCTGCATGTCAAGTGAGAACAAAACTGATGTCTGGCCCTCTTACATATGCAAAAACTATACCCTAAAACTCTGTCATAGATTACAAGTAGGTATCAAATACGTTTTTTAACATTGATAACGTGGCTCCAGTTGTTTATTCATTGACTAATGGTGAAATAAGTAAAATCGCTCGGGATCAACGTGATCATAATGGTGTTGATAAAGATGACGTTAACACTGCAGAAAATAGTGCCTGTAGATGACGTGGTGAAAATGTGTGATTGACTCATTGAAGGACAAGAAGAGGATGTATTCATAGCAGAACTAAAAGTCAGGTCAATTTATAAAGTCAAAAGAAAGACTTCTAAGCTAAAAACAACAACAATAACAACAACAACAACAAACAAACAAAGAAAAACAAACTAAATAAAGTTTGTGAGGTAAATGACTCTGGAGGAAATATTTTAAAAAGCCAGCCAGGAGAATGTCTCCTCATCCTTAGAGGACTCACTTCCTGTTCCCTCAACTGCCTCTGAGGTTTCCTTAACCTAAATAAAAAAAATACAGGGTTCAGTAATTTTTAATCAAAATACAGCACCATAGATAAAGATAGAAAGCCTGCTACTGCCAGCTGATGTGGGTATTCCAGTGGTGCTACTTTGCTGCTTAGCTACCCTGAACACATTTTTTTTTTTGCTCTATTAATGGTATGAATGGTATGTCATATTTTTACTGTTAAGTTCTTATGTGAAAGTCGTATAAAAAATGATTGCTTATTGGTAGCATATAAATCAGAATCAGGAATGATGATGATGCCAAACAAGCATACACTGTTCACATGAGTGACAGAGAGTGACACCATTGCTCTCTGATGGGTTACTGTAAATAAACTTTGTTTCATCCACAAAATTATTAAAATTATTTTCTTTAGAAAATTTTCTTAGAAAATTTTCTTTATAAGTTATATATGAAATATAAATGAAATTTGTGTTTAGACTTGGGTCCTATCTCCAAAATATTTCATTATGTACATGGAAATATTCCACAATGTGAAAAAAAATCCTAAATTTAAAACACTTCTGGTTCTAAGCATTTTCAGATAAGAGATACTTAACTTGTAATATCTAAGGGCTGGACAGAGGTTGATTCTTTCTGACACACTCTCCCATAACGTTTTCACTTTTTCTAAATTGGAAATGGCATGAGAGTTTTCTAAACCCAGCACCTAATGACTTTATCTCATAAAGTTATTTTGTAATTATGCCTGTTATAAAGACTCTCAGTATTATACACTTGTACGGTAAAATTAAAAAATCTTACGAGACACTTATGTCATATAAATTAGAAATAATGCAATCTTTTTTTGGTCTGGATTATAAAAACAAATTCATCATTTGGCTTTATAATATTTCAATTTGGTCTCTATTTTCTATTTTTTACTTTACTTCATAGTCTCTATCTTTGAACATTAGCTAAGTTGAGCCCTGTCATGATTTATGCTGAGTTGTTAAGCTTTTAAAGTTCCTAGTAACAAAAAATGGAAACATAGCTTTTCTTTTTTTTTTTTTAATTGCATTTTAAGTTTTGAGGTACATGTGAAGAACGTGCAAGATTGTTGCATAGGTACACACGTGGCAGTGAGATTTGCTGCCTTCCTCCCCATCACCTACATCTTGCATCTCTCCCCTTGCTATCTCTCCCCAGCTCCCCGCCCCCACAGTCCCTCCCCTATTTCCCCCCGACTGAACCCAGTGTGTAGTGCTCCCCTCCCTGTGTCCATGTGTTCTCATTGTTCAACACCCGCCTATGAGTGAGAACATGCGGTGTTTGATCTTCTGCTCTTCTGTCAGTTTGCTGAGAATGATGGTTTCCAGTTTCATCCATGTCCCTACAAAGGACCCAAACTCATCGTTTTTGATGGCTGCATAATATTCCATGGTGTATATGTGCCACATTTTCCCTGTCCAGTCTATCATTGATGGGCGTTTGGGTTGGTTGCAGGTCTATGCTATTGTAAACAGTGCTGCAATGAACATTCGTGTGCATGTGCATTATAGTAGAACAATTTATAATCCTTTGGATATATACCCAGTAATGGGGTTTCTGGGTCAAATGGAATTTCTATTTCTAAGTCCTTAAGGAATCACCACACTGTCTTCCACAATGGTTGAACTACTTTACACTCCCACCAACGGTGTAAAAGTGTTCCTATTTCTCCACATCCTCTCCAGCATCTGTTGTCTCCAGATTTTTTAATGATCGCCATTCTAACTGGCGTGAGATGGTATCTCAATGTAGTTTTGATTTGCATTTATCTAACGACCAGTGATGATGAGCATTTTTTCATATGTTTGTTGGCCTCATGTATGTCTTCTTTTGTAAATTGTCTGTTCATATCCTTCACTCACTTTTGAATGGGCTTGATTGTTTTTTTCTTATAGATCTGTTTTAGTTCTTTGTAAATTCTGGATATCAGCCCTTTGTCAGATGGGTAGACTGCAAAAATTTTTTCCCATTCTGTTGGTTGCCGATTCCCTCTAATGACTGTTTCTTTTGCCATGCAGAAGCTGTGGAGTTTGATTAGGCCCATTTGTCTATTTTGGGTTTTGTCGCCAGTGTTTTTGGTGTTTTGGTCATGAAGTCCTTGCCTATGCCTATGTCCTGAATGGTTTTGCCTAGATTTTCTTCTAGGGTTTTTATGGTGTTAGGTCTTATGTTTAAGTCTTTAATCCATCTGGAGTTAATGTTAGTGTAAGGCATCAGGAAGGGGTCCAGTTTCTGCTTTCTGCACATAGCTAGCCAGTTTTCCCAACACCATTTATTAAACAGGGAATCCTTTCCCCATTGCTTGTTTTTTTTCAGGTTTGTCAAAGATCGGATGGTTGCAGATATGTTGTGTCGCCTCCGAGGCCTCTGTTCTGTTCCATTGATCGATATCTCTGTTTTGGTACCAGTACCATGCCTTTTTGATTACTGTAGCCTTGTAGTATAGTTTGAAGTCTGGTAGTGTGATGCCTCCTGCTTTGTTCTTTTTGCTTAGAATTGACTTGGCTATGCGGGCTCTCTTTTGGTTCCATATGAAGTTTAAGGTGGCTTTTTCCAGTTCTGTGAAGAAGGTCATTGGTAGCTTGATGGGAATAGCGTTGAATCTGTAAATTACTTTGGACAGTATGGCCATTTTCACAATATTGATTCTTCCTAACCATGAACATGGAATGTTTCTCCACCTGTTTGTGTCCTCTCTTATTTCATTGAGCAGTGGCTTGTAGTTCTCCTTGAAGAAGCCCTTTACGTTCCTTGTTAGTTGTATTCCTACGTATTTTATTCTCTTTGTAGCAATTGTGAATGGCAGTTCGTTCTTGATATGGCTCTCTTTAAGTCTGTTATTGGTGTATAGGAATGCTTGTGATTTTTGCACATTGATTTTGTATCCTGAGACTTTGCTGAAGTTGCTTATCAGTTTCAGGAGATTTTGGGCTGAGACGATGGGGTCTTCTAGATACACAAGCATGTCGTCTGTAAATAGAGACAATTTGACTTCCACCTTTCCTATTTGAGTACCCTTTATTTCTTTTTCTTGCCTGATTGCTCTGGCTAGAACATCCAGTACTATATTGAATAGGAGTGGTGAGAGCGGGTATTCTTGTCTAGTGCCAGATTTCAAAGGGAATGCTTCCAGTTTTTTCCCATTCAGTATGATATTGGCTGTTGGTTTGTCATAAATAGTGAGAACGAAGACACAACATACCAAAATCTCTGGGACACACTTAAAACAGTCTCTAGAGGAAAATATATAGCAATGAGTGCCCACATGAGAAGCAAGGAGAGATCTAAAATTGAAACCCTAGCATCAAAATTGAAAGAGCTAGAGGAGCAAGATCAAAAAAAACTCAAAACCTAGCAGAAGACAAGAAATAACTAAGATCAGAGCAGAACTGAAGGAGATAGAGACACAAAAAAACCCTTCCAAAAATCAATAAATCCAGGAGCTGTTTTTTTGAAAAGATCAACAAAATAGACCACTAGCCAGATTAATAAAAAGGAAAAGAGAGAATAACCAAATTGATGCAATAAAAAACGATAAAGGGGATATCACCACAGGTTCCACAGAAATTCAAACCATCATCAGAGATTATTACAAACAACTCTATGCACATAAACTAGTAAACCTGGAAGAAATGGATAAATTCCTGGACACTTGCCTCCTCCCAATCCTAAACCAGGAAGAAGTTGAAACCCTGAATAGACCCATAACAAGGTCTGAAGTTGAGGCAGCTATTAAGAGCCTACCACCCAAAAAAAGCCCCGGTCCAGACAGGTTCACAGCCAAATTCTACCAGACATACAATGAGTAGTTGGTACCATTCCTTCTGAAACTATTCCAAATAATCCAAAAAGAGGGAATCCTTCCCAAATCATTTTATGTGACAAACATCATCCTGATATGAAAACCCGGCAGAGACTCAACAAGAAAAGAAAACTTCAGGCCAATATCCATGATGAACACAGATGCAAAAATCTTCAATAAAATACTGGCAAACCGATTGCAACAGCACATCAAAAAGCTTATCCACCATGATCAAGTAGGCTTCATCCCAGGGATGCAAGACTGGTTCAACATACGCAAGTCTATAAACATAATTCAGCACATAAACAGAACCAAAGACAAAAACCACATGATTATCTCAATTGATGCAGAGAAGGCCTTTGACAAAAATTCAACAGCCCTTTATGCTAAAAACCGTCAATAAACTAGGTATTGACGGAACATATCTCAAAATAAGATAATAATATTTTTCATCAAGTTATTATTTCAATGCTCATTTTCATAGATTTTACTGAGAGAGAGAGTGAGCGCAGAAGTGAGAGATTGGAATCTGAAATAAATTTTGCTACTTGCTGTAGCAAACCTCATTAAAGGTGTAAGAGACTAATTGGCAGAACATTATAAATGAGTCTCTATTTAAAGAGAAAATGGTGCAGTCACTCTAATAATTAAGGAAAAGTGGGAGTAATAGAAACTGCAGACAAGTGATCAACAAAATAGCTAACAAATCAAAAAAAACTAAGAGATTACAAAAAGGAGCAAAGGATAGGTTAAGAAGAAAAGAAACTAAAATTAATCTTCAGGATTTATCAAGACAACAAAAGCAATAGCAAACACAACATTATTGACCAAAGTTACCTTAAAAAAGAAAGTCCAGCCAATACTTTATTGTAAAGAGCCAACACTGGATCTGCACTGTGCAATAGGAATATTTCTAAATGGCACTCTTCCAGAGTTACCTGAATTCTTTGCAAAACAAAGTAAAAAATGAGAGTTAAGGTAAATCTAGAAGTAGTCTCAAGGAAGCCATCGTTGTATTTCTTAATTGTCTTTTGTTTGTTGTTTGCTTTGTTTTTTTAAGACAGGGTCTCATTCTGTTACCCAGGCTGGGGTGCAGTGGCCCTATCACAACTCGCTGCAGCCTTTGTCTCCCGAACTCAAGTTATCCTCCAACCCCAGCCTCTCAAGTAGCTTGGACTACAGGCGTGTGCCCTTGTATCCAGCTAACATACTTTAAAAAACTTTTTGTGGGGACAGGGTCTCATTGATTTTCCTGGGCTGATCTTAATAATTTCAGTGTGCATGGACTGTAACATTTCAGATACCAACATGAAAAGATGTTACCATTAATGTTGGGTAGCACAATATTTTAGTCAAAAGAGTTTTCTGGAAAATATTTCTTGAGTCTGATTTTCTTAGATTTTTCATGTATTATATAAGAAACCCTAGAGGTAATCATCAGGTAGTCAAATACATTCTTTTATGTCAACCATTTTGTTATAATAATTCAATGTTAATGTAAACGTTAAATTAGTAAGTTTATTAGTAGGCATGAAGCAGAAAGTCAAACAGCTGAGCTTACCTGAGTCAAAAAGTAAGAACCTTACTTCAACTGTACTGCAGGAGAATTACTAGGTTTAGTCTTGTTCTTAGTGGAATCTTACCTCAATTGAAGTACTCTCTGACAAAGCTATCACCGCTCTACACACAGGGGGTCTCTGATGGAAACATTACCTCTCTTCTCATGGGAGAAGATTACGTAGTCTTTTGGGGACTCGGGTTTCTAAAGATATTCTTTTACCTACATCAGTGTGTGCTGATCACTTCTAGATGCCATGGGTTATGTCATTTGTCTGGGAACATGGCTTCACTCTATTTCTGATGGTGGAAGAAAGCAATGCAACGATTTGTGTTGATTTTGTTAGGCTATGTTAGAAAAATTATAAAAATTAAAAAATCTAAGATTGGTGCCATGCTTGTAACCATTTTAGTAGTTCCTCAAAACCTTGTAATAATTCTGGGCCATTCTAGCCATTGGCAATGTTTCTTCCTTAGACATCTCTTGCACTTTATCTCCTAAAAAGAGAATTTACCTCTCTCCCAGAAAGAATTAAGAATCCTCATTAGCTAAGAAAAAAGTTCAACTTCAAGCATAAATGTCGACAGACACAAGGAAGCCAGGATCTGAGACAGATTTACCTTAACACCTTTCTTTCAACCACCTGGAAGGAATCTTTGTAATTTTACTGCTTTGGCTCACCCTCTATATCTTGTCTGTCTATGATAGAACAGAATATCACATTTGTATTTTACACAAGCCTTCCATGCTTCTATTCTCCTTTGCCCACTTGTGATGAAGGCCAAGTTCATGTCTATGGCCAATAAGATTCTCTTCCAGTTCTGATCCAGCAGGGAGGTCAGTACCATCGTAGGCTTTAAAATCCTATGCTTGAATCCATGAAATTATAGAAACGAAGTCACTCAAAGAGATCTTCAAGTCAAACATTGGGAAACTAAAATCCACATGGTTAGTAGAAAATATGGTATCATACACGTACTCCCTGTCCTCGCCTGTAGATGATTCCCTTACATGCTAATTGTTACCCTCACCTCTCTGTCTGAGAGCATTCTCTGCCATAGGGTCATAAACACAGAGTAGGACAGAATGGTTATGGAATGAACTCATGGCCTGTCTGAGACCATGGCAGTTTCATTGTATTTTGACCTGTATTTAGCCTCAGTCATTATGCAGCAACACTTCTGCCATACATTTCTACGTTCTTCTGTCAGTCAAGGCAGTCATAACCCAGGGTATATTAAAGCAGTCATAGAGCCAGTGAGTGAAGAGATCCAGTTTCTCAATGTCAAAGAATCTGTGCCCACCTTTATTCCACCTCTCTGTATTTTCTTAGATTCCATCCAAGTGAAATACTAGTATCCACGTCCTTGACTCAAGGTCTGTGTTTTGGAGGAAATATACTGAGGTGATCTGAACTCTGTTGTGTCCTTTCTGAGCTAAAATGGTTCCAGGGTGGAACTGGTGAATCAGCAGCTTCCATGATGCTGAGCTCCTGACTGATGATCACTTATTTGGAAATTCACCTTAGGCTATGTATTATTTCCTTATTTATAAGATCATTTCTTTTCCTTCAATAATTCCCTAGGTTTTCTCAGAAAATAAGTTTGGGAGTTTGTTTTGTTTTTACTTTTTATTTTAGCTTTGCACAGATAAATCTACATAGTCTCACTGGACGGTCATGGAAACGAATCAGACAACCCCAGTAACCAGTAACTGTCAGAGAAGTCTGACTTTCTTCCTCCTGGAGTAGCCAAAGAATAAAAATATCTATTTAAAAAAGATTACAAACAAAATTACAAGCATAAGCTTTAGCATAATGGTATTTGTCCATCATGTTTTTCATTGCAAAAGGCTCTATCAATCAAGCCTGAATATGTAAAGGCTGATTTTATTAAATGTGCCATAAGAAAGGATGCGTGAAAATTAGGAACATGTACAGATATTAATAAGTGCAAAAATAAGAAACAAACAGAAGTACCATATGAATACCTGCTATATACATCAATGGACAAAAATTCCCTGATTCATAGGAAGTTATAAATCTGGTGTGTAGCAATACTTTTACAGCTTTGACCTACGTAGTTCAAAGCCAGGGTGGTGCTGCAGTTAAAATGTCATAGCCCATGAAAACAGAACAGATTCAAAATAATTCAAGGCTTTTGCTTGACTTGTACATCTTGAAACACCTTGAAGGTGACAAATAGTCCAGAGCAACAGTTTCTAAATTTCTTTTTATTTTTCGCTGTCTTTGACAGGCCGACCAAATTCCAGTATCTCCCTCATCTCTCGTTTCAAGTGCTTCTCCTTATAAAATTCCCATTCACAACTCCTAGCCTATGTAACTTATATTCACATATTTCCTCTCCTCTTGATTTTGTTTTTGTTTTTACTTTTCGGTTTTGATAAATTGACTAGGTATCTTTGGCTGGGGCTGGAAAATTTGGGCTGGGTAATTCTCAGTGGGTATAATATATGTAACGACACTCATTTAAATATTATGCTTATAAAAGATTATACATTGTAACATTTAATTGCTCATCTCCTCAATATCTGAAATTTCTAAACCTTTCACATTCTTCCTTTGATAAATAGAAGAGGGTAAAGTGGGGAATGGCACACAGTACTCAAATATCTGACATACCTCAACACAATCTAGTTATACTTGGAAAGATGAAATAAGGTATTGATCACCTAGAGACAAAAGTCACATCGAAAATAAGCTTATGCTAAATATTTAGCCAGCTGCTCACACTTGAAGAAAAAAAAGTAGGTTCAGATTTCACCGTGTAAATTTCCTACTATGTTAGTTCTGAAAGTTAAAGTGTGCTTGGTTTCTCCAGGCAAATATCATCCTTCTTATTGTGTTTGTGTACAAATATCAATGGAGAACCATGAAGGAAAAGCAACAGAGACAGTAGCAAAAAGACAGACCCTGAGGACCCACAATTTAATAGCTTAGAGATCACTTCCAGTTTATTTGTTTGTCTGTTGGGCGTAGGCGGGGGGTGTGGAAAGAGAAGTCTGTTGCACTGGCAATGCCTCTTTATTGGGGATAGACCAGGATAGGAAAATATCCATGAACATGAACATATTAATAAATGTCAACCCATCTCACTTTCTGTTTTGCTAATTTTGGCAGGGCCCTGGCAAAAGATACTGAATATTTAAATGCATTACTCATAATCTACCCAAAACTGCATCATCTTTTTTAATGAAGTACATGAAATTCTGCCTAGATTCCACTGGAGCCTGACTGAATTCACTAAAATATCTTATCACATAATTCTCAGGAATAGAGAAATCACATCAAATGCATTAGTGGAGGTAAATCCAAAGTATGAAGTCAAAAGTATAAAAAAAATGCTATGGGTAAATTGGAAAAGTAATAATTAAGACTATCATATTTTAATGGTGATGTTGGAAGCTCTTAAAATCAATTATAGTTAAAAAATATATATTTCATATATTTTTTCAAAATGTATTTTATATACATATATATTTTCTAAAATATATATTATATATTTTCATATCATATATTATATATTTATATATAACATACATTAATATATATATGTTAAATATATTAATATATATTCTATTACCAAGTGAACTTATTGCTAGGATTCACCCTTAAGAAGTCCCTCAAGCTTTAAAAACCTCACAGTAAATTCATGTTCATACATTAGTAATAGCATTTAATTCCTTCCCAATTGAAAAGCCAATTCACCACATCCCTACCACTGACATACAAGGGAGGAAAAAGTGATCCTGAAGAGAAGCAACCACCAGATACTTTCACATCCTAAACAAAGTGAGTAGCAACCACCTTTCTGGATGTACAACACTCGAACTGGTCTCTGAGACAACGCAGAGATGAACTGGTGAATGTCTGCCATTTGCCATGTGAGGTACTGCATACAGGTGAGGAGGCCCAGTCTCCAATCGGAAGCTCCGTTTAACCCTGGCTTCCCATGACAAGGGGTGGTGAACAGAACTGCTTCCATACACATGGACCTAATCTGTCAGGAATTGCTTTTTGGCCTTCTCAGTTCGGTTGAATACATATTTGCAAGCCTTTTTTGAAGTTCTGCTAACTGCCCGGGTAGCTGATATACTGAGTTCGGCACATGAGTCTCATTCAGTACTTGCACAGCTAGTCTTCTTCTGGGGGAATGATTCAGTCCTGCATAAAAATTCTATAATTTATGACATAGAGTCCAGGAATGTCCCTTATTGCAGAGTGTAAATGTGTATGTGATGTAGATCAAATTGTATTTAAAGGAAAACTTTCAGTCTTAATATGTTAGAAAAGGAAGAAAAATCTGATAATCACCTATCAAATTTCCAACTCAATAAATTTTAAAAAAGAACACCACCGTAAAACAAAAGGAATTGTAACAAAACTGTATTTTTATGTCCTAAATTTACACCAATTTTTTAAAAAGTGATCTAAAAATGATGGAGATAAAAAAAGAAATTAAGAAAAATATATAACAGGGGCCAAACGTGGTAGCTCACGCCTGTAATCACGGCGCTTTGGGAGGTTGATGTGTGCAGATGACCTGAGATCAGAAGTTTGAGACCAGCCTGGCCAACATAGTGAAACCCCCGTCTCTACTAAAAATACAAAAATTAGCCAAGTGTGGTGGCACATGCATGTATTCTCAGCTACTTGTGAGGTCGAGCCAAGGGAAACGCTTGAATCCAGGATTCGGAGGTTTCAGTGACCTGAGATCATGCCACAGCACTCCAGCTTGGGCAACAGAGTGAGACTCCATCTCAAAAAAAAAAAAAAAGGAAAAATACCAATCTAAAAAAACTCTTCCAGAGAACAGAAAGATGGGAACACTTCACAACTCACCAACTAATTTTATGGGAACTGCATATCCTTGATACCAAAAGTTGACAAAAATATTAATAAAATATAAACCCATAGACCAATTTTTTGCAGGCATACAAATACAAAAACCGTAAACAAGTTATTAGTAAATCAGATTGGGCAATATATAAAGGGTAACTATATAAGGAGCAATTTGAGTTTATTTCATAAATATACATCTTAAAATTTAAAAATCAACTGATTTCACTGCATATTCATTTTCTATTGCTACCATAACAAATTATGGCAAACGCAGAGCTACAACACAATATGTTTATAATTTCTCAGTCCTGCAGGTCAGAAGAGCAGATATGCTGTACCTCAGCTGGGGCCTTCCAGGTTCAGAAACTGTTGGCCGGACTCAGTGTTCCTTGTAGCTGTAGCACTTAGGTCCCTGTTTCCTTGCTGACTATCAGCCAGAGGCTAGTCCTAGAGGCAGTATGTATTCCTCCTGATCCTTTCATATGACCTCCCTGCAGTGATGGCAGATGGAGTCTGATTTCTTTTGCCTTTAATCAAAGAATGTTCTCTGCTTTTAAGGGCTTATATAGTAAGACTGAGATTACTTCAATCTAATCCAGAATACTCTCCACATTTTAGATCTATAAATTTAGTTATATCAGCAAAGTTTATTTTGTCATGCTATATAACATTTTCATAATTTCTGATGAGGCTATAATTCTGTCTATCACATTAAATTAGCAAACTAGAGGAGAAAAGTATACGATCATCTCAATTAATACAAAAAATTTACCTGATAGAAATTCTATACCCATTATCATCTTAAAAAATTTTTAGACAACTAGAAACAGAAGAGAAATCCCTTATTCTGTTAGAGTATCTGAGAAGAGCACTGTACATAGTTTACAATCAATTTAAACATTGAATGCCTTTCCCCCAAAGATTAGAAATGAACAAAAATGTTCACTATCAATACTCCTTTGGACATTTTACCAGAGATCTTAGAGCAATAAGGCAACAAAAGGACATGAAAGTTGTTAGATCTTAAAAAAAAAATGTGTTATTTACAGAAGACATGGTTTTATGCAGTAAAAATTTAAAACCATCTAAAGACAAACCTAGAATAAGCAAGTGGATTTATTAAGTCATTGGATAAAAGATCCACATATCAAAACAACTGTGCACTGTTGGTGGCAGTGTAAATTAGTTCAACCATTGTGGAAGACAGTGTGGCAATTCCTCAAGGACCTAGAAATAGAAATTCCATTTGACCCAGCAATCCCATTAGTGGGTATACATGCATACGTATGTTCTTTGCGGCACTGTTTACAATAGCAAAGACCTGGAACCAACCCAAACACCCATGGATGATGGAATGGACAAGGAAAATGTGTCACATATACACCATGGAGTACTATGCAGCCATAATAAACAATGAGCTTGTGTCATTTCTGGGACATGGATGAATCTGGAAACCATCATTCTCAGCAAACTGAAACAAGAACAGAAAATCAAACACCGCATGTTCTCACTCATAGGCAGGTGTTGAACAATGAGAACACATGGACACAGGGAGGGGAGGATCACACACTGGGGTCTGTTGGGGGCGAATAAGGGAGGGACAGCGGGGGGTAGGGAGGTTGGGGAGGGATAACATGGGAGAAATGCCAGATATAGGTGACAGGGGGACGGAGGCAGCAAACCACATTACCATGTATGTACCTATGCAAAACTCTTGCATGACCTGCACATGTACCTCAGAACCTAAAGTGTAGTTATATATAGATATAGATATAGATATAGATATAGATATACAACTGTGTTTCTGTGAGCTGAACAATTTTTTTAAATAAAGATACAATAAATATTGCATAAAGAAAACTTTGAAAACCCTAGAATAAATTTAATGAAATGTGGGTAAGACCTATACACAAGAAGCTAAAAAAATTATCAAGATATACTTCAAAAGATTTAAATGAATATAAGTAAATTCTATATTTTCTCTTTGGAAGAATCAATATTTTAAAGATGTCATTTCTGCCAAAACTAAACTATAGATTTAGGGCAACCTCAGACAAAATCTAACCCCTAAAAACAAAATACAGAAATTAACAATGTGAATTTAATATTAACATGGAAATGCATAGGCCCAATAATGACTTAACAATCTTAAAGGAGAATGAATATCACTGCTATGGGCTGAATGTTTGTGTTCTCCCAAATTTATATGTCAAAATCCTAACTCATATGAGTGGGGCCTTTAAGACTTGATTAGTCATCATGAATGAGATTAGTGCACTTGTAAAGGTGAGCCCAAAGAGCCACCTTGCCCCTTCCACCATGTGAAGATATAGCAAGAGGGCACCATCCAAGAAGCAGAGAGCAAACTCTTACCAGACCCTGAATCTGCCAGCATCTTGATTTTGGATTTCTCAACCTCCAGAATTATGAGAAATAAGTATTTTTTCTTTATAAGGCCCTCTATTATGTTTGTTACAGTAGTTTTAATGGGCTAACACAACTACAAATAAAGACTTATAAAGCTATAATAATTAAGATTGTGGTGTTGGTAGTAAGATGCACATATAAAACAATGGAACAGAAAAGAGAACACGGAGTCGACTCCTACATAACGCAGTTCCTTGATTGAACACAAGGTGACACTGCCGCACGGTGGGGAAATGGTCTTTTTAATGAATGGTGCAGGGTGAATTGGATGCCTGCATAGAAAAATTAAATAAGACTGAATGTCAATCTGAAGGGATTGACACAGGGAAGCCAGCTACGTCAACAATCTGATTATCTTTTCATCTCCCCTGAAATGTGTTTTGCTTTCAAGTGTACATTAGGTGAGTGGTAGGACTAAATATTTTACCATCATGTAATGAGGCAGCTCACTAGCTTTCCATCCTGTAGTATCTGGTTCTCAATATTCACTTCTTCATTTTCTCTCTCAGTAAAACCCACATTGTAATCTCTATTTCCTTAATATAATTTATCTAATTATAAAGTTGAACTGAAGTAACAGAGCACTCCCTCTAAAACAAACAAACCAAAATACGCTGGCTTAAATATATCATGCATTTTATTTTTTCATCATATATAAGTGATTATTGTATTGGTCAGTTGTAGAAATAGAATCATTTTTGGTGGCATACTGTAGTAAATAATTCATTAAAGAATACTATATAGTGCATGAGATTGTTGGGGAGGCACAAGGAATTTAGTTCAAAATTCAAAGAACTGCCAAATTGCTACCTCGGAACTGATCAGCTAAGGGAAATACTGTTAACCCATGCTTGAGACCACACAATCTTGCTGTGATCAAGAGGTGCCACATCAGGAAGCCTCTGCCAGCACTTCCAGTCCTAAAGGAATCAAATCTGTCTGGTGACATGCTTCCTAGGAGTTCTGTTCTCCCAGCCTCATGCTGCTCACTTTCTCTCCCTGTTGTACATGCATACATCTGCCTGGTGGAAGACAGTTATTCTTGGAACCCTACCAACAAGAGAGCCTAGGAAACATAATTCATTCTAGAAGAAGGTTGGTATGAAAATTGAGTCAACAAATCTAGAGCATTTGCCTCTGCTTCCACGATGTCCAAATTTACGTAATAGGCTGGGTGCAGTGGCTCACACATGTAATCCTAGCACTGTGGGAGGTCGAGCGGGGAGGATCACCTGAGGTCAGGAGTTCGAGAACAGCCTGGCCAACATGATAAAAACCCATCTCTACTAAAAACACAAAAATCATCTGGGCATGGTGGTTTGCCCTGTAGTCCCAGCTACTCAGGAGGCTGAGGCAGAAGAATCACTTGAACCCAGGAGGTTGAGGTTGCAGTGAGTCAAGATAACAGCACTGCACTACAACCTGAATGACACAGTAAAACTTCATCTCAAAAATAAAATAAAATATATTTATATAGTAATGCTATTTAATAAAATTTCTGTAATAATAAAAATGCTATTTATTAAGTATCTATTTGGTGCCAGATGAAGCTAGTTTATTACTTCTAATACTTTAATTTTTTTCATAGACAAAATTTAATATTCTCCTTTAAATAAAGATTTAAAAGACTAACAATTAAAACAATAATAATTTTTTTAAAAACTTGCCAAGTTCAAAAATCTAATTATTCAAATCCAAAGTATAAAACCAGTTCTGTGTGGCTCAGGGAATGAGTTTCTATCTACCACTCCTGCTTCTTCCAACACTAACATGGTATCTGTATGACTTAAGATTTTTATTTGCAAATCTTAGGAGTTTACTTCGCAGAAGACTGAAACAAAGGCAAGATGTTGGAAAAAGTTGTATTGGTTTTATAAAGAATGGATAAAATTAATAAGAAACAATGACTGACATGATGCCTAAGTCATTCAAAGGGAAAACACAAACAAACCCAAAAATATTAGTGTTGATGCACTGAGTGAGCCAGAATGTGAATGCAGTATTGCAGAAAGTTCTGACTCCATTTAATTGATGTGTGCTTTTGGCAAAATAAGTGAGGATTTGGCCCAAGATAATAGCTTAGACATCTGTGTACTAGGACCTCTGAGCAAGTGCTCCGTGTCATCTATATTCGGCATCAGAAAATTTTGTTATATCCAAGTTTTCCTGTCAGTCATGCAATTTAAAATATGACAAAAATAACCTTAAACAAATAGGACAATAATGAATAAATCTGGAGACCATGTGCAAAAATACTATCCTGAACATTAATTACTTTTCTTCCTTCATAGATGAAGCAAAGCAAATATTCTTCTTCTAAAAAGGAAATGGGAGAAAAAAGCTCCTAGATTTTAAATGTATGTACAAAAATGACAAGTAAGTGACATAGCATGCCCATCCAACAAAATGCATGATTCATAAGGATCTTGCTTTTAATAAGGCTGAAGACACCTAAGAAACGAAATAATGTGAGAATTTAGTGAAGACCTTGAGATTTGGCTGAAACTTCATTCAAGAACTTACAGAACTTAATCAAAGCTGCCTTTGCAGAAAAGCAGATTTACATTCCAAATGAAAGTATTCAGAGTACCTGAAATCAGAAGGTGAGAGGAAGAAGGAAATATAAGGTCACCTTACATTTCTTATAGTCATTGTTGTGTTCTCTGCATTCCTTCTTGCTCAGCTAAATCACAAAGAAAGATGTTTGGCTCAGAAAACTATATTACAGTCTAAGGTGTAGAAGTAACACAAAGTGCATATTACCAATATCCCTGGTAAATTAAAAAAAAAAAAATTAACATAAATTAAAATTTAATTATGATGAATGGAATTCTTAATCGACGTAAGTCACAGTCATCTACAAACACATATTTGGAACTTAGTGGGGATAACTACAAATGGTTAAAATATTTAAAACACATTTAGCTGCCTGATTTTATTTTTGGCTTAATATTCATCTTGCATGGATATTTGAGTTGAGTAAAAGTACAGTTTTTAACTAATTTTTACTATCGAAGAACTTTTATTTACTTTTAAATATGCACCATCACTCTGCTAGGTAATTTCTATAAATTATCCTTTTTTAAAAATTTATTTATTTATTTTATTTTTTAATCTTTTTTTTAGAAATGGGGTCTCTCTGTGTTGTCCAGGCTGGTTCTGAACTCCTGGTCTCAAGCAATCCTCCCAGCTAGAACTCCCAAAGTGCTGGGATTACAGTGCTCAGCCACACATACAACCCTACTCTCTTTTTATCTGGCTTTGAAATGTTATATATTCAGATAGCTTACTAAAATGCCTCTTTATTTTTCAACTGATTTTTAACTCATCTGCCTGATAAAAACTTCAACATTTGTATCTCCATGGAAACGTTTCCTAAGAATTCCAGTTTTCTTTAGTCAATGACGTACTCGACATCTGTGCTTGGATATATCACAATAATTTAAATCTCAGCATGTTTAAAGCTGATCTTTTAGTTTTCCTATGTAAATCTAACCTGTCCTTAGTTGTTCTTCCCCAAATGGGTATCAACTCGTCCTTGCTTTCCTCACTCTACCTGTTCTCACATATCTGATCTATTAGAAAATCTCTCAGTGTTGCCTCTGTTTAATAACAAGTCCATCCATATCTCTCCATCTTCCACTGACTTAGCCCACCCTATTGTAATACCTTCTGTGGATGACTGCATTAGACTCTTAACTGATGTATGTGCCTGCAAGAACTCTACCCACATATCCTTTATATTAGCCTTAGTGATTTTTAAACAAGACCATGTCCACACCCTTTTAAGCTGTAAGACACGAAGAGAAAATAGCCGTAATGCCCAACAGATTCTTGGATATTCTGGCCTCTTGTTAAGCCACAGTTGTGTTTTAAGGCAGTAGGAGGTGACATGGTTTGAATTTTTGTCCCCTTCAAATCTCATGTTAAAATGTCATTTCCAATGTTGGAAGTGGGGCCTGGTGGGAGGTGACTGGATCGTGACGGAGGATCTCTTATGAATAGTTTAGCACCATCTCTTGGTGATAAGCGAGTTCTCAGTTCATGTGAGCTGGATGTAAAAGAGTTTGGAATCTACCCCTTCTCACTCTCTTTCTTTTGCTCTTGTCATATGATACACCTGCTGCCTCTTCACCTTCTGCCATGGTTGTAAGGTCCCTTAGGCCCTCAGCAGAAGCAGATGCTGGTACCATGCTTCCTGTATAGCCTGCAGAACTGTGAACACATTAAACCTCAGTACTTTATAAATTACCCAGCCTCAGGTATTTCTTTATAGTGAAGTAAATGGACTAACACAGCAAGTTTGGGAGTAGTGATGACATGAACAAGACTGAGGGGGGAAAATGTATTTTATTCCCTGTCTATCTTAATGGCTAGCAAACAGCCAAGCAAATGATCTGATCTCAATAAATATAGTTGAGTAAATAAATAAGAGCCACTAAGAGGCAACCTTATCTAGCCATATTCAAAACCAAGGTTGTCTCTTTTTTAAATGTCAATATCAATGCTGCTGATGATAACAATAATATGATGTCCATTCATGGACCATATTATATCCTTTGCTCTGCAGAATAATCCCATGAAGTCCATACAAGTAAAGCTCTATATTAAAAAACAAACAAAATAGACCCTTGAGAAATTAGATATAAAGTCCTGTGGCTACTGGCAAAGCTGGAATTGTCCGTTGTTTGACTCCAAATCTCATATTCTCAATGTCTTCTTTTAGCAGCAATAATTGAATAAACAGTTATTAAAAATCACAATAATATCAGTAAAATCTCTCAGAGTTCAAGGTATGATATTAGTCTAAATTAGGTCTGTCATACTTTCATGAATTTTACTGGATTTTTATTCATGTAACAGGAGCTGTAATTTACTATGTAAGGTTTAGTGTTTATTTATAAACAACAACAAAATTTGCAGTTCTTTGAATGTTCACGATATGTTTTTTTCTTTAAATATTTATATATACTAGTAGAGTTATATTTGTAGTTTTTAAATATCAAAAATTTGGGAGGCACAAGTTTTAAGCATTTGTCAGGAGGAAATTATAGAAATTAGATTTAATATGTGATTATAATAGAAATAATTGGGATAACGTCTATGTGGCTAACACTGTTACTGAGTGTCTTTATGATAGGCAGCCTGAAATAATGGAAAGGACCCAGAAATTAAAGAAAGACTGACCTGGATTTGATAATTGCTATAATTTTTTTAGAAGTGTCAATTTAGGCAAAATTTTATCTTCTGTGAATCTCAAATATCCTCATGTGTGAAACTGTGATAATCAAACCTAACATCTAGTGACTTTTAAAGACCAGAAATATCAGTTTTCATTATTACCATTGTTGTCATTAGCAGTAACGCCACCACCATCAGCATCAACAGCAAAAGCAAGAAACATTATTTTTCTCTTTTTCCTTCAAAATATCTTCTTTGCTTCGTCCTTTTTTAGTCTTTTTTATTCTCTGAGGAAAACAACAAAGGTATTAAGATTGATTACATACTTTGCTTTTCCTCCTGGCCACAATTTGTCACTGTTGTAAGTAAATAGCAAAATAAAATCTCTTATTAAATGAAATTCCATACAAATCCCACACAGGCTGCACTTGTAGGAACAAAGAAAGGTCTCTTCTTTAGGTGTCTAGATTTGATCTTTCTCTATAAATAATAGTTACCTATATATACCATTTCCCAATCCTAGACATACACTTTTATTTACACAGTATAGAAAGTCTGTATTATATACTAAACATTTTAAGCAGGCTTCTAATTTCTTGTATAGAACACCATCTTATTCAGTTCTGCTACTGTTCAGCTAACTAATATATCCCTACAACATAAATCTAATTAAGCCTTTGACAAACACAATTTAGAACTATAATTCAAAAATACAATTAAAAGGTTTAAATACAAAGAAAGTGACTTTTGGTATTAAATGTAAATGGCACTTTAATTCAAAGAATTCATCAGTTTGGAAGTTAATGCAATTAATGAAGCAAGAAATAAGATGCAAATCCAAAAATTTATATTCTTTTGCTTAGTTGGCTGCCCTAGGCAAGCCCTAAAGAAAAATCAAAGCCAATTACAGCCATAAGAAAAATTGGATATGTGACTCCTTTAGGTAGTTACATCTAGGAAAATAGTCTGAAATGGACTTTCTTAACAAGAGGCACATTCAGTTGAATGTGTGTATATGTGTACAAGGAAATGTGTGCATAAATTAATGTTAGGGAAACAAATTACATTGTTGGGAGTACACAATGAATGTTATCAATTTTGATTAAGAAAAAAAAATAGCCTCTTCAATGACCTAAAATTCAAGACTAAAAATCTAGAATATGACAAAAAAGTAGAAAGCCCTTGGAAATTTTAAAATCTTGAAAAATTATGTTGGCATTCTGAGGAAATGATTATCAGCATGTTAGTAGTATAATAATTTTCTACTTTTTTGGTATATATAAGAGATCATTCAGAGAAAAACACACATCTTATCTACTTACCTCCCATATTATAAGAAAGTGTCCACATTTAGTTCTTAACCCACTATACTAGTGACCATCAAATCAATTGTTAACATATTAATTTATATGACTTTAAAAAATAAAAGTGGTATTTTCTCTGAAAAATTATTTAGAATATAACATGTCAGCGTAATTCATACACTAATCTGATGGTCTGAGTTTGTAATGAGTAACCCACTAAACTACCTCCCAAATATCCTTGTCTTCTGGTATCCACCCTATTCTGGAATCCTCTTTTCTCTATTGTAGCCAGGACCTAATAATTGCTTTCAATGATTAGATAATAGCAAAAATGACAGAATATATCTTCTGAGCTTAGGTTATAAAAAACTATAACTTCTTTTCTGGCTGGCATTCTTTCTTGCTCTTGTGTGCTTGCTCTGATGAATTAATTTGTATGAATCCATGAATTCCATGGCAAGGAACTAAGGGTGGCCCCTGGCCAACACTCAGCAAAATGCAGAATCTCTCAGTTAGAAAGCCTTTGAGGAACTGAATCCTTCCAACGAATGCTTAAGTGAGCTCAGTCTCTTCCTAGTCAGGTCTTTGAATGAGGCTTCAGCCCTGGCTAACACACTTGCATAGCAGCTTGTGGAGGACCCTCACACTGAGATTTGAGTTAAGCCATGCCTGGATTCTTGATCTTGATCCACAGAAAGCATGAGATAATCATTGTTGGTTGTTTAAAGCCACTGAGTTTTGGGGCAATTTGTTACATAGCAATAAGTATTTTAGAACATCTAATTGAATAAGGCAGATGATCCACAGTCTAATATTGCAGAAAGCAGTTACTCAACCTCACTAAAACCTACCCACCTACCCAGTCAGTAAAATGACCATGTACCAGAAAGTTATTTGTTGAATAATGATGTTACTGTAAACAGAAAAGATCTTGTCATCACAGGACATATCTTTTAAAAAAGAGTTAACTTTTCACAGTTTAAAACCTGAGTTGCTGACATTGTACTTTGAGTTTTTGAAAAATTTATTAATCTAACAGTCTTAATATTTGAAAATAAAAACAGAAAATGCTTTTAAACTCCTGCTCTGGAAAATGCTTTATAATGTATTGGTTCACTTTCCTGACTTTATAAATATAATATTTGTGAGCTTAGCTGTCTTCTTTTGATGGTTTACGTGCAGTTTCTCCGAGTTATACTGAAAATGAATTCTCACTGTACAGTAACTTGGATGTAGAAAATGAAAGGAAGAGTGAGTGGGTACTTCAGGTGAAGCAACAGAAAAGATTTTGGAATTAGACACTGGACTTAGATTATTTTCTAATGATTTGAATTTTTGTCAACTTCAAGTATAGTAAGAATAATAATAAACAAAACTATTTAAAAACTTCAGTTGTATTTTTTGTATTATTTCTCAAAACTGATTGTTTGAAAATTACTTTACTATTATTCCTTTTGTTGAAGCTTTTAAAAAAAAAAAAGGAAAAAGGCTTCCAAATCATACTGCTTTTTAGTTGTCAGTTCATTCTTTGATTATTACATCATCCAGGTACCAATACATGAAAGAGTATTGAAATAGAAGACAAATATCATGACAGGTTAAAGAAGCATCTGAACCAACTTTTCATTTTTTAATGTAACACAAAGATGCCACTTCTATTTGTGAAAGGCACAGTGTCCTTAGATTTAAAGTTTCAAATAAAATACATTCATTTATTTTTATACATTCCTATTCTACATTTAAGATTTTATTCAAATTGTAAAAATGCTAGCCCAAATGACTATGCAAATCCTGAGAGAAAGATTGTATAGACTATTATTAACATAAGAGGTGGGAAGAAACACAGCTTGAGTTTGATATCCCAGGTGGAGTTTGCTGCTCTGAAAATTAGAAAAACAAAACCTTTGACATCCATGCTCGGAAATATAGATACGGGTATTATTCTAAGAATTACCATGGAACCCCAATCTGTCAATTTAATTGTTATTCTTTTGATTATTACCACATCTAATTTATTCTTACATATTCGTTCTCATACTCACAATATTCATAAGAATAAAATTTGAAGCAATCTATTAGTTACTTACATTTCTGTTCTCTCCACCCTTTCCTTTATCTCTCCCACTCCTTTCTAATTTTTACAGCAGGTTGGATGAAAAAATAATTCTGTCTTGCTGTTTCTATTATTGAAGGGTCAAGGAAACCCTATACAAAAATAAATATATGTGAAGAAGATCTCATTCTTCTGGTTTGTTTCACTTAATTCTTCTCCAAAGTAACTTGTTTTCCTTGACTAAGGGCATTGAGAAGTGCAGACTAAGTGCAGGAAGAATTTGCTAATACATCAAGCTGTTCTACTGGACGGTCACTACTATCAACTCAGGTTCAAATTACTCACCCTGTCAACCAGAAAGTCAAACATTAAATCTAGACTCACTATCATGGTTTGCAGCTGGAATTTATCTGAGATATCCCCAAGTCTGCAGATAATGAATTGTGACTTGAACTTCTAACTTCAACAGTAGTTGAAATTTCCTACAGAAAGGAATGATGTGGCTCTCAAAATACTTATGTGGTTAGGGATTGCATTAATGCAAAAAATTCTCTAGTTTGTTTCAAACAATAGACTCGTTTATCTGTAACCTATATAAAGACATACAAGCCCATATTCTGGGCTTCCTAGTGGCTGAATTCAGAGACTTAATCCAACAGACAAAAATTAATAAAAGTATTGAACTTTTACATAGTCTTTCTCATCAAGAGTACACTCTTCTTCTCTTTGACAATAACTGGGAAACCTTGGAAGATCAAAAAAAAAAAGTGTAGAAAGGACAAATATTTTCTCCTTTACTGGTAGAGAATGGAGAGAAATGAAAAGCATCTATAATTACGCACCTGTAGTTTATTTTATATATTCATATATTAATTTCAGATATATCAGAAATATTGCAAATACATGACCAGAAAGTTATAGAAAGCTACTATAAAAATACTTCCACAAAGCCTAGAATAAGGGAATATTTAGTCTCTTTCAAATGCAGAGCTATTTCTTGATGTCAACAAGAAATCTTGTAATTGTCACATTTCTTATTATATATAGGCCCTTCCAGCAACAGAAACAAAACTTCATTGAAACTATTCTAAAAATATTTTAATTCTAAAAAAAAATTAAGAGTACAAAAATTGTGTTAGAATTTGATTCTATGAGTTAAAATATTTAAATAATTACCTTTACAAATTTTACAGCTTAATGATAAAATAATGAATGTATCCATTCAGCATTTTTTATTTTAAAGAATAAAAATTATATAATGTACAAAGCTGCATTGTACAGACAATTTCAAGTCATCTATAGCATATAATTTCTTGGGAATTTGGGGTGTTTTCTTCAGATTAAGAGAAACAGTCTGTCCCTTTAAGTGTTAAGAGCCGCACAGCTCTAGTCTATGGCAGTCCCAATTAAGTACTTCAGGAAGACTGACTTAGAATGTTCCTGCTTCGCTGTTTATATTAAATGTTTTCATTGTCTGTTTCCAATTTATCTTTGGAATTGTTTCTTTTTATTCTCTTCCAAATGTAGGGAGTTTAATTTTTAAAGCATTAATCTTGCAAAAATTCACTTCAAATTTGATCGTTTTGGAGGCTTTTAACATCACACCACATTCCTTTTGTTTACTGTAGAGACTGCTGCCTTATATGCAATGAGTATTTAGTTATAATAGATGGCTATTCCTGACTAAAAGAAGGAAAAAGTGAAATCTTTGTGATTGTGTCAGTGATATGAAAATTGGGATGGTAGCTAGATTAGGGGATGTGTCTGTTCTCAAATTCTCTATCTTCCTTAAACAGAAGGGAGCAAGAATCATGTCTGAAAGGGTCAGAGTTGGATGGTAGTGATTGGATCTCAGTTAAGCCATATTTAAACTCATGGGGCTATTTTTCTAATCTACTTCTCATTTTCTGTCTTTCTCTACTTCTCTTTCAAATTAGTTCAAAGGGTATTTTTTCAGAATTCACTTTACAAGGAAAATAGCCAAAACATTCTTGCTCTTTCATTGCTTGTTTCCTTTTCTTTAGTTTTTCATTTTCTCTCTGCCTTCCTTCACCTCCCCTCTGCTTTCTTCCCCTCCACTTCTCTTCCCTCCCCTCCCTTCTGTTCCCTTCCCTTTCTTCCTTTCTTTCTTCCTTTCTTTCTTTCTTTCTTTCTTTCTTTCTTTCTTTCTTTCTTTCTTTCTTTCTTTCTTTCTTTCATTC
>NW_022436958.1:4088729-4252715 GCF_009761245.1 Sapajus apella
TTCCTTCCTTCTTTCCTTTCTTTTCTCTTTCTTTCTTTCCTTCTTTCTCTTTTTCTTTCTTTCTTCCTTTTTTTATTTTGGAAACAGGGTCTCAACTTTGCCACCCAGGCTTGAGTACAGTGGTGCAATCTTGGCTGACTGCAGCCTCAACCTACTGGGCTGAAGTGATCCCCCTGTGTCAGCCTCCCAAGTAGCTGGGACTACAGACATATGCCACCATGCCTGTTTTTTTTTTTTTTTTTTTTTTTTTTTTCTGTGGAGACCAAATGTCATTTTGCCATGTTACCCAGTCTGGTCTCAAACTCCCCAGCTCAAGCAATCAGCCCACCTCCGTCTCCCAAAACTCTAGAATTACAGGCGTGAGCCATTGTGACCAATCCATTGCTTTTTTTGTGTGAGACTGGCCAGAGTATGATAATTTCTAAAAGTCTGACTTGAATTTGGTTGGGTAAAACCCTATTAGGTTTGAAAATGCAGTTTTTATAGTCCAATTAAGGACACTTTTGTGAGTTCAAGGAACGAAATTAATATTCTAGGACAAGAGGCATGAATCAGGAATGTGTCAGGCAAAATCACTTTAGTCTTACGAGGCAGTCTAGCTTATCAGAGTTTTGTGACTGTTTTCCAATTACTCCCTATACATCTGTCTACTTCATGAACCTCACGGGAAGTGAAGATGGTGGCCTGGGACAATATTTTAAAGAAATTATTGTAAAGCTCAATGAGCCCTGCTTCAAACAGCACCATGTTCAAATATTATCTTGGATTCTTAATGACGGATTGAGTTATTTAACACTTTTTCTCTCAGTTTCTTTATCAAGAAAATGAGTAGAAAATAGTATGTATTTCATAAGAAAGTTAAGTAAATTATTGACACTTGTGTTGCAGGATGTATGATGTGTCTTAGTAAATGTTTCATGTGCAGTTGAAGAGAATATGCATTCTGCTATTGGGTCGCATGTTCAGTGTTCTAGGTTGGGTGGATCATTAAGTCAGGTTAGATGACAGTGTTGTTTAAACGACCTGTATGCTTACTGACTTGGTGTCTACTTCGTCTATCAGTTACTGAGAGACGAGTGTTGAAATCTCTATTATTGTGGATTTGTCAATTTCCACTTTCAGTTTTTGCTTTATGTAACTTGAGGCTCTTGTATTAAATGCATAACATTTAGATTTTTGTTTGTTTTTTGGTGAATTGCACCTTCGATCATAAGGAAATATTTTATCTCTGGAACTATTTCTTGCCATACAGTATATGTTATTATTAATATAATCACTCCAACTTATGATGAAAGTTTATTCTGTTTAGCTTTTCTGTCTTCTTACTTTTAATCTGTGTCTTTATCTTTAAAGTGGGTTTCTAGTCAGCAGTGCATAACTGAGTCTTGCATTTTTATACAAACTGACACACTCTGGCTTTTAATCAGGTTTTATTCTTCTTTGATTAAAAGTAATTACAGATATATTTTAGTTAATTAAATTTATCTATCTATCTATCTATCTATCTATCTATCTATCTATCTATATTTTGTTGTTGTTGTTGAGATGGAGTCTTTTTCTGTCACCCAGGCTGGCGTGCAGTGGCATGATCTTGGCTAACTGCAACCTCCACCTCCTGGGTTCAGGCTATTCTCCTACTTCTGCCTCCTGAGTAACTGGGATTACAGGTGTGCCACCAAGCCAGGCTATTTTATTGTATTTTTAGTAGAGACAGGGTTTCACCATGTTGGGCAGGCTGTTCTTGAACTCCTGACCTTAGGTGATCCGCCCACCTCAGCCTCCCAAAATGCTGGATTTATAGGCGTGAGCCACGGTGCCCAGCAGTAATGTTTCTCCATGTCCTATTCGTACTTTGTGTTTTCTTTCTCATTTTCTGTTTTATTAAAGATTACTAAATAATTTTTTATTGTTATACTTTTTCTACTCTGTTGTCATGTTATATAACTCCGCCTAGTTTTTCACAACCATCCTAGATTTTCTACCATATTTCTTTAGTTTATCACAGTCTAGCTTCTGTAGATTATTCACCTTCATATATCAACAGCTATGATATCTCAATCACACATTTTATTTTTACATGATATATAAACCCTACAAAAATTCTTTTCTCTTTAAGTAATTTTCTTTATAAAAATTTTAAAGTGAGCTAAAATTTTTAAATTTAGTCACATATTTCACTAGTCTCATAATTATTTAGTCTATTATATAGATTCAAGTTTCCATCTGATAACATTTCCTTCATCTCAAAGATTTCTTGTACATTTCTTGTAGGTGTGTTACGAGGGATTCTCTCTGTTTTTTCTTTATAAGAAAATGTTTTTATTTTGCCCTATTTTTTGCTCTAAAGTTTGTATATCCTCTCCAGTTTGCTTTTGATTAATGTTAGTATCATGTATACTTTTTCATGTTTTCATGATCTATTATGATCCTTATATATAAAATGTGTGGTTTTTTAAAAGCAGAATAGTTTATTTTTTAAGACATATTTAAAAACTAGATCTTATTTTTTAATCCAATCTGAAAATATCTGACTTTTGACACATTTAAACCACTTATATTTAATGTAATGATATGACAGCTTCAAATGTGCCATCTTGACATTTTATTTTATCTGTACTACGTATCTTGTTCCTTGTTTTCTCTATTTATACCTTCTTGAACTGTAGATTTATTATTCCATGTTATCTCCTTTGTGAGCTTATTAGCAATAACTCTTTGTTGTGTTATTCTGGTGGTTAATTTAGGATTTATAGTATATGTGCTTAATTTATCAGTTTAAGTAGTATTACATTGCATCATGAATAAAATAATAACCTTACAACAGTGCACTTGTTATTTTTTTCTCTCAGACTTTACATTATTATTGTCATACAATTTAATTATTCACAATATTATAAATCCCACAATATATTATTTCCACTTTATACATTTAATAATGTTTTAAGAAATTTAAATTAAAAAAATAAAGTCTTTATTTTATTTATGTAGCTACCATCTCCTGTGCTCTTTATGTCATGGTGGAGAATGGATTTCCAACTGATATCATTTTGCATTTTCTTTTTTTTTTTTTTTTTTTGAGACGGAGTTTCGCTCTTGTTACCCAGGCTGGAGTGCAATGGAGCGATCTCGGCTCACCAGAACATCCACCTCCTGGGTTCAGGCAATTCTCCTGCCTCAGCCTCCTGAGTAGCTGGGATTACAGGCACACAACACCCTGCCCAGCTAATTTTTTGTGTTTTTAGTAGAGACGGGGTTTCACCGTGTTTGCATTTTCTTAAATAACTTTTTAAAAACATTTTTGTAGTGTTAAGTCTGCTGTGATAATTTTTTTCAATTTTTTTGTACTTGAATAATTATTTGTTTTGCTTTCTGAAAGATATTTTTACTGACTAAAGAATTCTAGGTTGACAGGATTTTGTTTTGTTTTGTTTCTCTTGTTTAAAAATTTTGCTTTATTGTCTCCTAGATTTCATTGTTATCAACAAGGAATCTGTTATTCTTTTATTTGTTCCTCTCTATATAATGTGTCTTTCTTTCGGAAGCACCTGTTAAGAGTTTTATTATTTCATTATTTTTTGTCTTAATCACTATTTTAAGCAATTTGACTATGAGGAGCCTTGATATAATGTTCTTTGTATTTCTTATGCTTGGATTTCATTGCATTTCTTGAATTTTAGATTTATGGTTTTTTATTCAGAAAATTTTTGGCAATTACTTATATTTTTTCTCTCCCCTCTTACATCTCCTTTACAGGCTCCATTTACATGTCTATTTGACCATTTGAAATTTTCTAAAAGTTTCTCTATGTTCTGTTATTTTTGCTACTCTTTATTCCTAGATAGCTTATATTGTCATATCTTTAATCCACTAGTTTTTTCTTTTTATATCTGGTCTGTCATTAATCCTTTCCAATGTATTTTTAAAATATCAGACAGTGTAGTTTTTAACTCCAGAAGTTTGATTTCAGTATTTTGAATATGTTCTTTGATTTTTATTGAATACATGTAATATTTTTCTCTAGACCAGTTATTCCAAATTAGAAGCAATTTTACTTTACCAGAAGGTATTTGTCAATGACTAGATGTATTTTTAATTGTCACAATGTGGGGTGGGAATTTCTACTGTGTAGAGTGTTGCTAACCATCATACATTTTACAGAATAGTCTCCCCACAGACAGCAACAACAAAAAGAAAGCAAAAATGTGTGACCATTGACTAAAATGTCAGTAGTGTTGAGGTTGAGAAGCTTGCTATATCCTTTTGGGTACATGGAATATAGTTAGAATGCATTGCTTTGATGTCTTTTTTCTTCCTTTCTTTTTTTTTTAATTTTATTTTAATTTCAGAATGCATGTGCAGAACCTACAGATTTGTTACATAGGTGTACAGGTGCCATGGTGGTTTGCTGCATCTATCAACCCATCATCTAGGTTTTTAGCCCCACATGCATGAGGTATTTGTCCCAATGCACTCGCTCGCATGGCCCCCCACCACCTGACAGGCCCTGGTATGTGTTGCTCCCCACTCTGTGCCCATGTGTTCTCATTGTTCAACTCCCACCTGTGAGTGAAAACATGTGATGTTTTGTCCTCTGTTCCTGTGTTAGTTTGCTAAGAATAATGGCTTCCAGCATCATCCATGTCCCTGCAAAGCACACAATCTCATTCCTTTTTATGGCTGCATAGTATTCCATGGTGTATATTTACCACATTTTCTTTATCTAGTCAGTCATTGCTGGGCATTTGGGTTGGTTCCATGTCTTTGCAATTGTGATCAGTGCTGCAATAAACATACATACTTGTGCATGTATCTTTATAGTAGACTGATTTATCGTTCATTTGGATACATACCCACTAATGGGATTGTTGGGTCAAATGATATTTCTCATTCTAGGTCCTTGAGGAACTGCTACACTGTCTTCCACAATGGTTGAACTAATTTACATTCCCACCAACAGTGTAAAAGTGTTTCTATTTCTCCACAGCCTGGCCAGCATCTATTGTTTCTTGACTTTAATAATCTCCATTCTGACTGGTGTGAGATAGTATCTCATTATGGTTTGATTTGCATTTCTCTAATGATCAGTGATGTTGAGAATTTTTTTTACATGTTTGTTGGCTGCATAGCTGTCTCTTTTGAGAAGTGTCTGTCCATCTCCTTCACCCACTTTTTGATGAGGTTTTTTTTTTTTTTTTTTTTTTTTTTTTTCTGGTAAATTTGTTTAACTTCCTTGTCAATTCTGAATATTAGGCTTTTGTTGAATTGGTAGGTTGCAAAATTTTTTTCTCATTCCATAGGTTGTCTGTTCACTCTGATGATAGTTTCTTTTACCGTGCAGAAGCTCTTTAGTTTAATTAGATCCCATTTGTCAATTTCAGCTTTGGTTGCAATTGTTTTTGGCGTTTTCACCATAGGCATTTGCCCATGCCCATGTCCTGAATGGTATTGCCTAGGTTTTCTTCTAAGGTTTTTATGGTTTTTGGTTTTACATTTAAGTCTTTAATCCATCCTGAGTTAATTTTTGTATAATGTGTAAGGAAGGGGTCCAGTTTCAGTTTTCTGCATATGGCTAGCCAGTTTTTCCAGCACCATTTAAATAGGGAATTCTTTCTCCATTGCTTATTTTTGTCAGGTTTGTCAAAGATCAAATGGCTGTATATGTGTGGTGTTATTTCTGAGTCTTCTGTTCTATTCCATTGGTCTGTATGTCTGTTTTGGTACCAGTACCATGCTGTTTGGTTACTGTAGCCTTGTTGTATAGTTTGAAATCAGGTAGCATGATGCCTCCAGCTTTGTTCTTTTTGCTTAACATCGTTATGCCTTTCTTCTAATAATCCTATTATCTCTGTCATTTAATTTAGTTTTAATTCACCCCCCCACACACACACCCATTATGAGTTGCATTTAGTGTAAGTGTAATTTTTTCCACTGAGGCAAGGCCCATCCTAATTCTCTAATATTTCTTGGTGAATTACGAGATTTTACACTCAGTTTGTTGGGAATTGGCATCATTCCTACTTTGGTTTTAATACTGGGATTATTTCTTCCAATACTTTTAGATGATCTTTCTCTGGCCTTACATAGTTTCCTTACATGTATGAGCTAATAAGTAATCAAGTGAACACGTCACTAGGACAATTTGCTTACACTCAGAGTTGCTGTTATGTGTATGTGTGTGTGTGGGGGGACTTTCTTCCCTTTGGTGCCATTCCCATTAAAGTTTAGCCACTTTATTTTCCCTGGACTCCCAGATCCATGTCCTCAACTGAGGGAGGCTCTGCCTGAGCACTTTCCCGGCACTGTGACATAAAAACTGTCTCCAGGTGATAAGTTAGACAAAGAAAGAGTCCATCTTGTTTGTTTCTTATCTCTCAAGGATCTCTGTCCTTCATTGCCTAATGTCCAATGCCTTGAGTTGTTTCATGCTTCTATTTTGTTTTATTGTGTTATTTTAAGCTGTTGTGAATATTATATTATCTGTTTTTTTTGTTACATTATTTAAATACATTATTTAACCAGCTAGTAGATTAACTTGGGTTTTTCCAGGCTTTTTAAATATTTTATTTTTCAAAGCTTATTTCCAGTCTTTGCTAGGGCATAGCTGGAGTCACCTTTATTCTAAACTTGTTTAGTCCTACTATTAAGGTATGTCCTTTCTAGGTCTCTGCTGAATGTTTTACATGTCCAACAAGGTTGTGCCACTCTGTTTTGATTGTACATGTTGTCTAGCCCTGAGTTAGATCTGGAAATGTCTATCATATAGTTTCTTGGTAATTATTCTTTTCTTGGCCTTGATGAATCTCATCCTATGCATGCATAGCTTAGTATTCAAAGACTTAAGGGGACTTTTCTACATATTTCTAGAGTGCTTTCTCCACATAGCTCCTGTCTACAGAGTACCTTGCCCTGTAAAATTTAGTTACTTAGCTCTCCTTGAACTCTGATGTCTTGAACCTTAAATCAGTGAGACAAAATGTTCTGTGATCTTACCTAGTTTATGCTGACTGAAAAGTGGCTAAAATTAGAAACCTGAGACAATTTCAGGGATTATCTATCTTGATCCTTCTTTTTAGAGAGAAACACAGTCCTGTGCTGCCTGCTGCCCAACATATAAAAACAGTATTTTCATAAATTTTGTTCAATTTTCTAGTTGTTCACAGATGGTGGGGGTAATCAGTTTCCAGTTATTTCATCATGAGCTAGAAATAAAATTTGGGATGTTGGAAGAATGAAATGTGTTAACCCAATGTGCTTACAACAGTTCTTGGCACATAGTAAATAATCAGTAAATGTTAGTTTTTAACTATGTTTAGTCCTTCAACTATGCTATTCTCTCTTTTTCTTTCTGAGCTGCAGCTGGGCTAGGATTTGCTCAGCTTCATCAATATTAAGCTCCCTCCTGTCCCCTGTGACATTTTAACATGGCAGATCCTGTTCATTTTGCCTGGAAAGCTCTTCCTAGGCCAATTATATTATATACTCACTGGTAAAATCCAAATCACATTTTTCTCTTAAATATCACTTCAATTGTAATTTTTTCAGTCATGTGATTTTTTTTTGGACACTTCCCCAGTCTAACTCCAGTGCTCCTTTATACTATTTTATGGGAGCTTATGATTTTCCTTCACAAGAGTCCTCACAGTTTGTAATAATGTATATTTTTGTGTGGTATGACTAATGAATCTCTATTCTCCTACCATCAATATTTGATGGGGCTCCAGGGTAATTAGAAGAAATGTAGGTTTACATGAGGCTAGTGATATTACTCTTGTTTGCTTACCTTTGTATCCCAGTATCTGCTAAAGTTCTGGGCATAGAGGATGTACTCAAGAAAAACTTTGTTGAATGAATAATTTAATGCATTCCCTTTGTAGCTTTTCAAGGAATACTTAGGGTTTTTTGCTTTGTCCTTGACAGTAAGTAAAAGAAATAAAATCTATTATTGCATTTTATTTAAAAATGAAATTTAGTAAAATAAAATGCATTTCATAAGGGGATTTATTATTCCTTAATTCTGTAAGTAGGTCTTATCTCTGCTAATAAAAAGCATTTTCTTCAGAGAGCATAATTCCATTATTTCCCCCAAATGAAACAGGAAATAACACCAACAGAAACAACACAGAAATCAAAAGCCTTAGAAATAGTTTAAAATAGGGAAACACTCGTTTATTCAGCAAATGCCAAAGGAAATAAACAAATTCAAGCTAACCTAATCCCTCGCCACATTTGAACATGTTTCATATGGGACTTCACCTTAAAGTTAGTTACAAATATTCCTAAATTAACCCAAGAAGAGTTTAATTTCTTCAATTGAATTGAATTCTTTTCCTTTTAGCACAGGGTAAAAGTTTTATGGTATACATTTCAACTCCAACTAGGAAAAAGTTCAAAAGGAAAGTAAAAGGCAAAAAGACATCACTGACATTTAAAATTCACACATTACAAATATCCAGTCTCAAAACCTCTACGAAAGATTGGCATCTGCTAAGGATGTAGGGAACTAGAAAGAGTGCCATTACCATGCACCCTTATAATGGCAAACACTACAGCATCAGTGACAGCAAGAAAAAGCCAGACACTTCTTCAAAAATCACTATTTATCCTGATACCTGAAGTCATAGGGCAACCAATTAACCTGAAATCTAAGGAAAGAAAGATGCTTCCAAGAAGAGATTGAATGTAAGCAAGTGTCATACAAGCAGGTAAGAAGAGCAAATGCCACATAAGCCCATAAAAGGCATTCATCCAAATTTTTAATGAATTGCTAATGACTGTAGGTGGGATACAGTAAGTATGAGAAGATGATTTTGATTCCATTTGCAAGCTTTTCTCCATGGAATTGGTTCTCAGAAGGCAGATGGGGCCAGAAAAAGATATCTGAGAAAGGCTTCTCCTGATGTAGGCATAGTGGATGATGACAGCAGCCTCTGGAGGAAAAGTAATGGTCCTCTGCCCAGATCCTTCTCACGTATCTCTTCAAGGGAACAAACAAGAATCTTTAAAATGCTGAGGCAAGGATAGCAAGCCATTCACTGTTTAGGCAGAGGAAAAGACTCAGTGCCTCTGGGGGATGAGCTCACAATAAAACTTTCTTCCCCAGGGAAAGGGCAGTAAAGTAAGCATAATATTGTACTATACATCTGGCTGTTTGATATGCTACTTCTTCCTTAAATACCTAAGATGTATGCCTACAACCCAATACGGTAACCAGCAGTAGTCAATGTATGCCCCATAAAAGAATGTTAACCACAGATCTCTTATCTGTTATATCTCTCAGAGAAAACCATCAGGAAGTGAGACTGTTCTGCCTCAGAACCACAGGGAACCTTACCCCTTCTTTATAGGATACACCTAAAAAGTAGGCTTTCTTTTCAGTTTGTAATTGTTTGGTGTTAGGTTAAATTTTATTGGACAATAAGAGTAAATTGAAGTTGATTA
This sequence comes from Sapajus apella, assembly GCF_009761245.1. Lineage (NCBI taxonomy): Eukaryota > Metazoa > Chordata > Mammalia > Primates > Cebidae > Sapajus > Sapajus apella. The sequence goes on from NW_022436958.1 coordinate 4,098,168, forward strand.
AAATAGTAAATTTTTTATTTCTCTATCTAGTTTAAGAGCCATCTGGAAGAAATTTCATGGAAATTAGAATCTTAAATGCTGTTTGATGTTTTAACTTAAGGGAATTCCAAACTTCTTTTGACTCCTTCTTGAAGTAAATATAGACTCACTAATTATAAAAGTAAAAATATTATATTGTCCAGTACTGATAAAAGTGTAGTTAAAAAAAATCTTTCTTTTAGACTGGCAGTGTTGCTTACTTATACATTCTTCGTAAAATTCAATTTGCAAAGATGCATGAAGAACATTACAATACTCATATTCCTTGATGCAGTGATTCAACTTCTAGCAGCCTGTTGTAAAAAGAAGTAAATGTTATTGACAGATAGTTATATATAAGGATATCTTGACAGTAATGTTAATTATAAAAAGTTAAAAACAATGTAAATATTTTGTAATAGGGAAATTAAGTAGTCTCCTATTTAATTAAATCCATATGATTGAATAATATGCCACCATTGAAATGGTTTTTGAAAAACTAGTAATTGTATGTTTCCAGTAGTAAACATATATGTGTGTATGTATGTGTGTATATATATGTATATATGCACATCAATATATTAATATATGCAGGTACTTATAGAGCGATAGAAAGAGAAAAGGAAAAAGAAGATTTAGGGATTATAATTTTTTTCTTTATAGTTAACTGTGATTTTCTAATTCTTTTATAGGTGGACAAATCTTACATTTAAGAGTTCCTGGAAAAGCTCAGTTTATGCCAGTAACTATGTATAGTGTTTCCACTTACCTGTAAAATTGTCTTTGTTTGGATAATAAATTATATGGTCCACCTATGTATAACTCAGGAAAAAAAAAGGTTTGTAAAATCCAGAAAGTGGAATAGGATTTGACTATGTGTAATTGCACAAGCAATTTGAGGGATATATAGAATTTGACCCAACTTCTACCACATAAAACATACTAGAATTTTTAATTACATGAAAAAAATAAAGTTATGATATTGATATAGCCTATATAAATAATAATATAACTTGTGAACAAAATACATTCAAAGAATAAGAAATATCTGAAGTAACTGCAACTGAAGATATAACTCTCAAGTTCAGACATAAGTTTGAATAAGCACATTTTTAAAGGTATTTTATCTTCTATTATTAGAACTTCTACTGGGAGAAAGCTTTATGGTCCCACTAACAAGGTTTATTAAACTTTTGCAAATGTATTAAGAGCTAAATTCTAGGTCAAAAATTAAAACAATTAATTTTTCTCCCAAAATTATTCTGATACTAATAGAAAAAATCTGAACCATATGAACAGATACATAAAAGATTTATAATAAAATTCTAATAAAAAATGGATGGATTTACAACAGAATAATTACAAATTGATGCTGTTTAAGTACATTTTCTCTACTTTGTATCATATTTCTCCTCATTGCACAGCGTAAATTATCTCTGAAATCATAATATTTTTCTGGGTGCCATGTCAAATCAAACTTTAAATCAAAATTTAGATGTAACTATCTTGCTACTCCCTTCAATCTTACTCTAGCTGACGACTGCTGCTCATCTGATACAAAAAATAATAAGTGTTAGGTACATATTTGATGTGGTTTGGCTGTGTCCCCCCCCAAATTTCATTGTTTCTGTCCATTCAATCTACTGTCTTAAATTTACAGCATCTCACTGGACTGTATCAAGAAATTTTTAGTTTTAAAGAAATGTAGGAAATCTGCATTAACCTTCTATTTTAGACATAACAAGTTACAACAAACTTAGTAGCTTAAATGCAACAAATCTGTTTTCTTAGTTATTTGTGGGTCAGAAATCCAACATGGATTTCACTGGGCTAACATCAAGGAATCAGCAGGTTTGTGTTTCTTTTTGGAGGAAAGAATTTTAAGCAGAATTTTTATCCTTCTTAAGTTTGGGTTGTTGGAAGAATTCAGTTCACTTCTTTACTGTCTACCAGCCAAGTCTGTCCCCAGGTTCTAGAGGCATCTGCATTCTTTTGTTTGTCATCCTTTTCTTCATCTTCAAGGTCAGCAACCATGGGTAGAGTCCCTCCACTCCTCAAATCTTTTGTTTCATCCCACCGCTGATTAGCTGGAGTAAGTTATCTGCTTTTGAGGGTTCCTATGATTTCATTAGATCTATCCGGAAAATTTAGAACAATCTTTCTATCTCAAGGTCTGTAACCTTAATCATATTCGCAAAGTCTTTTTTTCTATTTACAGTAATGCATTCACAAATTCGGAGGGTTAGGGTATGGACATATTGGAGAGCCATTATTCTACCTATTATGAGCAGACGGTGAGATATTGGTGCTTCTTTTTTCTTAGCAGTTAAATGATGGGACTAAGAAAACATTGCATTTTCAGTTCAAACTTGCTGCTTTCATAGAATAAAGCTGATGATAACCTATCTTCCACTGACATTTACATTTTTTGCTTCTCTTACTTCAAATGCCTACTCTCAGCCTTTTCAATATGTCAACAAGTAATCCAATAAAACAAGTTCACACATGCATCTTTGTAAAATAAGCTAAGTACATCATTTTTCAAAGAAGCTGAATATTTGCATTTCTTTTCTAAATAATCCTTATTTCATCATCCAGTATGTTAATGATTCACTGGATATTTTCATGACTAGCAGGAGAGGGCTCTCTCAAGTCTGGGCTCTATAACTAACATGTGTCAGAAGCCTCCAAACATGTGGAATCATTATTATTAATTATGAGGAAAATGCTGTCATGTGCCACCAACACCTCTTATCAGAAATAAAGGATTTATAATCATAACTGCTGGAAGTGCTGCTGGAAGACTGCCCTCTGCTATCAGCCCTCCCTAGGAACTGCTTACCTACCACACTCAAGATGAAAAATTACTTGAGACAAGTAGCATCTAGTCATTGGTCAACTTGAGGTATGAAAGTAAAACCCCCTTTTCCTAACTCAGGACAACTCTGAAGTCCATTTCAAGCTCCAGAGCTCTTTACGATGTCAGCTAAGGTCCTTGGGGAGCTACACCATGGCTCTATTCTTCCCTCTTCTCAAACCTGATTTCATCCTCTCTCTTCCACAAATGTTGATCCCAGTGTGCTCCCTTAGGAACTTCCTACACGCTTCCTAAAGCCTAGAGCTTTATTAGCACAAAAGAAGGTTATAGTGATGACTACTGGTATGCATATACGTGTATGCAAATTAAGGTCACTTCAAGTATCAAAACATGATAACAATGATGATGGTGATTTTTAGAAAAGATGTGGAATTGCAAATCTACTATTACATATATTACATATTTATAAAATAAATCAATATCATTTTTGTGATAAGATATAAAGCATAAGCAATGGAATAATTTGTCACAAAAATTTGTTCTATCATTCCTCTCCATAACCTAATGGAGCTATGTTGGTGTCTTTTTTGTTAGAATATTCCTTAATACTTAGTTCAATTGTTAAGGGCCACTTTATAAATAGAAGCTTATTAATTTCCTGTTGGTATAAGCTAATATTTAGGAATATATTGATCAAATGTGTTTTGCGCAGTTTTCTTGGATAATGTAAAAATAAGGTGGGCATTCAGCAGAACTAATGCCAGGCTTTTATCATGCACAAAAGTTTATAATATTTATCTACTTTCCAACAGAGAAGTGTTAGTATTCAAATCATGTATCTTCAGACACGGATGCTGAGTACAGCATATGGTATTATCATTAAGGAAGAGATATGGAATCCTAGCATTTTGGAAGCTGAAACAGGAAGATCACTTGAAGTTCAGGACAAGCTTGGGCACAATGAGATACCCACCTCTACAAAACTATCTAAAAATTAGCAAGGCATGGTGGTGTACCTGTAGTCCTAGTCACTCAGGAGGATTAAGTGTAAGAATGTTTTGAGCCCAGAAATTGAAGACTGCAGGCGGGGAAGGGAGAGAGGGGAAGGGAGGAGAGAGGCAATGCAAAAATCTAAGACATCTTTGCAATTGAGAGGCTTAATAAGAAAATGAACTAAGAGGAAAAGAAGAAATAGATGTGGAAGGCATTGACCAGAAGGAACAAGAGATTTGCTGACTGAATGTAGGAAGCAAGGTAACAAGTTAAACATAACTTTGATTTTCGGACATTAATCATTGTTTTTCTTGGGTATAGAGAAGCAGAAATAGAGAAGTATGAAAAAAGCTATTTAAAATAAAAATTGGTATATTTGGTTTTGAACATATTGAGTCACAGGTTTAAACAAATTCAGAAGTGAAACATGGAAGTGATTTAAATTGTTTAAACAGCATTGTACTTAAGATATCTCATAAAAAGTATGAGTTTAAAACAGAACTAAATGAATTTAAACAGCACAGAAATTTAAATGGAGAATAATTTTTATTAAGATTTATTATCAACTGATCCCTGATATTATTTAATGAAAATTAAACATTACTGTAATGTTTTCTTTATTGTAATTACAAACTCAACTATAAAACATTACTGTCTTCTCTCAACTATCTTCACAAATAAGAAAAAAAAAAGGTATAATTAATCCAAAACATTAAATAATACAAAAGAGCAGCTAGTCAAATCATAATAAATACTATAGTGTGGGATTGTTATTATTGGATATCATCGCTGTTCTGGTATTCAATTACATGTCAAACAGAAATCAGAAGTCAATAGTAAGGACGTTACTAAGGGTGAGCTAGTGTACCAAACTCTTGTCATTCAAGCTTTTCTCATAGCCTTTAGGGCATGGGACATAGCTAACTGAATCTGAGCTTTAATCTGGCCCAGTGTGGAGGGGCTCATGTAGCCGATGAGTAGAAGGAAGGAGACACAGGACATCAAAGCACCTGCAACACTAGATATTTATGATATGTCAAACTTGGTTAGGTTATGACTTTACCTTTCCATTTTCTTACAAGTAAAACATGGGCAAGCAAAATCATTCATTAAAAAATAATGAAATGAAAATGTTTAACCAATATAATTGCCCGTTTTTTCTAAGTGATTTTAGGCAATTAACTCTAGCATTCAGTTAATTGTCTAAAATCATAGCGGAGGCTAAGATTTTAATGTGTGTAACTTTAAAATTTATATATTGGTACTTTAGTCCCCAAGGTATTGATGATAAGAGGTGGGACCATTCAGGAAATAATAAGTTGAGGACTCTGCCCACTTGAATGGGATTCATGTCCTTATAAAGAACTGGAGAGAATTAGCTAGGCCTTTTGGTCCTGGTGCTCCTTCCCCATGTGAGGACACTGTGTTCAGCCACTCTGCAAGATGAAAGTGCAGAAACAAGGTGTTATCCGTGAAGAATGTGTCCTTGATAGACACTGAGCCTACTGGCACCCTTGATCTTGAACTTTCCAGCCTCTAGAACTATGAAAAATAAACTTCCAGTATTTATAAATTACATAGTTATAGTATTACTATTACTATTTTGTTATAGTAACATGAAGGGCTTTAGGGAGCTGATAATTACAAATAAGATTTATTATTTCACTCAAACATGCTTGGATGACATTTAAAATTATTATATGTATTCAAAAGTAATGGTACTGTACTCCTTTAAAGTACTATATGTAGTTATTTAGAATACTTTTTTTTTTTTTTTTTTTTGATATCGAATCTGGCTCTGTTGCCCAGGCTAGAGTGCAATGGCGTGATCTCAGCTCACTACAATGTCTGCCTCCCAAGTTCAAGTGATTCTCCTGCCTCAGCCTCCCTAGCTGAGTAGGTGGGATTCAGGCATGTGCAAGCACCCCCAGCAAATTTTGTATTTTTGGTAGGGATGGGATTTTGCTGTGTTCGCCTGATCTCAGGTGATCCAACCACCTCACCTCGGCCTCCCAAAGTGCTGGGATTACAAGCATGAGTCACTGTGCCTGACCTCAAGAAAAATATTCTTGACTAATTTCTTAAATCATTTATTTTAGTTATGAAACATCAATTTTTAATTGGAAGCGCTTATATTTAAAATAGATGGCTGATTAAATTCAGTTAAAGGCAGTGGCTACCTTTTAATACTTTATCACTAATTACTTAATGATGCATCAGTTAGTTTTCTTCTCTCCTTTCTTTTTTTTATTCCTTTACTCTCCTGAATAGGTGCGAAATTGTTTACATGTGCAGATAGGCACATAACAACACTCCTTGTGTTCATGTAGATGTGAAAATGTTATGTAAGCTGCAGTGATAGCCCTGATCTTATTCTCTCAACAAAGTGGCTATTTAAGCTGAAATTTAAAAGGAAAAAGAAAACTTAGGCTTAATCTTTCAGTCATTTCTAACTACTCCCTTTCTTCATCTTTATCCTTCATGCAACCTCCCTAATTTTTCTTAAAATAATCTTCCTAAGAATTAAAATTATTTAAAAAGATAATTGTAAGAATCTAATTAGAAATTTTCAAAATATAATTATGTTATAGTTCTTTTTGCATCATTTTTCTTTTATAAATGAGTGGAAAAATCTTAATGATTGATAAAATTTGCCAAAGGTAATCCTCAGATGTGTAATATGTCTCCCCCTCTCTATTTTAGATCACAAACACTGAAGGCAAGAGATGATTTTATGAGATAAATGTAAAATTCTGTAAAGAAAACTGGTTTCCTTTTTGATAAATTTGTTATAATGCTATTTCATTGTATTAACTCATGTTTTAGGTTATGTGTTAACAACAACAACAAATCCTGTTATTTAAAGTGTCAATTGGTAGCCTTTTCTGATGGAAAAAAAAATCGCATTCTTCCTCTGGATTCCCATTGGTTATATACTGCCTGACTGAAATAATAGGTTTTCTTATTAATTCACTGACATTATTTCAAGTACCTAAGCTTTCCTTAGATTTAAAGAAATAAATCTTGATTAGACCTACACAGGTGCTGTCGCTATCCAATATGTGTTTTTCTTATTTTCAAGACTGGCAGCTAGACTACTTTTTCTTGCCCCCTGTGTCCATGTGGTTCCATATAACCATTTCTCACCAATAGACTGTGAATGAAAGTGACACGTGCTATTTTCTGGTTGATGGGGTTAACAACAGGTGTACCTTCTCTATGCTCTCTTTCTCTCTCTTTTTTCCATTTGCCAACTTAAGAGAGAAGCTTCAAAAATATAGAAGAGAATAAAGTCATAGGCTGGAACGAACCAAGTCCCTACATTCTGTATAAAACAAGGAGACCTCTCTTTCACACACTATCCCCATTCCTGACCTGCTCGTGACTGTCGTAAGAAATAAAGTTTTATTAATAAGCCTTGAGATTTGGAGTATTTTTTAACAACTGTTAGAAAACGCAAAAGAATGCAAGCATAAGCTGATCTAGTACATACATTGAGAATGATTTAGCAGCAGGTAACATTATGTTATATTAAATTGAATGTGCTTAACAAAATAATTTTAAGTATGTATAATCTGGCTTTCAAATCCTACTAAGGGCTCTTGTTCTGCTATTTACCTTTCTTCACCATACACATTGGGCTTTTTATTTGCTTTGTATATTTCCCTATATTTGTATCGTTATATTATGACTGCCAAAATCCAAATGAAAAACGGAGGACTTGATACAGCGAAAAGAAAAAAAGCTCTTATTGGTTGAAAAATGGATACTACCAATGTTTTTCCAGTCATTGATGTAAGTCATATTTTTAAAGGAGAGTAATTCCGTGGCATTTTCAGATTACTGTTATGCCAAGAAGCATGAGTACCCCAGTTAGTGAAATTAATTTTACCTCCAAAATTTATTCAAAAAGTTATTTCAATGTATCAAACCATTAATAGTGTCTTGACAGTTTTGATAGTAGAAAAGAAGCAAAATTAACATATAGCTGATTTCTCAAATGAGTAAAAGCATATTGGTTTTTAATAAAATGTTATATAATACAAACCCTTAAAATTAAAGATAAATTTTAAATAGAAATTTACACTGAACCTTCCTTGGTTACATCAATCACGCATAATCCATTGATTATACATAAATCACATTTTTCTAAATGTTAAAAAAAGTTGAGAAGGATAGAATAACTTTATCCCTCTCAATTTTTTCTAAACTAATGATTAATATTATATGCAATTAAGTATACTCTTAAGTAGTTCATATGTGATTTACATATATGGCTTACTCCAGTAAGACTTTAAGCTACTTAAGAATATCCAGAATCTAATAATTTATATTCTCCAAGGCATCAAGAAAATTTTGGACAAATAATAAGCATAAAATAACAAGCATCTGCTTGTTCTTCTTGCAGAATAGGTGACTTCAAGAATTGATTCTCAGTGCCTAGGTTTGGCCACCACTATGGTTGGGTAAGCAACTTTGGCAATGAAGCTCTTTCTACCACCTCTCCAGCAAAAGATAGAACCAACATGGTAGAACGAATTTTCATAAAGAAAATTGTGACAAAATTAGCCAGTGTTGGCAAGTTTTCAGTGTAGATACAGCCTAATTAACAAAATAATTTACACATAACATCGAGACTCTTATTGGTAGAACGTATTTTGCTGATTTTATATCTTTAACCTTTTAAAATACAATGTTTAGTCATGGAAATATGGACTTTATTAATATAAAATCAAATAAGTAAAAAGTCTTGTTTTGACATAAGTAGTACACTCTAGACAATTCTATACATTTTGAGATTATTATTTTTTTTATTTTTTATTTTTTGAGACACAGTCTCACTCTGTCACCCAGGCTGGAGTGCAGTGGCAAAATCTTGGCTCACTGCAACCTCCGCCTCACAGTTTCAAGTGATTCTCCAGCCTCAGCCTCCTGAGTAGCTGGGATTGCAGGTGCCCATAACCACGCCTGGCTAATTTTTGTATTTTAAGTAGAGACTGGGTTTCACCATGTTGGTCAGGCTGGTCTCAAGCTCCAGACCTCATGATCTGCCCGCCTCATCTTCCCAAAATGCTGGGATTACAAGTGTGAGCCACTGTGTCTGGCAGCATTGTGAGATTTTATAAGTACTCTACCTTTCTCCAGCAATTTATGGCTTTGTCTACCTCAAAAAAATACCATCAGTAAGAATAATGTTATTCTACAGCATCTCAACTGTCACTCTTTCTTTAATCCACATTACCTTATTGTTTGCAAAATCCTAGAACTCAAAATGATGTCAAACTATAGAGAATACAAGTTTACAATTAAAAAATTGACCACTGACAAGATTATTGCTGAGAAAAAATTAATATTACCACCTTAATGAAAAATTGTTGTATCATTAATAGTACAATTTAACTAATTCTCTTAATCTTACATTTTCACTAATAGACGTAGGAGTCCTTTAGATTTACACAATTGTATAAATAAAAATAAGTTTTATTCAAAAACTAATAAATATCGAAAATAAATTTCTAGTTGTAAAAACATAAGGTCATATTTTTATAGACACACATGCATAATTTTCTAATATATCTTATAAGTTCCCAATAATGTACTTTGGAGTGTACATAAATATTTGTTGAGTGTTGACCCTGTAAAGACTTGAAGACTTTAAAGGGCATGAAGTTTATAGCTACTCATTAAGCAAGTGACCAAATTTATCTATACAACATTGGAAACACTTGTATATACATTGGTCCGTCAAGGCAGTATGTATATTAAAACCCAATAAACCTGCTAAATCCTGAGCAAGATGTTTTCATATATGGTATGTTTTTCAGGAGTTCCCAGTGGGTAGGCTATAGCACACTGCTATGCCAGGAAGAAGATACAGGAGTACCAACTAAATTATCAATCATTCCATCTCATGGAGTGGTCAAGGGGAGCCTGGTTTGGGGACATTCCACAGCTCACTTGTCTCTGCTTAAGCAGCTTCATCTAGGGTTCCACAAAGGGCCAGTAAAACTGAACAGATTCATGAGCACTCCCATAAAACCACACTGTTGGTGAGTATAGTGAGCAACAACTGTCTGCTGCAATTCTGCCGCAGTGGCCTGAGCATGATCAATGAGGTGCTCTACTCTTGAGCATATGTTTCCACTGCCTGTAATAGTATGTACCATCCTCCTTGAATAAAAAGGTCTATGGAGCTCCTGGGGAGTTTGTGTTCAATGCATTCAACTGGCTTAAAAAGGCTTCATTAAGAAACACATATAGCCTCATTGTAGTATTATTCACTATACCTAACTGTATGTTGATGGATAATTGGATTAAAAAATGTGGTATGCACATGCAATGGAATATTATTAAGCATTAACAAATAGGAAATCCTACCATTTGTGACAACATAGGTGAAACTGGAGGTGGTATGCTTACTAAAATAAGCCAGTCACAGAAGGACAAATAATTTCACTTACATGAGATACTTAAAATAGTCATACTCATAGAAACAGTGAGTAGAAAGGAGATGACTTGAAAGGAAATGGGAGCGATCAGTCAAAGGGTGCAAAACATCAATTATGCAAGATTAGTATTAGAGATCTACTTCACAGCATAGTGCTTACAGTTCACAGCACTGAATTGCACACTTAAAAATCTACTAAGAGAATAGCTCTTATGTTGTGTTCTTATGATCATCACAATCATCATGATAATCATAATATCACAAGGAGGGTGGGGAAACTATTGGAGGTGATGGACATGTTTATGGCATTGATTATGGTGATGGTTTCACATGTGTATGGTTATCTCCAAACTCATCAAATTGCACATGTCAAATGTGTACAGTGTTTTATATGTCATTCATACCCTAATCAGGTGGTTTATAAAAAGAAATCCAAATAGCCATTTTATGGAAGCAAGTTTAAATTATTTTAAGTTTAGATATGTTTCACTAATGGTTTTGATTTTCCTTTTAATACTTCATAAGATTGTTTTTACTATTTCCCAAATAAACATACTCAAATATTTTCCATCTTACTCCAGTGTGTCATACAAACTTATAGTACCATGTGGACAGGTTGTAAAATATACTGGGAGGTTTGTAACCATTTTAGCATTAACAAAAAACAAACACATATTAATTTATGTTAGGATTTAAATGTAAAGGTGTGAACTCCATAGGCAAGCAGTTGCTTAGGAGTTGATAATTATCATAAAGTTTGAATGACAGTGATTATTTATCAGTACATGGTATTTATATAGTGCTTTACAAACGTTAGGCATACAATAGTATTTAATTTGTATAATAACTCTATCATGAAAGTATTTATCCCCACTTCATAGATATATAAACCAGATCATTTCCCAGGGTGACAGAGCCAATAAATAGCTGAAATCTAAACTATGGTCTTTGTTAAAACTATGTACTGTCCCCAAATTATTAGTTATGTTAACCCAATTTTCTATGTAATTGTTATGAACATCCTACAGAATAGGTTCCCATAATAAATCGGAGAACAAAGAGCATACTAACAAACATCACTACTCCCTAACATAATATTTATTGATTTGCTGTTGCTTCATTTCTATATGATCAATACCTGTCAATGTAATCTTTGTACAAACAGGTTTTCTCTTATATTTTAACTTCCAGGACTATCAATTAGTAGGTGAGAAATGTGGAGGTAAATGACTTGAAGTTGACACATCAAATAAATTATGTTTGATGCCATGGCTAAATCAAAAAATTAAGTTGAAGTTCACTCTAGTAGACAATCTAATGTTTTCAAAACAGTGAAAACTTGCTCTTTGCCAAAATACCAAAAACCCAAAATAGAATTATGCTCTATTGAAGTAGTCTACAAATGTTTAAATAAAACATTTGTGTTGTGTCATCAGTTCAGTTATATCACTTCCAATATTATCTATTTCCAAAAGCTTTTCTTTTTTCCTTATTTATTTATTATTTATTTATTTTGAGATGGAGTTTCACTCTTGTTGCTCTGGCTGGAGTGCAGTGGTGCAATCTTGGCTCACTGAAATCTCCGCCTCTGGGTCAAGTGATTCTCCTGCCTTAGCCTCCTGAGTAGCTGGAATTACAGGTGCCTGCCACCACACCCAGCTAATTTTTTGTATTTTTAGTATAGATGGTATTTCACCATGTTGGCCAAGCTGGTCTCAAACTCCTGACCTCAAGTGATTCATCTGCCTCAGCCTCCCAAAATGCTGGGATTACAGGCATGAGCCACCACTCCTGGCCCCAAAAGCTTATCTTGATAACAAGCTATGACTCAAGATGGCCCAAGTCTGAACACTTCTCTGTCCTGTTACTCTAATAATCATTTTAATTCTCACTGTACCATGTACAGAGTAAATCTCAATTATCAAATTATCAATAGGTATCTACAACATGCTCCTTTAGAGTGAGATAATAAATTAGAAAAAAAATCCAGGTAATTATTATCTCCAGAGGAGAACTGACTTGCCCAAAGTCACGTGGTAAGTAAATGTCAGACATGTCTAATGTCATGTCTCTTAATACTGTATCATTGCTCTTGCTGTCACTAGAGTGAAAATAGCTCCACTTGTGTGTGAACTAGACAGTAAGGTTTACTGAACACCTAATGGGAGTGAGCAATAGACTACCATTCTTTCTTCTTTCATAACAAGATTTTTGAAATACAGCCTCCTCCACTGAACCCATCTTGATTGAACAAAAATGAATACAAATTGCCTTGCCCTACTTCTGATTGCAGAGGGCAACTTGTATTTCCACACTGTGAAAAGATGGGAAGCTCTACTAAAGCTTTGAATAATCTTAGTGCTTAATACTATGACTACTGACTTCTCTGAGTATAACTTCTCAAAAGAATTAAAAACATGTGAGAGAAAAACTTCCAGCATTGTGTTCTTCCTACTGTCATTTTAAAATGCATTTTATTTTCTGATTTTTGTGAGGCAAATTTCTCATAAAGGAAGAATAAGGAACATGGTGCTATTCTCACTAGTGAAATGGCCTGACCTAAACTGGCCATGGGAGACAATCCTACCACCTTGTACAACATAAAAATCATATGAATATCAACAATCACCAGTCTAAAATTTTAATTTTATAAATGGAGGACACAATTGCTTAGAGAGGTTAAAGATTTGTACAAGGGTCTTGGTTGAGAGCAGAACCAGGTCTGGAATCTGACGTCCTGACTTCCATCTATGTCCTCTTCCTACCAAACCACCTGTTTCCTAATGAGTATAATTCTTTTATATATAACACAATAAAATATATTGTATATAAAATGCACATCATTCTATATATATCCTTATATTTCTGTATTGAGTCCATTGATCCATTTAGCAAATGTTGATTGTTCATCAATTCCACAATTCATACAGAGCACAGCCCTTGCAGTAGTAAATACTTGGTTTCAATAACTCTTTTAAATAATTAAAAAATAAAACACAGCTACAGATAAATAGGTCTGTTGGTTGCTATATAAATAAGGTAAGTGCTATTTCTATATACAACACATAGAAAAACGTATAGATATAACTCCTTGAAGCCTTAATTTATAAGATTATCATCATGTATTCATTTAATTGAATGCAAGGCATGATTTATATAAAATACACCATTATTTTATATAATAATAAGAAAACATAAATGACCAATTCCAATGCAGCAATAACATAATGCTAAGATGCAATCAACAATAGACATATCCATATTTCAGAGATAATATAATAGGAATACATGTGCCAGAAAACTTAGAAACTATGCTGTAATTTTATCTATATATAAAGGAAGATAAAGAAAAGGAGAGGTTACTATGTACTAGGCATTAGGTCTACTGATTTTAGATGCATATTCTCACTCAATCCTCACTTGTCCTTCGATTTAGGTGCTGTTTTGATTCCATTTTATAAATGAAGGAGGTTAAGAATTATGATATAAAGTTACTTACCAAGATCACATTCTTTGAGAAAGAATAACCTCTTGTTCTCTTTATTCTGTTATTATTTTTCATGTGGTCACAATTCTGCAAGGTGACTTGTACTAAGCCAAGTACTGTCCTCAGGTGCATTGTATCTAGTAGGGGACTCTCATCATGCACACTGAAGGAGAAAATAATTTCAGGTTTTAACTTAATCCAAGATAATGTATTGAGTTTTCTACCTAATCCTCTTTTGTGAAAATAAAAAAGGTTTTACATATATTTTGTGTAAATCAACACAAACAAAAACCTGAAACAGAGATTTCCTCCAAAGGACAGAAAATCAAACCAAGCCCAATCATCATATCTTTATAAAAAGTAAAAGAAAAAAAATGACCATGAATTCTTGTATTTTGAGTATGTTATTTTTTACATTTCTTTCCTTTTACTTCTGCCTCCCAGGAACACAATAAAGTCAGTAAAACACAAGACATATCGAAATTTCTTCATTTGCATGATTAGGGAATAGTATTTCCATTTTGTTTTGTTTTTTAAACCATGGAGAGTTGCTAACAATTTCAGTTAAATGGGTTTGTGCACTACCATTCATGTGGTGCTTTGTCAAAAGAAGAAGAAGGAGAAGAAGAAAGAAGGAAAGAAAATAAAACACACACATACACATCAAACTAGCATGCATGCCAAAATATTACAGAGAACTCAAACAGAATTGAGAGCTTTTATACCAGGGAACATATTTACTGAAGCAGAAAGTATTCTCTGTGTGAATAAGCTTCCCCAAAATATCTTGGCCTAAATGAATGTCCTTAAACTCATTTAGAATACCATGCTTTTTATGAATTCTACATGCTTGTCAAATTCCTCAAACTATACTACAAGCTACCTCTTCATAGTATCACTCTATTTTATGATGCTTGTTTATAATATTCATTCAGAATTTCATACCCTGATCAACATTTTTAAATTCAATAATTAAATTGGTCCTGAGAGTGGGCTATGGCTGAAAAAATTCCTTAAAATGTGGAAGTGACTTTGGAACTGGGTAACAGGCAGAGATTGGAACAGTTTGGAGGGCTCAGAGGAAGATAGAATAATGTTGGAAAGTTTGGAACTTCCTAGAGACTTGTTGAATGGCTTTGGCAAAAATGCTGATAGCAATATGGACAATGAGGTCCAAGGTGAGGTGGTCTCAGATGGAAATGAGGAAGTTGTTGAGAACTGAAACAAAGGTGACTCTTGTTATGTTTTGGCAAAGAAACTGGAGGCATTTTGCCCTGCCCTAGAGATTTGTGGAACTTTGAACTTGAGAGAAATGATTTAGGGTATCTGGGAGAAGAAATTTCCAAGCAGCAAAGCATCGAAGAGGTAACTTGGATGCTGCATTCAGTTTTATAATGGAACCAGAGCATAAAGTTAAAAAAAAAAATTGCAGTCTGACAATTTGATAGAAAAGAAAAACTCATTTTCTGGGGAGAAATTCAACCCAGCTGCAGAAATTTGCATTTGCATAAGTAGCAAGGGGCCTAGTATTAATCCCAAGGCTGTGGGGAAAATGTCTCCAGCCCATGTCAGAGACCTTCATGGCAGACCCTCCCATCACAGGCCCAGTGGCCCAGGAAGAAAATGTGGTTTAGTCGGCCAAGCCTAGGATCCTCATACTGTGTACAGCCTAGGGACTTGGTACCTGGCCTTTAAGCTGGTCCAGCTGTGGCCGAATGGGGCCAATATAGAATTTGGTCTGTGGCTTCAGAGGGAGGAAGTGCCAAGCTTTGGCAGTTTCCATGTGGTGTTGAGCCTGCGGGTGCACAGAAGTCAAGAATTGAGGTTTGGGAACCTCCGCTTAGATTTCAAAAGATGTATGAAAAAGTCTGGATGCTCAGACAGAAGTTTGCTGCAGGGGCAGGGCCCTCAAGAAGGACCTCTGGTAGGGCAATGCAGAAGGGAAATGTGGGGTCAGAGCCTCCACACAAAGTCCCTACTGGGGCATTGCTTAGTGGAGCTGTGAGAAGATGGCTACTGTCCTCCAGACCCCAGAATGGTAGATCCACCTACAGCTTCCACTGTACACCTGGAAAAGCTGCAGATACTCAATGGCAGCCCATGAAAGCAGCCAGGAGAGAGGCTGTACCCTGCTAAGTCACAGAGGTGGAGCTGCCCAAGACCATGGGAACCCACCTCTTGCATTAGTGTGACCTAGATGTGAGACCTGGAGTCAAAGAAGATCATTATGAAGCTTTAAAATTTGACTGCCACACTGGATTTCTGACTTGCATGGGACCTGTAACTCCTTTGTTTTGAGCCATTCTCCCATTTGGAATGGCTATATTTACCCAATACTTCTACCCCATTATATCTGGGAAGTAACTAGCTTGCTTTTGATTTTACAGGCTCAGCAAGGGACTTGCCTGGTGTCAGATGAGACTTTGGACTGTGGACATTTGGGTTAATGCTGAAATAAGTGTAGGCTTTGGGGAACTATTGTGAAGACAGGATTGCTTTTGAAATGTGAGGACATGAGATTTGGAGATGTCAGGAGTGGAATGATACAGTTGACCTGTTTTCCCACCCAAATCTCAACCTGAATTGTTTCTCCCAGAATTTCCATGTTGCAGGAGGGACCCAGGAGGAAGTAATTGAATCATGGGGCCTGAGGTCTTTCCCTTACTGTTATCATGATAGTAAATAAGTCTCGTGAGATCTGATGGGCTTATCAGGGGTTTCTGCTTTTCCTTCCTCCTCATTTTCTCTTGTCAGCACCATGTAAGAGGTGGGTTTTTGCTTCCCACCATGATTCTGAGGTCTCCCCATCCATGTAGAACTGTAAGTCTAATTAAACCTTTTTTTCTTCCCAGTCTCAGGTATGTCTTGATTAGCAGCATGAAAATGGTTATACAATAATCATTATTTTAAAACTATCATTTGCTAATGTTATCATGTGTGTTAATAGTTTTAATATCAGAACCCCCATAAACATTAATTTATCTTATATAAATATATCCCAGAGTGTACTTCAAATTCATTCATCAGCCTTAGTTTCTTAATATAAATTATTTTGATTCCCATTTGATTTACTACCCAGGAATACATTAGAAGTGAAAGTTCAAATTGTACTTTTGAGAAAATCAATTTATTTGTCCCACATAGGGCCAAACATTTCTCCACATGATTCTCGTGTGATACCAAGTTTAAGAACCACTGACTTGTACAGTGGAGGGATGATTGCTACAAAGGCTACCAGTTTATAAAGACGTGCTTTATGGAAGGTAAGGCAATATTACAACTGGGCCTTGGCGAATATTGAAACCAGGATACAAAAAAAGATTTACAGATTTTATGAAATCTTTCCTGTATCTTCTTTGTTTCTCTCTTATTGCTATTTTCATTCTCTTTCCTTAAGGCTTTTCTGCATTTAGTTAGTTCATACAATTGAAATACGGCTGCCAGTACCCCCGAAGTTGAGGGTTTAGCCAGGACTACTCTGGAATTTCTCATCCTCTATTACAAATGGATGAGAGTAAGCCTGGCCATATACATTCATCCTTAAACCACGCAGCTTTGGGCTGGGTCAGGGATCATGTTTTGTGATTTGGCTGCTGTCCCATGACTGTAGGTATAAGAAGATGAAGGCAGGAGAAGGAACAGAAAACCCCAATGTTGAAAAACACGTATTATTTTTAACCTGAATGTTCCAGTCTCAATACTATACACATAGCGGTTGATTAGGACCTGGTCTGAATGGACTTCATTTCTGAATATACAAAGGAAAAGAAAACTTGAAAACTGAGCTACACTGTCAATTTTATCAGCATTCTATCACTAACTTTCTACATATCCAAATGATATCCTGGAATTGAACACTGTCTCTTTTTGAGGCCTTTTAAAATCATTAATACGTCAGTGATGAATCCTTCTTACATAGCTATATACACTTACTGATTATACCCACTTTGTAGTACTAATTATTTTGTCCCTTATGATTTTATTATTTATAATTGTGATGTATTTTTTTTCTATTAGATTGTTTAATATAACCATCCTGGGGGGAATACAAAAAGATCGATAAATAACTTTTAAGTGAAATATAATCTACATTTTATTCAGCCAATTTTGAGTAGGACTTTTTTAAAGAAAATGAGCCTTAAAATCTAAATATAAAATTAAATACAAAAATATTGATTTATTCTTAATTGCAAAATAAATCACAAATTTGCTTAGGTTAAAATATGACAAATACCACAAACACTGCAAAAATGGGAAAGAAATGACAATTCTAAAAATTAATTAATATCTCTGTAATGTTTTATTCCAACATGTTTTTGCTGTCACTCCTTGATTGCCTCCTTATATGACCATTTTAAAAATAGTTTCTAAGTCCGGGCGCGGTGGCTCACGCCTGTAATTCCAGCACTTTGGGAGGCCGAGGCGGGTGGATCACGAGGTCAAGAGATCGAGATCATCCTGGTCAACACGGTGAAACCCCGTCTCTACTAAAAATACAAAAAATTAGCTGGGCATGGTGGTGCGTGCCTGTAATCCCAGCTACTCAGGAGGCTGAGGCAGGAGAATTGCCTGAACCGGGGAGGCGGAGGTTGTGGTGAGCCGAGATCGCGCCATTGCACTCCAGCCTGGGTAACAAGAGCGAAACTCCGTCTCCAAAAAAAAAAAAAAAAAAAAAAATAGTTTCTATGTAGATATGATAGTATTTTGATAGTTTATTTCTTCTTCTAACATGCTTCATTTTTTTGTTCAATGTTTTAAATTCTACATAAAACATAGTCTATGATAAAAAAAAATTATTCCATATTGGTAGTATTATCACATAGTTGTGTGCTGTTATCACAAAAAATGGTAAACTATATATTGTGTTATTCTTAACAAAAAGGGGAAAATTATCTGGTACAACAACTATACACTGCATTATCAAATATATGTTATATGTGGAGGAAATTCTGTGGACTAGAAATAAACGAAAACCAAATTTTCTCCTTATATCTTTATACATCTGGTGATTGAAAGAATTTTCCACAGACTGACTTTTGCCTCTATATGGTTCAAACTTTTTATCTCCCTCATAACCTACACATTTCCAACGCCAGAAGCCACTGGACTTGTTAACTTTGCAATAAGGCCACTTAGTCTAAACCTTCACTTCACAACTCTAGGTGAATAAGTGCAGTGTTCAGTAGGTATATTCCTAAAATTTATTGGTACACAGGAGGTGGATAACAATTATCTTAGGTGAACACAGAAGTGACTACAAATTACATGATGTATGTAAAATAATTATAACTCTCTGTAGTTTCCCCTTAGCTAATCCTCCAGAATGAAACAACCACTCTATCAATCCCACTTACAAAGAGAAAAGTGACTGCAGATGTATCAGATATCAAGAGGCAGTGGACTTCATTGATTGTGGTTTGGCAAAAACTTAGGATCATGGGAAGAAACTTCCATGGCTCCTTTCTACACCTTCAAAGGGTTTGTGCAAGGGAGGGGACATAAATTATAGGCTTCGTTAGCCTCCTGGCAAATCCCTTTGAGAATGAGCCTATTCCTCCTCCCACACCGAATACAAAGATATATTTATGAGGAATGAATAAAGATTCTGACGCTCTGGTCAGCTCGTGACAGTCTGTATTGGAAGCTGGAAATGAGTAGCGAGGCCAGGAGAGTGGCTCACACCTGTCATCCCAACACTTTGGGAGGCTAAGGTGGGCAGATGGGCAGATCACGAGGTCCAGAGACTAAGACCATCTTGGCGAAATAGTAAAACCCCTTCTCTACTAAAAATACAAAAATAACTGGGCATGGAGGCACGCACCTGTAGTCCTAGCTACTCAGGAGGTTGAGGCAGGAGAATTGCTTGAACCCAGGAGGCTGCAGTGAGCCAAGATCATGCCACTGCACTCCAGCCTGGGCTACAGAGCAAGACTCCATCTCAAAAAAGAAAAGAAAAGAAAAGAAACGTAAATGAGAAGTTAGTTTAGGTAGGTGGAGCCTAATTTTCTATTAACTAGAAAATGAAAAATGATATGAAATCGGCATAATAATCATCCTTTTAAACATGGGTGAGATGTCAAATCTGGCTGGTAACAGCAAGATTTAGTTGCATAACAAAGTGAAGGTGACATAAAAATGCAAATGAAAAGGATCAAAGCAAAGTACTGTGGAACTGAAATCTAGAACAATAGGGGATTAATTCTAGAATTGTGATTTCTTAAAGCAGAGTCAGGATGTTAAGTCATGACCAGGATCATAAACTGCCACAACAAAAGAAGAGAGAAAGAGCAGAAAGCCAGAAACAAAACAAAATATGGAGAAATGCCTCAAGACTGATCAAAAAGATTTAAAATAGCAGTCAAAAACCTCAAGACAGAAGTGAACAAGAGGCTGGATGTGGTGGCTCGCACCCGTAATCCCAGTATTTTGAGAGGCTGAGGCAGGCAGATCCTCTGAGGTTCAGGAGTTTGAGACCAGCCTGGCCAAATAGTGAAACCCCATCTCCATTAAATACAAAACTTAGCCGGGTGTGGCTGCATGTGCCTGTAGTCCCAGCCACTCTGGAGGCTGAGGCAGGAAAATCACTTGAAACCGGGATGCGGAGGTTTCGGTGAGCCTAGATCATGCCACCGAACTCCAGTCTGGGCAACAAAGTAAGACTCCATCTCCCTACCATCCCCCAAAAAAGAAGTAAACGAGAGAATCAAGTACAACATGGTTATTTCTTAGAATTAACATCCGGCCTCCTGTAACCCTGATAAGTTAGTTATATTACGAGTAACTTTATGAAAAGAAACCCATTTATTTGTGTATTTATTTATCAATTACTTACTGAGTTCCTACTACTTGCTAAGCACTACACTTCTCTTTGCAGTTATGGTTCATGATGCGGCTAACATTTTGGTCACATTTCAATTTCTAAAATGACAAAGAGAAAGATGAGGCCTGAAAATGTTCAAAGACTAAAATTGTTAATAAAAATCTAGCTCTTTTAACAAAAAAATTTCAAGGGCCACAATTTCACTAATATGTTGTCTTAATATTAAGTCTTTGCAAAGGTTTGAGAACATGACATTATTAAGGAGTTTCCAATGACACATCATTTTAGAATAAAAAGGTTTGTCTTTTTTCCTTTGTCTGAAAAGAGAGGAAAGCTTCAGAAGTTTAAATGGCTAGAAATAATGTTTGTTTGTTTATTTATTTATTTATATTTTATTTTTAGATGGAGTCTCGCTCTGTCACCCATGCTGGAGTGCAGTGGTATAATCTAGGCTCACTGCAACCTCCACCTCCCAGGTTCAAATGATTCTCCTGCCTCAGCCTACTCAGCAGCTGGGATTCTAGGCATACAATCGGCTAATTTTTGTATTTTTGCAGAGACAGGGTTTCACGGTGTTGGCCAGGCTGGTCTCAAACTCCTGACCTCAGATGATCTGCCTGCCTCAGCCTCCCATAGTGGGATTATAAGTGTGGACCACATCGCCCAACCAAAATTGGTATTTGGAACATTCTATTTATTTTTAGGAGTAGGTTCATTAGCTTGAAAACTTAGAAATGTACAGATTATGGTGCTGAATTAATAGTTTACATAATAATTTTTAAAGTTCTCATTGGGCTCTGTAAATTTTATTAACAAACACTTTGTAAATTTTATTAACAAATGTTTAAAAAAAATTGGACATTAAAGGCAAGCAAGACAAAATTCTAATTATCTTTTGCTGCAAAGCACCATATGTTGCTGCTTTAAAATCAGCAAAGACGATGAAGAACATCCAGATTTTAAATAAAACTTTGATAAATCTAACCAGGGTGAAAAAGTTAAGCTGGTCAACACATTGCGTAGTGACTCTATTTACAACATATTTAATCATGCCAAAATATTTCTCATTTAGCATAAGCACCCATTAATACACAAAGAAGATGTGGTTTGTCACTTTAATACTCGATACAGTTTTGTACCCAGCTGTGGCCCTCAAGAAATTTTAAAAATTTTCATATGGTGCTGGAGTTTGGTAGAGGGATGGATAGAGTGGGAGGGAGACATGTGTATCCCCTTACAAAGCAACCAGATGTTTACTCTCACACTTGGCATAAAAAGTTAAGTGAGCATTAAAAATATTGATTGTATGCATGTAATTTAGATAAAACAGTTTTTAGGCTTGCTTTATGATTTATTTAATCTCTTGCAGAGAAGAAAAATGGAATTGTTTCTTAAAGATTTTAAAGATAAATATGCATCCAATTTTGATTTGGGAAATAGTATAATTTTATATTTGCATTTCAGCTGGAAAGAACACTATAAAAGGGAATTTTCCTGAGTTACTAAGCAGCAAGCACGTTTCAGTCACTTTCCTTGGGTTACAGGTAGTTGATCTCTCATCCTCAGGAAGGAACACTGGGCAGTAACCAGGAATCAGCACTAACTAAGTTCTAAAACTATTAACAAATCCTAAGTACCAATCATCAAAAGTCAGATAGGCCTCTTCTGTGACTTCTTGTCATAGTGAAAATTTTAGGAGAATAAATCTTTCTAGAGTATTCATGAGATCCATACAGACATTATGATGGTAAGATATGGTAAGATAAGCCTCTCTCAAGATTTAATCTAAGTGAAGAATCATAAGTATTCTCCTCAAGGCATTTTAACAGATCTGAACTTGCCTTCTGAGGTCTTTTGATCTAAAGCTAAAAGAAAATCAGCTATTTAAGAGTTTTCAAGAATCACATGTCACCAAAAAAATATTGTGGACAGAATTTATCAATTTTTATCAAAATATTTGTGTGGCTGGGCACAGTGGCTCATGCCTGTAATCCCAGCACTTTGGGAGGCCAAAACAGGTGGGTCACTTGAGGCCAAGAGTTCAAGATTAGCCCAGCCAACATGATGAAATCTTGTATCTACTAAAAATACAAAAATTAGCCAGGCACGGTGGTGGACACTCAGCTACTTTGGACGCTGAGACAGGAGAATTGCTTGAACCACCAGGAGACTGAGGTTGCAGTGAGCCGAGATCACGCCACTACTCTCCAGCCTAGGCATGGGGCATGTGTATGGAAAGAAACCCCACCTGAAACACAAGTCTGCAGGGTTTCTTGAAAGCTACAAGTGTCCACTCGCATTGAGAAAAGCCCTCTGCCACCCTAGGAACCACACTAAGAACAAGATATCAAAAACCAACCACAGTAGGACTTGAGCTTCCTCTTAGGATGCAGTAAAGTACAGAGAGAGGCTCTATCTGTAAAAGATTATCTATCATCTATCATCTCTATCTATCCATCTATCTATCTATCATCTACCCATTTTTTGTACTTTTGTACTATCTATACTTGTAGCTATGATGAGCACTTTGTCTGGCTAAATATTCATTTGATTTGATTTCTAACCCAAATTCTGGTTTTCAACATTATGAAAAAACTGTTAATTTATTTTGAAGTCACTTCTTTCTGTCTTAAACATCTTTGACTTCAGGAGACCTCAACTTAAAGGTTTTGTTTGTTTGTTTATTTGTTTTTGTTTTGTTTTTTCATGGACAGACACATGTAAACTATGGCATAAAATACATTTTATGGCATGATTAGCCACAGTATAAATATTAAATATTAAGTAAGGGAATCATATCTTTGCTATTTTCTGTGTTCTATACTTTGTGCCTGAAGTTCCCTCCCCTCTACCCTAAAGACCCAGTACAGCTAGTGCTCGACTTACGACCACGGTCGGGACCGCAGGCCGGTCGTAACATGATTTGGTCGTAAGTTGAGTAGGCTATATGTACAGTTGAAATGGTGCACGCGGAGATGGTAGTGCTGCCGGAAGCTGGTCCGCACTGTCTTACGCCCAGCTGGGCAACGTTTGCGCTGCCAGACGCGGAGCAGTCGTGGCTACCAATTGTGGTCCTAAAGTCGAAAGGTCGTAAGTTGCATAGGTGGTAAGTTGATCAATACCTGTATCTACATTCTATTCTTCAGCTATGGAAAACCCACCAGAGCCCCACCCTGGCATCATGGTGGCCTGGTCACCAATAGACAATCCTCCTAAGCTCCAGAGTTGGCTTCTTATTCTATCCTCACAACCCCTTCCCTTGCCAAATATTCTATACTCTCAATGGAATTTCAGCTACCTGCAAAATAAATGAATCTCAATAAAGAGTTAACGCCTTCACACAGAGAATGGATGATTAATAAATAGTCTTTGTTGAATTCGTATCTGAAATAAATTTATTTCCAAATTAAATTCTAACTACTTTAATTTAAAACCTTTTGATGGAAAATATTTTTCAAAGTCCTTACAATTAAACTCATAAAATAAATGAATAATTTCTAAACATTGACAATTTTATTTCAGAGAGAGATTTTGAATTTTTATATATGCTATGTCTTCAAATTATATCTTGATTTGTTACAAGATATTCTATGCTTGGCTTTTTTGGCAAGATTTTGATTTATTATTTTCTCTAGTTTTTAAATTTTGTAAATGTTTAAATGTCACAAGCTTTTCAGGTTATTCAGTCTTATTTATAGACCCTCAGAATCATTTTTCTATAAAAGAGAAATTATATAAATAAAAATCCTATTACCTTGAAATATATTAAAAAATATGGCTGGACAGAGAGAATCAAGAATGAGCACTGCCCCCATTTTTCTGACACTCCACCACCACAATCTTAGCACCTGGAAACAAGCAACAGCAGTCTGCTGCTGGGGACGGGGCATGCGTATGGAAAGAAATCTCACCTGAAGGACAACTCTGCAGCGTTTCTTGAAAGCTACAACTGTCCACTGGCATTGAAAGAAGCCCTCTGCCACTCCAGGAATCACACTAAGAACAAGGTACCAAAACCAACCACAGTAGGACTTGGGCTTCCTCTTAGGATGCAGTAAAGTACAAAAGAATGTTGCTATGTTGCTCTCACTCTAACAGTGACAAAGGAACAACAAAAATCAAATAATCTTAATCTGATAGAAGTCAACAATTAGGTTTCTAAATTATGGTTAAATATTGAAGCAAAATAACTATTTAAGAAAACTAGCTATGGACAAAACCGTAATATTGAAATCTTAGGAATGCCACCTTCTTAAAACATTTTTTAAATAATTTATTTTTCATCGTAAATGCGTCTAACTTAAGGCAATGATGATATTTAATACATTGATGACATTTGTTAAATGATGGAATCTTTGCTCTCTATTTGAACAGATAAAGTCTTCAGCCTTTTTTGCCTATTACCAGACCATGTTACTGGAATGTGACACTTCTTCAATTTCTTCCCTATGTGGTGTCAGAATTCCTCCTTTATCAGTCAGTCAACCTGCCAGGAGAGCCTTCTGTTCTCTTTCCACATTTTCTAAGTTAATTCAGACTTCATAGCCTACTAAGTAAGAGCCGGGCCATAGGGAACTGTTAGAAAAGCCACTTTTCTCACACTTTTCCCTTACAGAGTGCCATGGCAGTTATACTCAAGAGATGCCTGTCTAAGTGACTATCAGGAACACTTACTAGCAAACATTCAAGGTCAAAGCACATTTCAGCATGGGATACAAAGATATCTTGTGACTTACTGGCCTCCATTTATGAGTTTTCAGGAAGAACAATCAGTGCAGGCTATAGAATAGAGAAGATACAAAAAATAAGAAAAAATTATTACTGAGGACTAGTACAAATTCAATTTTTCCATATTATTGAATTTATACAAACAATATTTAACTGTGTTCCATTTATTCTTCAAAAAACATTGTAATGTTTAAGGATTTTATTTCAAGAAATATTTAAGAAATTGACCACTGCACTTCTAAAAACTTCTCACATATTGGGCTAGTTGCACCTTCTATAAGGAGAGAAAGCATTTGACTTTGTAGAAAAAGAGTTATTAGAGATCATCCCCAAACTTAGGTTTTGTGCCTCTTCACTGGAAAAAAAAAATGACTTTCTCTGGGCCACACATTCTATTTCACACTAGTTAGAGCAAAACTTATTCCATTTGTTAGGTTTGTTGGTGGCCCAGAAACAAGCAGTTGATTAAGGTTTAGCAGTTGTTAGGGTGGGGTGAAGCATTGGTGATTGTTTTGTCGTTGTTCACTGGTTGGTTTAGTTTCATCAACATATAGAGTACCATGTGAAAAATAATTTTTTTTCATTATTTATTCTTAAAATAAGACTGTTTATACTTTTAATTCGTTAGAAATTACAGAGAAAAGAACAGCTGTGCATATTCAAAAGCAATGCACATATGAAAACAATGATTTAGCATTATGCTTTTAGTTATGGAGATGCCTGTTACATATTTCATAAGAAACAGGCTGAAAGATATGATCGAACACTGAAAGAATACCACTACATTAAGGAGATTGTCTAGTATACCTGTGTCATCAAACACTGGCGATTCATTTATTTTCTTGTAGAGTGTGTAAGGCCCATTTTGATCATATTTCAAAAAGAAGTGTTCAGATTTGCTTCAAATTACTCTCCTTAAGTATTTCTTCCCAAATAAATCTTTGCATAATAACTGGTACTGTACCTGGTCATGAACCCTGTTCAGTGGTAGTTCATTAGCTTTAGTAGTGGCAGCAACATAATATTTGAATCCCTATCTATCCCATGCCTCAAGAAGATCAACTATGCACCTTATTTCTCTAGCACGAAATGATTTTTGGATAGATCAGGTGACATCAATGCCATTAAATATAGGATCTGCTGACCCTGCTCTTTGCTACTGTTTTCTGCACCTCAGTATAAGTCTGGTCCGTGATAAAGCTTGAATAAATGTTTTCTACAAACAGTTGAATTAACAACTTAAGATAAATTACAGACTTACTTACGTTCTCTCTCAGAATTAGCCTATGCTACTGTTGATTAATGCACTTGGAGGATAATCCTGAATCCCCCATGCCTCAGGCAGCCCAAGAGACATTTCATTCACATGTGAATGGGAGAAGGACCCAGGAGAGTTTCATGGAAGGAACTTCTGAAAGTGAAGAAAGTGCTTAATCTTCTTTGCCAGGGGATTTGCATGTTGATCCTACAAGTATCCCTCACCCTCTGCTATACTGCTAACAATTTATTTTGTGATAATTTTATAGACGGTGCTCCATACTTATTCTAATTAAAGGAATGTGTCTTACATAGGTGATAGGCATGCTGAGATTTGGATGGATTTAAAATGCTAATATGTGAAGAATTATCGATATTATTTAGATGCTGGACACTTGAGCCCTTACCATTGTTCACTCTGCAAGTCTAATCAGATGATACTTCTCAAATTATTGATGTACAAATGAGATTTTACTACCATAATTTCTTCTGTGTAAAAATGTTCATTGTGCTTTAGGTTGAAGTGAATCCATACAGTGTATACACAACACATAATGTGCAATAAAAATAAGATAATGTCATGAATTTTCCAAAAATTTTAGACACGCTAGTCATCATTTGTTCTTCCTTTTAATTTTTCCTGAAGAAATGACATGCTGCAAATGCATTTTTTACCATTTCATTTAAAATTGAGGAGGTGGAGCAAGGCGGTGGGATAGAAGGTGTCCCTGGTCCCTCCCTGCCCCAGGAACATCAAATTTTAACAACTATTATCACATAGAAAACCACCATCATGAGAACGAAAAAGTGAGCAATCACAGCATGTGGTTTTAATTTCATATCACTCAATGACGCATTGAAGAGGGTGAGAGAGACAGTCTTATATGGCTGATGCCACTCCCCACACGCTGCCACAACCCCCAGCAATGGCCCTAGAGCATGGAGAATCTGTTCACTTAGTGGAGGGAGAGCACAGAGACTGGATAACTTTACATTGAACTTAATGCTACCCTGCCATAGCAGAGAATAAAGCCATGCTGGGACCAACCAGTGCCCACAAAAGAGGGTGCAACCAAATCAGCCCTAGCTAGAGGGAAATTTGCCCATTCCAGCAGTTAGAACTTAAGTTTATTCATAAGCCTTGCCATTGCAGGCTGAAATGCTCTGAGGTCTTACGTAAATTTGGAAGGCAGAATAGGACACAAGAACTGCAATCCCTAGGCAACTCCTAGTGTTAGACTGGGAAAGTCAGGCAGGGAAAGATAAGTACCATACATCCTCACTCATAGGCAGGAGCTGAAAATCTTAATCTCATGAAAATAGGGAATAGAATGCCAGATACTAGAGTCTGGAATAGGCTAGGGAGAGGGATGAAGAGAGGTTGGTTGTGGGTACAAACACAAAATTAACTAAAAGGAATATTTTAAAAATATTTGATAGCAGACTAGGGTGACTAAAGTTAGCAAAATATTATGTATATTTCCAAGTAACTAGAAGAGAGGATTTTAAATGATACCATCACACAAAAATGGTAAATAGTCAAAATGATAAATACCTCAAATACCCTGACGTGATCATTACACATTCTGTGTAACATTCACATGTATGTGTGTATGTTATATGTGTATGCACACACATATATATATGTACCCTGACTTGATCATTACAAATATTTATGCATGGGCATATATATGTATATATAGAATATACACATATATATGTGAATGTTGCATAGAATGTGTAATAAGCAAGTAGGGATATTTGAGGGGTGTGTGTGTGTACATGTATATATGTGTGTATATGTATATATGATCAAGTCAGGATATTTAAGAGGTGTGTGTGTATGTATGTATATATGTATACATATAAATATATGTATAAATTTTATGAAAAATATTTTATATAAATAAAAGGGAAAATATACAAATCTATTGGGCTCCTATACACTAGCAAAAAACAATCGGAACCTGTCTTTTAAATATATCACTTATAATAGCACCAAAGTTAAATATTGAGAAATAATTCCAACCAAAAACTGTAAAATCTCTGTTATGAAACCTACAAACATTGTTGAGAAAAATTAAAGAAGTACCTTTGGATGTCTTCTTTGGAGAAATATCTGTTCAAGTTCTTTGCCCTATTTTTAATCAGGTTATCATTATTATTATTTTTTGCTATTGAGTTGTAACAGTTTCTAATGTATTTTGGAAATTAACCTTTTATCAGATATGTGATTTGCAATGACTAGTTGGCATATGACAGGATGCCCAACATCATTAATTATTACACAAATGCAAATCAAATCTAATTGCATGTCACTTTGCACCTCACAGAATAACTACTATTAAAAAAAGAGTAAGTGCTGGCAGGAATGTGGAGAAAGTGGAACAATTATACACTGCCAGTGGAAATGTATGATGGTACAGTATCTATGAAAAATAGTATGCAAGTCTCTCAAAAAATTAAAAATATAACTACCACGACTCAGAAATCAGTATATATTTTAAATAAATAAAATCAATATCTTGAATAGATATCTACACTCTCATATTTCTTGTAACATTATTCGTAATGACCAAGATTTAGGAAAAAAACAAGTATTCATTGATAGATAAATAAAGAAAATGTAGTCAAATTAATGAAGAAATATACCTTGTCGATGGGTTCAGAGAGTATTGATAATGTGTAAATGTCCTCCAAATGTAAACTAAAACAATTAAACTTTCAGAAGGACACTTGTGAAAATACTTTCATAACCTTTCCAAAAGAAAAAAAAAAGGATACAAAAATTTAAGAAAAATGTATATATATTGACATAACATAAATTAAGAACTTCTATTCATAAAAATACTATTAAGAGAGTGTAGTGTTAGTGCATTCTTGCACAACTATAAAGACATACCTGAGACTGGGTAATTTATTAAAAAAAAAAAGGTTTAATTGGCTCATGGTTCTGCAGACTTTACTGGAGGCATGGAGGGGGAGGCCTCAGGAAACTTACAATCATGGCAGAAGGGAAAGTAGGCACATCTTACATGGCTGAGGCAGGCGAAAGAAAGAGAAGGGGGAAGTGCTACACACTTTTAAACAACCAGATCTCATAAGAACTCACTTACTGTCACTAGATCCACCCCCTTGATCAAATCACCTTCCACCAGGATCCTCCTCCCACATTGGGGATTACAATTCAACCTGAGATTTGGGCAGGGACACAAATCCAAAGCATATCAAAGAGTGAATAGGTAAGTAAAAGGCTGAAAGATGATATTTACAATACATATATCTAAAAAATACTGTGCAGAATATATATAAACAACTTTTGCTAACCAATAAGGAAAAAAGCAACAATATAATAAACAAAAGGCAAAAAGACTTACACAGGCATTTTATAAAAATAGATGTGTCATTGGCCATTACAAGTCAAAATGTGGTTATCTCTGGGGAAACAGGACCACAGGAAAGGTACATTCTGGAGTTTTTGGAAAGTTATATAGTGTCATTTACTAGTGCTATATAAATTCTTAGGTTATGTATTTAAGATTTTGTACCTACCTGTTATAATGATTTTCAGATTTTTGGATGCAATTAACTATATTTCAGTATGCAACTATTGCAAGACTCCCCATTTTCTCTTTCTTTCTTTCTTTCTTTCTTTCTTTCTTTCTTTCTTTCTTTCTTTCTTTCTTTCTTTCTTTCTTTCTATTTCATGATACAGGGTCTTATTCTGTCACCCAGGCTGGAGTACAGTGTACAGTCATGTGATCACAGCTCACTTCAGCCTGGACCTCACAGCCTCAAGTGATCCCTCACACTAGCCGCCCAAGTAGCTGGGACTGCAGGTGTGTGCCACTATGATAGGCTAATTTTGTGATTTTGGGGAGCATGGGGTTTCACTGTGTGTTCCCAGGCTGGTCTCAAACTCCTTGGCCCAAGCAATCTGCCTGCATTGGCCTCCCAAAATGCTGGGATTATAGGCATGAGCTACCGCACCCAGCCAACTGTCAGTTCCGATTGAACCCAGATGAAGAGAGAACCCTACAGTGGCTAAATGCTGTAGTACGGGACGTCCTGCCACTTAGGCTTTATATGCTAGGAGTTCAATGCAATTCTCTCTGTGCTGAAACTATTCTCCATTTGGAAATTTAACTGTTAATTTCCATTTGGAAATTAGTTTCTTAACCTCTAAAAAACTAAGATGTTAACGCAAAAGGATGATGAGAATGGGAAGCAGGAAATAATAGTGGATACAAATTTTAGCCAGGATTTTATGAAGAAGATAGAAAAGTGGTAATTGTCCAGAGCTGAGCTAGTTAAATCTGTGCCTACAGAGGCAAATACCTTCAAGTAGTGAGCCAATTTAACATAGCTTCCTCCAGGTTCATTCTTGTTGCAAATGACAAAATGTCATTCATTTTTGTTGTTAAATAGTATTTCATTATTCATTTACACTATATTTTCTTTATAGACTTTTCTGTAGCTGGACACTTACATTGATTCCACATCTCAGCTATTTTGAATAGTGTTGCAATAAACATGGGGTGCAGATGTCTCTTTGACATACTGATTTCATTTCCTTTGGATATACATCCAGTAGCAGGAATGCTGGACCTTACAGTAGTTCTATCTTCTAATTATTTGAGAAATCTCCATACTGTTTTCCATAATGTCTATATGAAATTCCATTCCCATCAGTAGTGTGTTGGGGTTCCCTTTTATTCATATCCTTGAGGCTGGGGTGGTAAGAGGGGTAGGGAGGATGGGAACAGGTTGGACAAATGATGTATAATTAAAGTTAGAAAGGAGGAATGAATTCAGAGCTCAATTGAACATCAATGACTATAGTCTTAAAAAATGCATGGAGTGTATATTAAGTGTCCTCATAACAAAAATGATAACATTGTGAGGTAATGCACATGTTAATTAGCAAGAGTTAACCATTGCACAATGTATATGTACCTCAAAACATGATGCTGTATATTGTACATAATAAATACATACAATGTTATTTGTTAATTGAAAAACGATAACTAAAATTTAAAAAGTGAGCTGAATAACTGCCAATTAGCTGAGTCTCAGAGCTCAAGGTCATCACAAAACATTCAAGCAGGGGTTCAGTAGTGGGGCATGGATTAGTGTCTATCTAAAGAGTATTCAGCCCTCCAGAGCTGTTCCCCATCTTATGCAAGAGACGACTGCTCCTCCTCCGATCACCAAGCACAGAGGAAAGAAGAGAGGAGGTAAGAATTGAAATAGGAGAGATTTTGTGAAAACCTGAATTAGTAACTGTGGACTCTCGGTAACCTCCCCACTGACCCTCACTACATTAAAGGAAGATTGCCATCCAAGCAAATCACAATCTCCACCCTGACTGGATCCAAGAAAGAGACGGAAGGAAGATTTTTGCTCTGGAGAAACTGAATGACCCAGCGAAAAATCTGTTCAAACTAAAACTTATATCATACTACATTCATTTCAAGTGTTACTCAGAAGTAATATTTTCCTTAACATCTCTGATCGGTGACACCAAACACTGACATGATTTCCAGAAGGGCTCATTGCCACTGAAGTTGCTGTATACATTGCAGTTCCCTGCCCTACAGCACCAACACACTCCGTGGCTCTAAAAAGTGCTAATAAATATTTTCTGAGTTTATTAATAAATTCAGCCACATGCTTGTCAAATCTTAGGAATCAAAAATCACAAAGTACTGGAAGTAACTTTTGTAGGTCAACTAATGTTCCCTGGGCACAATAATTTCTAAACAGTTTTCTATCATGTTTCTGTACAATGTCAAGACAGAAGTAAAGAAACCCACATGGAACTTTAGAGCTTTTATATTTTTGCTTCAGTGAAGCCAAACCAAATTATTCAATAGCTTAAAGTCAATCTCTCTGCTATCTCTTCAAAATTTCAGCATCAGCATTAATGAAAGGTTTTTGTGGAGTTTCAGACCAGTAACTTAAAAAGACACTGGTAGTCTGTGTATCCATGGAAATAGGGAATGAGTAGACTTTTTGATAAGATTATGCTATCATTGGGATAGGTCATAATGACACCTGGCAAAAAGGAATTGCAGGACGGAAAAGGGCCTGAAGCAAGCCTGTCCTCATTAATTTTATCTCAACTCTATTGCTCTCATTCGTCGCTGGCAATATATTCCTCCACCCTCAAGCTCCATAAGAAAGTATCTAGTTGTTTCCAAAATTTATTTAGAGTCTCTGTTTTCATGGACCAGTTGCTATTCTAAATAAGTAGGATAATTCACTTCCTACTTACTGGAAAAGGTTAAAGAAAGAGTACTGAATTAATTTATTGATTACAGCTATTGTTCTCATTTTTAGAATACATCATCATGCTGCTTTTCACTGATTTCCTAAGTAAAGCCGCCATTCTTTCAAAGTTTCTCAGTTTTATACATTGCCTCATTGATTCATATGAGGATTAAATAACATAATGTTAGTACGGTGCTTAGCACAGTACCTGGCACAAGTACTGGTGTACATAATTACAGTTTTGAGATTCATTTCACTATTAGCTTTTTTAAAAAATTGAAATTTTATATGTTTAAGGTGTACAGCATGAAGTTTTGATATAAATATACAGTGGACAGATTACTGAAGTCAAGCTAATGAACATATTTATCTTTTCACATGGTTACCATAAGAGAGAGAGAGAGAGACAGAGTGTGTGCTGGCACAAGAGGCCTACCTTTTGGCTTACCTTGGCTTTTGATAATGTCTTCCACCCTAACCTTAATGATGTGTGTAATAGCTTTTGATTTAAAGTGAGAGATATATAACTCTTCCTTTCTCTTGAAAACTTAGAGGCCATTGTAGGGTTCTTAATTGGTCTAACTTCAATATTGTTTTGTCTCAGGAAATAGGCAGAGCTGAGGAAGAGAGAGATGAGGGAATGGTTGATGAGAGGAACAGTTAGAAAACATACAACATCTATTTATTAAGCTTGTCATCACATTTGGTTGTGGCTTGAGGCACCACAAAACAGTTACAACAATAACATCAAAGATTACTGATCACAGGTCACCATAGCAGATATGATAAAATGAAAAAGTTTGAAATATGATGAGAATTACCAAAATGTGACAAAGAGACGAAGTAAGCTTATCCCGTTGGAAAAATATCGCCCATAGCCTTGCTTAAAGCACAGTTGTCACAAACCTTTACTTTGCTAAACATGCAATATCTAGGAAGTACGACAAAATGAAACATAATAAAATGAGGTATCCCTGTATTCAACACAGTATTATTAAGTATAGTCTCCATGCTATACACTAGATCTCTAGAACGTGCTTATCCTACATAACCAGAACTTTGTACCTTTTGACCAACATCTCCCCATGCACCCAACGTCTGGTAACCACTATTGTGTTTCTGTTTCTATGAGTTTTACTATTATAGCTAACTCATAAAAGTGGAATCATTCAGCATTTTTCCTTATGCATCTGGCTTACTTCATTTACCATAATGTCCTCCAAGTTCGTTTGAGTTGTCTTAAATAGGAGGATCGTTTTCTTTTTCAGTGCTGAGCAATATTCCATTATATGCATGTGTATGCATTTGTACGTGTGTGTGTGTGTGTGTGTGTGTGTGTGTGTCACTATTTCTTTATCCATCTTGACACTTAGGTGGTTCCACATCATGGCTATTGTGAAGATTGCTGAAATGGACATGGGAATTCAACCATTTCTTCAAGGCTCTGCTCTCAATTATTTTGGATACTTATATAGAGGAGGAATTGATAGATCATGGGTAGTTCTAATCTTAATTTTTTGAGAAAACCCCATAATGTTTTACAAAAGGCTTTACCAATTCACCTTCCCACCAACCATGTACAAGGTTTCCCTTTTCTCCATAGGATAGCTATTGGCCTATTCGCTTTTAGAGTAATATCAGGAAAATAGGTAATTCCTGTTCTGCTTTGTTTTCTTTGAGAAATCCTTAATCAGGTAGTATTTGTTCTCCTTTATTTTTTAGAACTTGATACAGAAAAATATACACTTCATGTTATTCCATTGTATGAATTATTGACTTATATACCCTTATTAAGCAGCTGATCTGTTCTGCAATAATAATTATTTGCTTTCTCTTGTTCAATTCAATTTCTTTTCTAAAACTAAACACATTATATTTCACCTATCTTTCATAATTAGAGTTATCAAACATCTTGGTATGCCTTGGACACACCTGTTTATGCATGTTTTCCTGGCAGTTTTCTATTATGCATTTGTGTTTGGTTTTTCCACATTTTAACAATGCATAAAGAGTAACATTATTTTACGCCACTATGGCTTTGGCAAATCCACACGCTGACTTTCAGTTTCTTTCTTGTTCTTCACATTGCCAATTTAAAACATAGTTAACATGAAAAACAATCAATAAAATCTGGTGTCTAATTTCTAAGATTATCTAAAACTCAAGGTAACAATATATTTATTTATTATTGGTAAATGATATGAATAAGCTTTCTCTCTCTCATATATTTGAGAGTACAACAAAACGAATTATTTTTATATGAGATATATATAAGAATATATATATATTTATATATATATAAATATATGTATATTTATATATATATATAAAAATATAAGAATATATATATAGCATATACATGAGAGAGGCAGCTTATTGGTAAATGATTTGATATGAATAAGCTTTCATATATATATGAAAATGTATATATACGTGTGTGTGTATATATATATGAGAGAGAGAAAGCTTATTTTTATCATATCATTTACCAGTGTTTATTAGGTATTTATTAGTGCCCAAAGTAAGGAAATAATTGCCAAGCATGACATCCAAGCCCATAATTACAAAGCGAAGATTGATATAATGAATTTTATCTTTATTTTGTATTTTATTTGTTGTTACATTTACTTTAGTTTACTCTTAATGACAACAATAAATTATAGTGTTTATGGATGCATATAAAGATAAAATTATTTGAAAAGGCAAGGAAGCCATTACTATAAAATTCTAAGCAGCAGTGACATTTGAAGTTTGGGAAGGGTTGTAATTGGAATGGGATAAATGAAAAGGCCCTGGTGTGGCTAACAAATTTTGCCTAAGGGGAGGTAACCCAGCACATGTCAAAAACAGAGGAGGTCAAAATTCTCATGCTGATAAATTATATTTTTAAAAAAAAGGCTTTCACTATGATGTTGTGAAAAATGTTAAGTCTCTATGCAGTAAGACATATCTTTCAGAATAAAATGTACAGTTATCCCTACTTACTTGCAAGGGATATATTCCAAGACCCCTGCAAATTTTCAGGGGGGTGCCTGAAACTCTGCATGTATAGTCCTGAATCTTTTATAGAGACTACTATGATTTTTCATATATCTTTATGTACATACCTATGATAAATTGTAATTTATAAATTAAGCACAGTAAGATATTAACAATAACACAATAGAATAATTGTAACTATATTAAAGTTATAGTTACATATAGTTACAACTTTCTCTCACCTAGTATTTTCAGATTGTAGTTGACTTTGAGAAATTGCTGCAAAGGAGTGATTGCTGTAGTGTCTGAATTCAAAACAAAATACAAAGAGGAAGTAAAATTATAAGAACTTGTGGCTAATAGGTTAAGTGTGTTATATGTAGACATACACTCATACACAAACATACATAGTCACATGTACACACACAGATCCATATATGTATCTACACATAAGCACTGGATATCTGAGAGGTATATTTTTAAATTTTTAAATTTTTATTTTTGTTTCAGGAGCACATGTGTAGATCGGCCATATAGATACATTGTGTAATGCAGATGTTTGGTGTATGGAATATTTCATCACCCAGCTAATAATAGAACCTGGCAGGTAGCTTTTGGATCCTCACCTTCCCCGACCCTCCACCCTTAAGTAGGCCCCTGTGTCTTTTGTGCCATATATTGTGTCCATCTGTACTTAATGTTTAGCTCCCACTTGTAAGTGAGAACATGTGGTATTTGATTTTGTGTTTCTGTGTTAGTTAGCTTAGGATAATTGCCTCCTGCTCCATCCATGTTGTTGCAGAGGACATGTTCTCTTTTTTATGGCTGCATAGTATTCCATGGTGTATATATACCACATATTCTTTATCCAGTCTACCATTGTTGGGCATCTATATCGACTCCATGTTTTTGCTATTGTGAGTAATGCTGCAATGAACATATGTATGCATGCGCCTTTATGTAGAATGACATATTCCTTTGGGTATATACTCAGTAATGAGATTGGTGAGTCAAATGATAGTTCTTTTCAAGTTCTTTGGGAAATTGTCAAACTGCTTTCCACAGTGGCTGAACTAATTCACATTACCACCAATAATGTATAAGTATTCTGTTTTCTCCTCCAGCTGGCCAGCATCTCTTATATTTTGACTTATTGATAGTAGCCATTTTGAAAGGGTTGAGATGATAGATTATCATGGTTTAAAATTGCCTTTTTCTAATGATTAGCAATGTTGAAACTTTTTTTATTTTTGTTGGTCACAAATATGTCTTTATTGAAAAATGTCTGTTCATGTCCTTTGCCAGCTTTTTAATGGCATTGTTTTTGTTTCGTTTATAAATTTGTTGCAGTTCCTTATAGACGCTGGAGAGTAGACCTTTGTCAGATGCAGTCTTTAAATGTTTTTCCCTATCTTGTGGGTTGACTATTAACTCTGTGTATTAGTCTATTTTTACATTGCTAAAAAAAATCGGAGACAGGGCAATTTATAAAGAAAAGAGATTTAATGTGTTCCTCATGTTTCTTCAGGCTATAAAGGAATCATAGCAGCTTCTGCTGCTGAGGAGGCCTCAGGAAACTTACAATCATGGGGGAAGACTAACAGAAAGCAGGCACATCTTAGATGGCTGGAGCAGGAGTTAGGTAGGTGCAGGGGGAGGTGACATACACCTTTAAATAACTGGATCTCATGATAACTCACTATCATGACAAGAACACCAAAAGAGATGTTGCTAAATTATTTTGAGAAAACACCCCTGTGATCCAGCTATCTCCCAGCAGGCCTCACCTCCAGCTTTGGGGATTATATTTCAACATGCGATTTGGTCAGGGACACAGATCCAAACCATATCACTCTGTTGACAGTCTTCTTTGCTTTGCACTAACGTTGCATCCTTGGAATAATCCTACTTGATTGTGGTGGATCAGCTTTTTCATATGTGGCTGGATTTGGTTTGCTAGCATTTTGTTGAGAATTTTTGATCCGTGTTCCTGAAGAATATTGATCTGAAGTGTCCTTTTTGTTGTGTTTTGATATTAGAATGATGTTGGCCTCATAGAATAAAATAGGGTGGAACCCCTTCTCAATTTTTTGGAATCATTTCAGTAGGAATGGTACCAGTTCTTCTTCACATCTGGTAGAATTCAGTTGTGAATTTGGTCTTGGGCTTTTGTGGTAAGCTTTTTGGTACTGATTCCATTTCATAACTCATTATTAGTCTGTTCAGGTTTGAATTTCTTTCTGATTCAGTCTCGGGAAGTTGTTTTTTTTTTTTTTTTTCTTCATAGGAATGTTTCCATTTCTTCTCGATTCCCCACTTTGTGTGCATATATGTGTTCAGAATAGTCTCTGATGGTTCTTTGTATTTATGTGAAGTCAGTGGTAACATACCCTTTGTCATTTCTGATTGTGTTTATTTGAATATTCTCTTTTTGTTTTCCTTTATTAGTCTACCTGGCAGCCAATCTATCTTACCTATTCTTTCAAAGAACCAATTTCTAGTTTCATTGATATCTTGTATGGCTTTTAACATCTCAGCTTCCTTCAGTTTAGCTCTGACCTTTGTTATTTCTTGTCTTCTGCTAGCTTTGGGGTTGGTTTGCCTTGTTTTTCTAGTTTCTCAAAATGTGATTATTAGGTTGTTAATTTGAGAACTTTCTAACTTTTCGATGTTGATGTTGGGCGCTATTAACTATTCTCTTACCACTGCTTTAGCTGTGTCCCAGGGGTTCCATTACGTTGTATCTCTCTTCTCATTAGTTTCAAAGAATGTCTTTGAAACGTCTTGATTTTTGCCTTAATTTCATTGTTTACTCAGGAGCAGATTGTTTAAAAGTCATTCAGGAGCAGATTGTTTAATTTCTGTGTGATTGTTTGGTTTTGATAAATCTTCTTAGCATTTATCTCTTTTTTATTATGCTATAGTCTGAGACAGTGATTGGTATGACTTTGTCTTTTTAAAAAAAATTTCCTGAGAATTGTTTTATGGACCATTGTGTGGCTGATTTTAGCAACTGTGCCACGTACAGA
Organism: Sapajus apella; assembly: GCF_009761245.1. Taxonomy (NCBI): domain Eukaryota; kingdom Metazoa; phylum Chordata; class Mammalia; order Primates; family Cebidae; genus Sapajus; species Sapajus apella. The sequence goes on from NW_022436958.1 coordinate 4,137,018, forward strand.
TGAGAAGAATATATATTCTGTTGTTTTTGGATGGAAAGTTTTGTATATGTCTGTTAGGTGCATTTGTTCAAATGTCAAGTTCAGTTCCTGAATATCTTTGTTCGTTTTCTGTTTTAATGATCTGTCCAATACTGTCAGTGGGCTGTCGAAGTCTCCCACTATTATATAGTTACCTCATCTCTTCACAGGTTTCTAAGAATCTGTTTTATTAATGTGTGTGCTCCTGTATTGGTGCATATCTATTTAGGATCATTAAGTCTTTTTGTTGAATTGAGCCCTTTACCATTACATAATGTCCTTTGTCTTTCTCATTATTGTTGGTTTAAAGTCTGTTTTGCCTGAAATTAGAATGTTCCTGCCTTTTCATGTTTTCCATTTGCTTAGCATATTTTTCTCCATCCCTTTACTTTGAGCCTATGGGTGTCATTGCATGTAAGTTGGGAATCTTGAACATAGTGTAGAGTTTGCTTTTGCTTTTTTATCCAACTTGCCACTTTGGATCTTTTAATTGGGGCATTTATCCCACTTATATTCAAGATTTGTACTGATATGTGCAAATTTTATCCTTTCATCATATTGATAGCTGGTTATTATGCAGACCTGATCATGTAGTTGCTTTGTAGAGTCAATGGTCTACATACTTAAGTGTGTTTTTGTGGTCTTTCATTTCCATATTTAGCACTCCCTGAAAGCTCTCTTGTAAGGCAGGTCTAGTGATAAAAAATTCCTTTAGCATTTGCTTGTCTAAAAAGGATATTATTTCTACTTCCTTTATGAAGCTTAGTTTGGATGGATATGAAATTCTTTGTTAAAGTTTATTTTCTTTAAGAATGCTGAATTTAGGCCCCCAATCTCTTCTGACTTATAGGGTTTCTGCTGAAAGTTTCATTGCTAGCCTAATTAAGTTTCCCTTTGGTAGGTGACCTGCTCTTTCTCTCTTGCTACATTTTTCTTTTCTTTTCTTTTTTCTTGAGATAGGGTTTCACTGTTCTCACCCAAGTTGGAGTGCAGTGGCATGCTTATGTCTCCCTGAAGCCTCAACCTCTCAAGCTCAAGCGATCCTCCCACCTCAGCCTCCTGAGTAGCCGGGAATACAGGTGTATGCCACTATACCTGCCTAATTTTTCTAGAGATGGGTTTTCTCTGTGTTGCCCAGGCTGGTCCTGAGTGCCTATACTCAAGAGACATTACTCCCTTAGCCTCTCAAATAGTTGGGATTACAGGCAGGAGACACCATACCCACCCTATATTTTTTCCTTGTTGTTAACTTTGGGGAATCTGATGACCATGTTTTATAAGGATTATAATCTTGCATAATATCTTGCAGAGATTCTCTGCAATTTCTGAATTTGAATGTTAGCCTTTATAGTGAGGATGGGGAAATTTTTTTGGATAATATCCTCAACTTGTTTGTTTTCTCATTCTTTTTGAGGGATGCAAATGAGTCACAGATTTGGTTTATTTACATAATCACATATTGCTCAGAGGTTTTGTTCGTTTTTAAAAATTATTTTTTCCTTTATTTTTGTCTGAGTGAGTTAATGTAGGGAACCAGTCTTTGATCTCTGAGTTTCTTAACTCAGCTTGGCCTAGACTACTGTTAATACTTGCAATTGAATTATAAAATTCTTGCTGTGTGTTTTTCAGCTCTTTCCAACTGATTTTTTTTTTTCAATTAAAATGGGGCATTTTGTCTTTCAGCTCCTGTATTGCTATATTGTAATCCTTGATTGGGTTTCAACAATCCCCTGAATCTTAAGGCCTTCATTCCCATCCATATTCTGAATTCTATTTCCGTAATTTCAACCATTTAAATTTGGTTAAGGATCATTGCTGAGGACCTAGTGTGATCCTTTGGAGGAAAGAAGACACTCTTTCTTCTTTCTCTGACTTTTTCAGTTGCCAATTTTCTGTGCTGGTTCTTTCTCACCTATGGTGGGCCAATGTTCCTTAAACCATAGTGCAATTTGAGTATAGCCAGTTGACTTTGCTTCCGGATGTTTTTAGAGGGCCAAGCCTTTGTGCAAGGTCTTTATTTGTAGCTAAATTTTTGTTCCCATTTTCACAGGATGGGGGTATGTTAGCAAAGTATTTTTGGTGTTAAAGTTAGGACTGTGATCCAGTAGATGGTGCTTAAACATAACGGCCAGCAGGTAGGCTTTTGCTCAGCCATGTGGCTCCTCTGTATTTCCTGTTTGCAGCCATACTCCCTCTCAGTGCTGGGAGTGTGCGGGCTCCTCTCCCACTTGAGTACTGGCCTCAGAACTTCGCTTAGCACTGCTGGGCTGTGCACCACAGCCCTAAGGTAAGCTCAGGTTTTATGTTCCCTCCCCAGCTTGGGGGCAGCAGGGGCAGAGACCTTAGCAGTGATAATGGCATACAGCCTTTCGCTTGTGTCTAGGGGCTTCACCTCAGAGAAATGAAGAGCTGCCACCAATCAGAGTGATCAACCTGTGACGGGGCAGCTGCATTGTGGGCCCAAGCCAGGGGACCCGGTCTGGTAATGAGCAGGGGTTGCCGGGTCTCACAGGGAAGAGAGATTGGGCGCTTCTCCTTAGGGCAGCTTTGGTGTGAGGAAAGCATTCGGGTTCCCTGTTCCTTCCGTTGGTACAGGGCAGCAAGGACAGTACCACTGTGCTGGCAGTGGCAAGAGGCTTTCAGTTGCTCTTGGAGCTCCATCCCAGAGAAATACAGAACTGCTCCAATGGGAATGTTCAGGCAGCGATATGGCAGCTGTGTTGTGGGCCCGGAGTTGTGGGCCTTGCTTGATGAAGAGCAGGGGATCAGGGGCTCACAGAAAGACTGTGCTCCTCTTCATATGTTGACTATGATATGCTGGAGGTGTGACTACAGTCCTCAGGCTCTTTGTTTCTTCTTCAGTTAGAGGGCAGAAAGAGCAGAACAGCCACAGTGGCAGTGGCAGAGGAGCTGTCAGTTACCTCTGGGAGTTCCACTCCAGGGAAACAGCCACTACCAGTGAGAATGCTCAGTTGGGGGTGGGGCAGCTGCTCTGCACTCACAAGCTGGGGACCTGCCTAGTGATGAGGAGGGGGTGGAGGCTCACAGAAAAGAGAGACTGGGCTCCTCCCTATCTGGTGGCTGTGACGTGCTGGATATGCCTGCAACATGACCAGGCTCTTTGTTCCTTCCCTAGCTGGAGGGTGGTAAGGGTGGTACCACTGCAGCTGCAACAAGAGAGAGACTGTGAGTCGTCTGTAGAATTTCCTCCCCAGAGAAGCTCAGAGCTGCCACTGACTGAAATGTTCCAGTGGGTGCAGCGAGGTTGCAATGGGGACCCAGGTGGGTGCAGCGAGGTTGCAATGGGGACCCAGGTGGAGAAATGAGGAGTAAAGTGGCAGACATCAATGTGGGAAACAGTCTGAGTGCTTTTCTGTAAGGCTGCTTCACCATGCTGCAGACGCATGTCAGTCCCCAGTCTCTTTGCTCTCTCTGGAGGTCGAGGGCAGCAGGGGCAGGAACTGCAGACCAGCAAAAATGCTGGCTTGCCTGCTACTGCTGGGAGCTCCATTCCAAGGAAGTGCAGGGCAGCACTGCTACTGGCCTGAGCGCCCAGTTGGGGTTCTCAGTGGCTGGGGTTCCAGGTCAGGAGGCCTTGTTCAGTGAGGAGTAGTGGGAGCTGAAACTGCATGGAAAACAGCCTGGCCACTCTTCCCTAAGGCAGCTACGCTGTGCTGGAGGCCTGTGTTAGTCCTTATTCTTTTTGCTCCCTTTCAAGCATGAGGTGGGAGGGAGCTGCAGGGGTAGGAGCTGTGGAGCAGCAAAAATGGCAGCCTGCCTGCTACTGCTGGGAGCTCTGTCCCAGGGAAGGGCAGGGATGCTACCTGTTAGAGAGGTCAGGGGGGCTGAGTTGGCCAGTGGGCCCTGTCTGGTGAGATCCTGTGGAAGTGAAGTTTGCAATCCGTCTGCTCCTCAGCCCCATGGATTTAGCCCCTATCCTGAGGTTGTGCGAAGGAGGCTAGCCTTCCCTGTTGTCAGAGCCACAGCAGCCACAGCTAGGTTGCCCATGGGTCCAAGGCCCCAGGACTCCACGTGTGCTTGAGTAGTGACTTAACCCAGACTTCATGTAGCTTTCTGTGTTTGTCTGGAGGCCCTGGTGGAGGGATGTCATGTAGGATCTTCCTAGTTCAGGGTTGCAAAGGTCCATGGGGGAAGTGTGAGTGCCCTGGGGCTCTCACTCATTCCCTCTTTTCCCACAGTTGGATTCTCCCCACTAACTCCGCACCAACCCCGTGTGGACAAGTATCTTGTTTTGCTCTTCTCTGTTCTCCATGGGTTGCCTTGCTTCCTTGATGAATCTCAACATGTCCAAATGGACAATCCAGCTGAAGAGCCAGTGTTCACTCACCATTCTATCTCCTCTCCATGAAAGCAGACTACATTGACTGTTTTCAGTCAACCATCTTGGCACTCCATCAGGTTTTATATAAAAACCAACAAATATTATCTGTGAGTGATGGGTGACTTTCCATTTGTTCTTTATACTTTTTGATATGATTATGAATATGTTTAAATTAGAAGGAAAATCTTATTTAGAAAGAATACTTCAGGTAAATTGATTTCTGGGACAAGGCACAAGATAAAATTTCAGTGTTGGTTTTAAAGTTGTGTGCTAGGCTGGGCATGGTGACTCACGCCTATAATCCCTGCAATTTGGGAGGCTGAGGCGGGTGGATGGTCTGAGGTCGGGAGTTCAAGACCAGCCTGGATAACATGGTGGAACTTCATCTCTACTGAATATACAAAATTAGCTGGGCGTGGTGGCACGCACCTATAATCCCAGCTACTTGCAAGGCTGAGGCAGGAGAATCGATAGAACCCAGGAGGTGGAGGGTGCAGTGAGCTAGGATTGTGTCACCACATTCCTAGCCTGGGTGACAGAGTGAGACTCTGACAAAAAAAAAAAAAAAAAAAAAAAGACACATCCTGTGTGATTAAAGATAATCATACTGTTTTATTTATCAATTACTATGTAACAAATTAATCCAAAATGTAGCAGCTTAGCACAAACCAAGATTTATTTTCCCCCAGGATACGTGGAGGAGGAGTCTGGGTACAGCTGGCTCAGACTTTTTCAGGAGGTTTCAGTAAGTTGTCAGCTAGGGAGACTGTCCTCTCAAGGCTCAACTTGGAGAGGATTCTCTTCCTAGCTCATTCATGTTGCTGCCACAGGCCTCAGGTCCTTGCTGCTTTTGGCCAGCTATTCACTCCTTGGACAACTATTCATTCCTTGTCATATATTTCTTTCATAGGTCTCTTCACAAAATAGTGGTTGGCTTCTCTCAGACTAAGTGAATGAGAAATAAGTGTCCATAATGGAGACTACAACTTTTTATGAGGTATTCTCAGAAGTAACATCTCACCACTTTTGCTACATTCTATTCATTACAAGCAAATCAGCAGGTCCAAGGGGATGGGATTACTTAAAGACATCAATACCAGATAGAGGGGATAACGGGTAGGGGCTGCCTGTTGCATGTAGATGTAAATCAAGTAGGCATTACTTTCAGATAAAACCATAACTGCTAATGCTATTCTTCAGGATAAATTTAGTGCATAATTCTAATTGTTTGTTTGCTTAAAGGATGCTATGTTTTCACCAACAATTAAGCAGATGAATATTTTATTGAACATATACAGTGAAGAAAAAATGAGCAATCCATGAAAATAGGATAAAACATCTTTATATAATATAATATATCTGGAGAATGATTCATTTTATTTATCAAAGTATTTGAGTTATTCAGGTGTTATAAATATATAATATTGGATTATTAGAATATATAGTTTATCCAACTAATTTTTCCCCTCCTCCATCTCTGCTTGTTGAAAATCCACTTGTATTTTTAAATGTCTTGCCAACTTTCTCCATCCTTATTTAATCTTTCCTCCCAGGTATGATCTTTCTATCTTCTGAAACTCTTATCTCTTAAAAGCTTTTATATGGGATTTATCGCACTTTGTCTAATATTAATGTCTATTACTATGTCTTTGATATCAGAGTATATATCTTATTTAACCTTTATACATTTGATAGTTATTAGTTGAATGAAAATATTTTAAAATGTTTTATCAATGACACTTGTGTTATAAAATATTAAACAATATACTAATTTAAAAGAGTCAAGACAGCATATATTTATTTTATTTGACATTTCTAATTCAATGTTGGTGATATAAGTTTGGATTCAAAGTTTAGTCTGTAACATCTCATTTTAAAAATTCCTAAATACGTGTTCTAGAGATGGATTAGCTGCAGAAGCAATTTCAATGTCAAGTTCTTTTCTAATGAGGAAATAGCATCAACTATCACTCTTTAAAATTCCTGTACATTAACATGTGAACTTGTGTAGAAGGGGCTTGGAAGGAAGGAATCAGCAGTATTTTCTCATTAGAAGCAAGCATATTTTAATAACTGAAATTATCAAATGTATTAATTTATGCTATAGCTAAATATAACTAAAATATGTAATTTATGGTATAGACATTTTGTTTTTAAAATACCCTAAAGAGCTTATTTATTCCACAAGGAAGAAAAAGCAGTAAATTTTACAAATAAAAGACTTCGACTTTTTCCAGGGTTTTATTTCTCTCTAGGTATTCTTTATGAAAAACCAGCAGTAGTAAGACTGTAACTGGCCAAGTACTCTTCCAGGTTATACAAGTTTCTGTAGAACGAAAAAGTTCCTCAGAAAATGAAATATGTATTAACAGTATCAATTATCAATTTAATAAATTGAGTTTCACACTTAGAATCACCACAAAAAGAGAGACAAATTTCTGTGGCTATTGTCAGCAACCAACATAGACATTCCACAGGCATCTAAAATTTAGCACGTGCAAAACTGTGTTCCTGAGAGTCAGCCCATCTGATTCTTCCACCTTCCTCATGTCATTTATGGCAACTCAACTTCTCAGTTGTTCAATTATTTATTGATGGTGCTCTTTCTCTGATACTAAATACTTAATTCATAAGTAGATTCTAATTTTAAGATATATTTTGGGAACAACTGTTATTCTTCACTCCACAGCTACTGCCTTGGTGAGAGTCTTCATTGTCTCTGACTTGCACTATTACAGGAGCTTCCAACTGTTCTTCCTGTTTCTGCCCTTGTCACCCTACAGACTATTTTCAATGCAACAGCCAGAGATAAACGGATAAAATGCATCAGACCTCTCTGTGTTTCTTTTTGAATATCTCAGAATGCTTCTTTCTTCCTGAGTATAAGTCCAAGTCCTGAGGAAGTTCAAGACCCCAGCTGATCCCTTCCACTGACCTCTCTAAACTTGATTCTACTGTCTCTGATCCAGCCTCATTTTTCTGTGACTTCATTGGCCTTTTCACTATTTTTAGGATGTTCCACCTTAGACACACTCCCACATTAGGACCCTTCCATTGGCTCTTCCGTCCTCTCCTGAGAGTGCTCTTCTTCCAGACGAGGGAGCACGGCTCGCTCTCTTTGTTCACAATCTGACCAAAGTGATGCCTTCTCACAGAGCTCTTTCACATCATATCTAAAGTCTCTCTGCTCAGCTCCTGCACTCTCAGGATATTCTCCTGCTTTAGATTTGTTCCTACCACTTTTGTAGCACTAATACACTATATGTTTAATTTACTTAACTCATGCATTGTCTGCCTCTACATTCACAACGTGCAATCCAGAGAGTGGGGTCTTGTCTGTTCTGCTCACTGCCCTATCACCAGTACCTAGAACAGTGCCTGGCACCAGGGCTACACTCTATGACTTCCTCGCCATGGCATTCTATGGAACAGTAATTGCTGGAGCAGGGCTGAATTCCAATGGGATTGGTTCCCCCACCCAGAGTTTGCTAGGCATAAAATAAATATGTTGAAGAAATGACTGTATAAACCAATAAGTACAGAACCATGGGCATTTTAAGAGCTACAGAGGTAATTTCTCCTCTGCTGTAATTTCTCCTCTGATAAGTATTGTATACTTATCAATGCATAAAAATTTTAAAAAATCATTGATTAGAGACTTGGGTAAAATGTTTGAGCTTATTTAAACCAACTCCTCTGCAAACCTTCCCCTCCACATGCATTATTCCTTCTTTTTCTTCAAGTAAATGTGTACGAAATGAAAGTATTCATTCATACAGTTACTGCCTTTTTGGAACTTTCCTCACCATTGGCTTCCTAAATTAACCTAGCAATCAATCTGTACAAAAAACTATGAAAACTTCATATAGTGCTATATTGAAGCATTTCTTTTTTACTTGCTTATAAATGCAATAGAATATGAATATCTAAATTTATGATTGTTCTGAGAAATGAAGTAAGCTTTGGGCTTGACTTTATTCTCCCATGTAGAATGTGTGCTTGTGAAATAATGCACCTGTATTGGTAGCTGGAAGTGGGGCAAAATGATGAATAAACATGATTAATTCACCTTTAATCAGTTATAATATTTAAAAATAAGAGTCTTATCTTTTAAATAATTGAATTAGTATGGGGTTAGTTGTGGAAGATGCATAAAATAATACTTTACAAAGTGAGGTAATTCAGAATCCAGACAACATTTTCATGCTGAAATTGTCTTTTTGTTTAAGAAAACCATTCAGTTTCCAGATTTTTCTCTTGATTGCAGAAATCCATGAATCTGTAACCATAAATTCTGTTGTTTTTTCTTATTTAGCAAACATTTATTGAGTATTTGCTAGGTTCCAGGTGCTGTATTACATGTCTTTAATACTTGCTATTTAAATTAAATCCTGACAAAAGCTACATAATATTGTGTTCTGGTCCCTACACTCTGAATTATGAGAATGGTTCAGGCAAATAATGGCCAACTGAAATGTACATAGCCTGAGAATTCAAACTAATGAAGAATCAGTGATAAATAAAATACCCAAATATGTACTCATTGGAAATGAATGTCATATTTACACTGGAAGTGAAAAGGCAACCATACTTAACAAATACATTTTTTTCTGTTTTGACAAGTTTATGATTATTTTTGAAAATATAAATGAATTTTTGGGGAAAAATGTAAAATTATCCAAACAAAAATAAGAGCTCCTTTTAAAAATATAATTATTTATGTCCTAGTTTAGAAGCATTGTTTAATATTCTAATAAGATATTTTTCAATTACTTCCTGAAATTAAAATGATTTGAGATGGAATTGCTCTTCTTGAGCTACATAGCTTTTTCCCTCCCTTTCTTCCTTCCTTCCTTCCTTCCTTCCTTCCTTCCTTCCTTTCCTTTCCTTTTTCTCTTTTTCTCTCTCTTTATTTCTATCGTCCTTTCTCTTTCTCTCTTCCTCTCTCTCTCTTTCTTTCTTTTCTTTCTTTTTCTCTCTCTTCCTCTCTTTCAATCTTTCTTTCTTTCTTCTTTCTCTTTCTTTCCTTCCTTCCTTCCTTCCTTCCTTCCTTCCTTCCTTCTTTTCTTTCTTTCTTTCTTTCTTTCTTTCTTTCTTTCTTTCTTTCTTTCTTTCTTTCTTTCTTTCTTTCTTCTTTCTTTCTTTCTCTTTCTCTCTCTCTCTCTCTCTCTCTCTCTCTCTCTCTCTCTCTCTCTCTCTCCCTTTCTTTCTTTCTTTTTTCTTCTCTTTTCTCTTTGGTTATACAATGATACTATATCCAGGAGAAGGAATTCAACCTAATCAGAAAGAAAACCACATTCTTCAATTATTTCACTTACTTCCCTACCAATATGTCTATTGGATTTTAAAACAAAGCTCAAAAGTTTGGTTTTGGTGGAGATGGAGGGGAAAGCATGTCTCTTCTTGGTCACTGAGCAAACTGTGTTCTTTGTTTTCAGGCAATTGCTTTCTCCGCAAAGTTTAACAGAACCAGCCATGTTCCCACCGGGTATCTTTGAAGGCTCCAGCCACGTGTTGTCTCATTTCCATCTTTAAAGGTTCATGTCCCCCTATCTTGAAAGACTGTGTGCTGGTCCAAAAGACTGTCCCCCCAGGAAAATGTGGATCCAAGATGGCCGTTTAGGAACAGCTCAGGATTGCAGCTCCCAGTGAAAGCGCAGAGGGTGAGTGGATGCCGCGTTTTTATTGCCCACAGACTAGGAAATTCCTGGGCAGAGGTGCTCCACGCTCGCCAGCGCGGCTGTTGTGGCCAGCGCTGCTGTGCCGGCCAGCGCCGCTGCTTTGCCCCGCGCGGCTGCTTTGTCGGCGCCCCGGAGCCGCGGTTCTCCGTACAAAATACACCGGTCCGGGGGCCCTTTTGGCTGGCGATTGGAGCCATGGGAAGTCGCCCATATGCTGGTTCAAAAAGGGGACTGAGCAGAGAACCAGGACAGTAGATTCCAGGGCAAAAAAAAAAAAGAAAAAAAAGCGCCACAAACCTCAGTGCCGCTGTTTAAGCCAGCGCAGTGAGTGGCCGCAGGGGAAAACAAACAGACCCCGGCGCCTCTTCAACAGGCGACTGGAACACCAACTTAAAAAAGGCTCTGAGGCAGGGAGCCAGGCGATCAGGCTCGGCTGGCCCCACCCCCACAAAAGAACAGCAACCAGAAACTCTGGATTGAGAGTTTCACAGCGAGCGCAGCTGAACCCGGGACAGTCCAGCTCTGTGGGGGAGGGGCGTCCGCCATTACCAGGGAGCCCGCCGTTGCCAAGGCAACCTGCCATTACTGAGGCAGCCCGCCATTGCCAAGGCAACACGCCACAGCAGAGACTCCGCCCCAAAAGAGGCGGGCCACCATCGCCAAAGCAGTTCTAACTACACCCATATAAACAGGACTGCAGGGAAGATCACTCGGCAGCGGGGCGCAGCCCACAGCAGCTCAGCAAAGCTGCTATAGGCCGACAGTGACTAGGCTGCCTCCTTGCTGGGCTGGGCAGGTCTGAAGGAAAAAAAGAAAAAAAAAAAAAAAGAAGGCAGCAGCATAACGGAAACTCATAAATAAAGCCCTAAATCCCTGGGACAGAGCACCTGGGAACAAAAAGCAGTTTATGAGTTCTGCTGCAGCAGACCTAAAAGTACCTGCCCAGCAGCTCTGAATGAACAACAACAGAGCTCACAGCTCACCATTTGAGCTCCTATAAAGAAAAGACCGTCTCCTCAAGCAGCTCCCTGACCCCTATATATCCAAAAAGACACCTCATAGAGGAGAGATCAGATTGACACTAGGCAGGTATCCTTCTGGGACAAAGATAGAAGAAGAAGAAAACTGGTAACAACCCTTGCTGTTCAACAGCTGCTGCAGGTGAACCCCAGGCAAGCAGGGCCTGGAGTGAACCTCAGCAGACCTACAGCAGAGGGGCCAGACTGTCAGAAGGAAAACCAAGAAGCAGAAATAACCTCATCATCAACAAACAGAACGTCAATCTGAAAGATTTGAGACCCAATCTGAAAGCCAGCAACTACAAAGTCGACAGGTGGATAAATCCTTAAGGATGGGAAGAAACCGGCGCAAAAAGGATGAAAACACCCGAAACCAGAACACCTCTCCTCCTAAAAGGGATCACAACTCCTCGCCAGCAAGGGAACAAGGTTGGATGGAGAATGAGTGTGATGAAATGACAGAATCAGAATTCAGAAGGTGGGTAGTAAGAAACTTCTGTGAACTTAAAGAACATGTTCTAACCAAATGCAAAGAAACTAAGAACCTTGAAAAAAGATTTGACGAAATGCTAACAAGAATGGACAAAATAGAAAGGAATATAAGTGAATTGATGGAGCTGAAAACTGCAACACGAGAACTTCGTGAAGCATGCACAAGTATCAACAGCCGACTTGACCAAGCAGAAGAAAGGATATCAGAGGTCGAAGATCAACTCAATGAAATAAAACGGGAAGGCAAGACTGGAGAAAAAAGGGTAAAAAGGAACGAACAAAGTCTGCAAGAAATGTGGGACTATGTGAAAAGACCTAATCTACGTTTGATAGGCATACCCGAATGCGACGAAGAGAATGAATCCAAGCTGGAAAATACTCTGCAGGATATTATCCAGGAAAACTTCCCCAACCTAGCAAGGCAGGCAAACATTCAAGTCCAGGAAATACAGAGAACACCACAAAGATATTCGTCAAGAAGAGCAACCCCAAGGCACATAATCGTCAGATTCACCAGGGTCAAAATGAAGGAGAAAATACTAAGGGCAGCCAGAGAGAAAGGTCGGGTTACCCACAAAGGGAAGCCCATCAGACTCACAGCAGATCTCTCAGCAGAAACCCTACAAGCCAGAAGAGAATGGGGGCCAATATTCAACATCCTTAAAGAAAAGAACTTTCAACCCAGAATCTCCTATCCAGCCAAACTAAGCTTCATAAGTGAAGGAAAAATAAAATCCTTTGGGAACATGCAAGTAGTCAGAGATTTCGTCACCACCAGGCCAGCTCTACAAGAGCTCCTGAAAGAGGCTCTAGACATATAAAGGAACAACAAGTACCAGCTCAACTAAAGGGCAAAACAGCCAGCTAGCACCAAAATGGCAGTATCAAATTCACACATAACAATATTAACCCTAAATGTAAATGGACTAAATGCCCCAATCAAAAGACACAGACTGACAAATTGGATAAAAAGACAGAACCCATCGGTGTGCTGTATCCAGGAAACCCATCTCACATGCAAGGATACACAAAGGCTCAAAATAAAGGGATGGAGGAAGATTTACCAAGCAAATGGAGAGCAAAAAAAAGCAGGAGTTGCAATTCTCATCTCTGATAAATTAGACTTTAAAGCAACAAAGATCATAAGAGACAAAGAGGGACATTACATAATGGTAAAAGGATCAATGCAACAAGAAGAGCTAACGATCCTAAATATATACGCACCCAATACAGGAGCACCCAGATACATAAGGCAAGTTCTTAATGACTTACAAAGGGACTTAGACTCCCACACAATAATAGTGGGAGACTTTAACACCCCATTGTCACCATTAGACAGATCAACCAGACAGAAAATTAACAAAGATATCCAGGACTTGAACTCAGACCTGGACCAAGCAAACCTAATAGACATTTACAGAACTCTCCACCCCAAATCCACAGAATATACATTCTTCTCAGCACCACATCACACCTACTCTAAAATTGACCACATAATTGGGAGTAAATCACTCCTCAGCAAATGCAAAAGAACGGAAATCGTAACAAACAGCCTCTCAGACCACAGTGCAATCAAGTTAGAACTCAGAATTCAAAAACTAACTCAGAACCGCACAGCTTCATGGAAACTGAACAACTTGTTCTTGAATATTGACTGGATAAACAATGAAATGAAGGCAGAAATAAAGATGTTCTTCGAAACCAACGAGAATGAAGACACAACATACCAAAATCTCTGGGACACATTTAAAGCAGTATCTACAGGAAAATATATAGCAATAAGTGCCCACATGAGAAGCAAGGAGAGATCAAAAATTGACACCCTATCGTCAAAACTGAAAGAGCTAGAGGAGCAAGATCAAAAAAACTCAAAGTCTAGCAGAAGACAAGAAATAGCTAAGATCAGAGCAGAACTGAAGGAGATAGAGACACAAAAAACCCTTCAAAAAATCAATAAATCCAGGAGCTGGTTTTTTGAAAAGATCAACAAAATAGACAGACCACTAGCCAGATTAATAAAAAAGAAAAGAGAGAATAACCAAATTGATGCCATAAAAAACGATAAAGGGGATATCACCACAGATTCCACAGAAATTCAAACCATCATCAGAGATTATTACAAACAACTCTATGCACACAAACTAATAAACCTGGAAGAAATGGATAAATTCCTGGACACTTGCCTCCTGCCAAGCCTAAACCAGGAAGAAGCCGAAACCCTGAACAGACCCATAACAAGGTCTGAAGTTGAGGCAGCAATTAAGAGCTTACCACCCAAAAAAAGCCCAGGTCCAGATGGGTTCACAGCTGAATTCTACCAGACATACAAAGAGGAGCTGGTACCATTTCTTCTGAAACTATTCCAAACAATACAAAAAGAGGGAATTCTTCCCAAATCATTTTATGAGACCAACATCATCCTGATTCCAAAACCCGGCAGAGACTCAACAAGAAAAGAAAACTTCAGGCCAATATCCATGATGAACATAGATGCAAAAATCTTCAATAAAATACTGACAAGCCGATTGCAACAGCACATCAAAAAGCTTATCCACCATGATCAAGTAGGCTTCATCCCAGGGATGCAAGACTGGTTCAACATACGCAAGTCTATAAACATAATTCAGCACATAAACAGAACCAAAGACAAAAACCACATGATTATCTCAATTGATGCAGAGAAGGCCTTTGACAAAATTCAACAGCCCTTTATGCTAAAAACACTCAGTAAGCTAGGTATCAATGGAACGTATCTCAAAATAATAAAAGCTATTTATGACAAACCAACAGCCAATATCATACTGAATGGGCAAAAACTGGAAGCATTCCCCTTGAAATGTGGCACCAGACAAGGATGCCCGCTCTCACCACTGCTATTCAATATAGTATTAGAAGTTCTAGCCAGAGCAATCAGGCAAGAAAAAGAAATAAAGGGCATTCAAATAGGAAAGGAGGAAGTCAAATTGTCTCTATTTGCAGACGACATGATTGTATATCTAGAAGACCCCATCGTCTCAGCCCCAAACCTCCTGAAACTGATAAGCAAGTTCAGCAAAGTCTCAGGATACAAAATCAATGTGCAAAAATCACATGCATTCCTATACACCAGTAACAGACTTAAAGAGAGCCAAATCAAGAACAAACTTCCATTCACAATTGCCACAAAGAGAATAAAATACCTAGGAATACAACTAACAAGGAATGTAAAGGACCTCTTCAAGGAGAACTACAAGCTACTGCTCAACGAAATAAGAGAGGACACAAACAGATGGAGAAACATCCCATGTTCATGGTTAGGAAGAATCAATATCGTGAAAATGGCCATACTGCCCAAAGTAATTTACAGATTCAATGCTATCCCCATCAAGCTACCAATGACCTTCTTTGCAGAACTGGAAAAAACCACCTTAAACTTCATATGGAACCAAAAGAGAGCCCGCATAGCCAAGTCAATTCTAAGCAAAAAGAACAAAGCGGGGGGCATCACACTACCAGACTTCAAACTATACTACAAGGTTACAGTAATCAAAACAGCATGGTACTGGTACCAAAACAGAGATATAGACCAATGGAACAGAACAGAGGTCTCAGAGGCAACACAACATATCTACAACCATCTGATCTTTGACAAACCAGACAAAAACAAGCAATGGGGAAAGGATTCCCTGTTCAATAAATGGTGTTGGGAAAGCTGGCTAGCCATGTGCAGAAAGCAGAAACTGGACCCCTTCCTGACACCTTACACTAAAATTAACTCCAGATGGATTAAAGACTTAAACATAAGACCTAACACCATAAAAACCCTAGAAGAAAATCTAGGCAAAACCATTCAGGACGTAGGTGTAGGCAAGGACTTCATGACCAAAATGCCAAACGCATTGACAACAAAAGCCAAAATAGACAAATGGGACCTAATCAAACTCCACAGCTTCTGCACAGCAAAAGAAACAATCATTAGAGTGAATCGGCAACCAACAGATTGGGAAAAAATTTTTGCAGTTTACCCATCTGACAAAGGGCTGATATCCGTAATTTACAAAGAACTAAAGCAGATTTACAAGAAAAAAACTAACAAGCCCATTCAAAAGTGGGCAAAGGATATGAACAGACACTTCTCAAAAGAAGACATACGTGAGGCCAACAAACATATGAAAAAATGCTCATCATCACTGGTCATCAGAGAAATGCAAATCAAAACTACACTGAGATACCATCTCACGCCGGTTAGAATGGCGATCATTAAAAAATCTGGAGACAACAGATGCTGGAGAGGATGTGGAGAAATAGGAACACTTTTACACTGTTGGTGGGAGTGTAAATTAGTGCAACCATTGTGGAAGACAGTGTGGCGATTCCTCAAGGACCTAGAAATAGAAATTCCATTTGACCCAGCAATCCCATTACTGGGTATATATCCAAAGGATTACAAATCGTTCTACTATAAGGACACGTGTACACGAATATTCATTGCAGCATTGTTTACAATAGCAAAGACCTGGAACCAACCCAAATGCCCATCGACGATAGACTGGATAGGGAAAATGTGGCACATATACACCATGGAATATTATGCAGCCATCAGAAACGATGAGTTTGGGTCCTTTGTAGGGACATGGATGAACCTGGAAACCATCATTCTCAGCAAACTGACACAGGAGCAGAAGATCAAACACCGCATGTTCTCACTCATAGGCGGGTGTTGAACAATGAGAACACATGGACACAGGGAGGGGAGCACTACACACTGGGGTCAGTTGGGGGAAATAGGGGAGGGAGGGTGGGGGGTGGGAAGCTGGGGAGAGATAGCAAGGGGAGAAATGCCAGATGTAGGTGATGGGGAGGAAGGCAGCAAATCACACTGCCACGTGTGTTCCTATGCAACAATTTTGCATGTTCTTCACATGTACCCCAAAATGTAAAATGCAATAAAATAAATAAAGGGGAAAAAAAAGAAAAAGACTGTCCCCCCAACACTTTTATTATCTAATGCTTTCAGGTGTTCTTTGGCTGAATAGCTCTTTCTTCACATTCAAGGATCACCCTAATAGGATCTCTAGATTTTCTGTCTTAAGAAGACTAGAGACACCCACATGACTTGGGTAGAGATCAGTAGTTTCCCAGCTCTCTTTTAGTCCTCAGATATCTCTCAAACAGTGGGGATTGCGAACAAGGAGGATTAGGGCTCCTCTTCATAATATTTCTCTTCCTCGTAGCTCACCTTCTCTTTTTGCTGCTGAATCCTATACTAACATATACATTTCTATAATTTTGAGCTTCAGGGTTCTTAGGATATAGATGTTTTACCTCCTTTACTCATATTTCTGATGCCTTGTCCTTTACTTTTCACTTTATATGACAGTCACTTCCTGCCCACATACTCCAAATCAACTGAATTCCTGGGCAGCACAGAGCAGGGGTTATATCTTACACTCCATATTCTCTCCATTGCTTTTCTCAAACTTCACCCACTAATACAGACACATTACTCCACATACACACATTCTACATAGGGGAAGAAATGAGGCCCAAGTCTTACCATTTCTCAGAATAATGACAAACAGACATACGTATTTAGTTGCACTCATAAGCAAGTGAAAACAAATGTTTTAAGAGAGCAATATATGAGGTCGTTCTATATTTTGTGTGTAGATTTTAATTGCTAGATTAGTTTAGGGAGCAGACATAGAGGAAAATTCCATGAGGGGACTAATTGTGAAGAAAAACTTTACCATGGTATGCATTGACTTGAAGAAAAAGGGAGATAGACTAATGTATATCTATCTGTTGAGCTGAAGTATTGAAAAAAGTAGGTTTTAATGAAGTCAATCATTTCGCTGACATGTTTAGTCAATGTATTTTTGTATTTTTATTTACTGAGGAGGATGGCTAAATTACCTTTGTTGTTCTTCAGTCAAAATTTTTTCCATATTTTGTCTACACACTAGTAAATAATGCAGCCATTGCTTAGGTTGAAAAGTCACTTACGAGGTGTTTTTCTTGAAAAGTGCATTTAGTCCTTGTGAACTTCAGTTTCCACATTCTTGTGGGTATTGAGTGTGAAAATAAATATTATCTTGTCAACCTTGAGTGCTGAAAAAATATAAATAATGAGGCAGATAACAAATAAAACCATCACTGTCTGGGTTATCATTTCTTAGCCAGCAGACTTCAGAATTATTTCAGAGAATTTACACCACTGACAGTAGTAAGGAAGTCAATTCCATTCCCCTCATATTAACAAATACAATAATTACTTTAAAGGTTTTGTTTTTAAACATAATTCTGTCAGAAACCCTGAGTGCTTATACAATAAGCATGTATAGCATTATGGACAGCATGTGAGCATGTTCATAAATAAACTGCTTAATCAATTGATCTTCCAGTTGACTATACCATTGTAATAGATTTCAACCATCAACGAGTTTTAAATTATTTTTCACTCATTCATGTATTGTTCCTGTTTCTACAAATAGACTGATAGTTAATGATAGAACACGTTAGTAATATTGATATTGAAATAGAATATGTCCTATGTGTCATAAACCATGCAAAAGTGGCAAATTATTATTTTTACAATGTTAAAAAGAGTAAATAACATCACACAATATTCTAAAGGAGTTGGCAAATAGTCTTTAGCCAGACAAATTCACATAAAGCTCTTCTTTTAGAAGAGAAGTGGATGAGTGCAGTTTCTAAACAGTGTGCCTCTCATTCTTTCAGTGGCTCTTGCCTGAGAGCTCATAAAAATACATTGAAAACCAACATAACAAATACTGCTTTTTCTAATAATTCCAAATATAAAAGGTAATTTTTGTTACAAAGAACTATACCTCAGTGGTTGACAGAGTATTTTATTTGGATATATTCATGCTGTCTACTCATCCAACATTAGACATTCTTCAATAAAAAATTCTTTTTAAAGTGTTGTTTTACCAGTTGCCAAATAAACTAAAGCTCATATATTCAATTGTCACAAAATCAAATGACAGCAACATAATGCACTTACTCTAACAATTGAATCTTGGTGTTCATGATCAGAACTCACTTATAAGAGGAAATACATTTGAGGTTCCTTAAAAAAGAAACTTATATTTGATATCTATTTTAAATAGGTATGTCTTTCTCAAGTATATTTAAGGTACTTTTCTGACAAATTGAGATAGATATTTGAGACCACCTGTTTTCTAACACTTTTGTACTAAGTAAAGTAATAACAACTTTATTCATACAGTGAAGAACAGAATAACTTCTTAAATGGCACTGAAGACAAAAAGAGCAAAATAGTAGTTAAGACTAAATAAAATCTCTTAATCAAACTGCATCTATTTATCCCAGCTCCTCTTTTTACTAGTATATGTCCATAGATAAGTCATTCACAATTGCTGAGTTCTACTCTCTCATCTCCAAAATGGTAAATGTAATAGAATGTACTTTATTGTGTTGTGAAAATTAAAAAGAGAATTCATGCAAATAGCACCATACCTGAAACATTGAAGTTTTCGGTAAAAATTTTAGCTTTTGTTATTAAGATCAGTGGGGT
Source organism: Sapajus apella (assembly GCF_009761245.1). Lineage (NCBI taxonomy): Eukaryota > Metazoa > Chordata > Mammalia > Primates > Cebidae > Sapajus > Sapajus apella. The sequence goes on from NW_022436958.1 coordinate 4,156,110, forward strand.
GTGGGTGACAAGATGCATGCTTAAAAACAATTATGGGTAAATAAACCAGTATCTCCTATGCATATAAAAATGTGCCTCAAGTGCAAATGGTGAGTTTTTGTTAGTCTACATTTTTCCCCCAGGGCTATCATCTATAAGCCTTGTGCATGAAAATACAATATCCATAAATTTATAGAGAAAGCAAAATAGCATAATTAAGGAAATAATTCACATTTGCCTTAAAACAAATCTCAGTTTTAGTGCTATAAAATTCTTTTACAAATAGCATCAGGTCAAATAATAAATTTATAAAACTAATTGGCTTCACACAAGTTGAGCTAATGAGTGTCATTTGGGTCACATCCTCAAATTACAAGTAAATGTTATCCTTTATCAACTAAACATTTTTCTCAATAAATCTTTGTACTGCTTTTCTTACCTCTCAGCCACATCGTTTGAAATCCCTTCTGATTTAGCAAAACCACTTTCCTGTGTCTGACCTCTTACCCAGTAAAACCTTTTATATTCAAATAGCAAATTCAAATAGCGCATAATGCAAAATGTAATTTGGAGGTAGATCACACTTCAGTTGCACTAACACAGTCATTTTTCATCTTTCCCAAATAGATCTATTCCAGGAATAGTGTTGATCTGTGGAGAAACTCCCAATGCACCTACGCAGAAAAAGCGTTTATCTATGTTCTGTTGACAAAGACCACCCTTAGTGTGGGCAGCAAGTTTTCTTATTTATTTGATTCCTGGGATGTTTATGTGAATAATTCCCTTGAAATCTAGCTTGAGTTATGAACAATCTTCCCTGCTCAATTGAACCATTAAATCCAGAGTATTAGTGCATTTGGAATACACAAAGATGCTAATGACATCCAAAGAAGAGTCCAGCAAAAATTATTTCCATGAGGACTTTTTCAGAGGAATGAAACAACATTAGCTATAGAGGATAGCATTGTAAGATTTCCCAAATGTAGATGAGAATAACAGCATCTCTTTGGTCCTAAGGATGAACATTCCTCTGGAATATGCATTTCACACTATATAAAAGAAGATAGGATTTGTATGAGCTCACTTCTCTTCATCTTATTCCTCCCTAAGTTATTTTTGTCTAGATCGTCTCAGCCACTTGTTTCATTTTACTTCAATTTGTATTTCACATGTTATTGTAAACCTCCGTTTCCTCAAAAACAGGTCAAGAAACTTGTCAATCTATATAAGTGAATAACTAATATTAATAATGAAATCATAAATAGTGCTAAATGAATATATGAGTAGAAGAATAAATAAAAATAAAATGTATTACTTCATCAATGGATTTCCTAGCAGATGGGGAAAGGGTGAGAGGATTCAAACTTCAATAAGAAAAATGGTGCAAAATAAGGTAGAAGCAAAGACCCAAAACAAATCAACACCTTCACAATTTTTCCAAGGGCCTGTCATATATTTTTCTTTTTCTTTTTCTAACCATTTGTGGTCTCTTTCATATATCTCTTTTCTCTCTTTTATAAGGCTTCTGTATTAACTGACAGCATGTTCAGATATAAACCCATCACAGTAATGTGATTAAATTAGGCATTCAGACACCTGATAAGAAATTCAAAGAAATTGATTGATAGAGTATCCAACTAGTGAGGAATTGAAGAAGAAAGAAGAGAGAGAAGAAGAAAGAAACTAACTGTAAGTTGGGATGGGTGGAGGTAGTGAAGAAAACCAATTTCTCATTGAAGTGCCAGAAAAAGAATTGATGGCATGAATTCATAGCTTCTCACCATTCAGGTGAATAATGACTCAGACACTTAGATTGGGGAATGAGAAGAAAAAGGTGCATACAAGGTTCTTCTATTTATATCTGATTGAGATATGAAAAGAAAATGAGAGACAGGATTACTAAAGAAAAATTCCAGACAGTTAAGCAATTTTAGGAATGATTCATTTTAAGATATGGCCATCAATTATTTATAACGGTTAATAAATAGATTTATAAGCAAGAGGTACATGGAATCTAGAAATACATAAATGCTCTTCAAATTATTTACAGCTCTGACAAGGCATAACACATGAACTACTGCCGAAAACACCATTTACTTGACTTTAAAATTTGCACCATAAACTATAAATGGACCAGTTATGGAGCATCAGCCATTTGTAATGTGCCATGCAATATTTAACATCAACTAAATGTGTTTTCACTAGCTGCTGACCACTTGGATTAATTTAATAAGAATTCCTAGTGCCTAATGATTTATTTGTGGGTAAATGATCATAACTATTTAATGGCCTTAATATTAGAGATGTAATTCTGAAATAGAATATCATAACTTGGATTTAGTACATGCAGTTAAGTAACAAGCATCAAAATTTTTTTAAAAAAATAGAAACAGTGGCCAGAAAAAGAAATTAAAGCACCTGTTAGTCATATATCCCCATAGGTTTCCAGCTTCATATTGGCTTTATTTCCTTTTACTTTTTCATTTAGGTCACTTATTAATTTTCTTTCTTCATTTGTAAACCCTCTTTCATTTTCTGTACTGTCTTTTAACAGTCTAGTAATTCCCCAGTGAAGTCTCAGCTTCCAAAGGGCACTCTATTTCTATTAAGCATGGCAGTAAACAAATGGAAATGCTCCTTGGTTGTCCTGCTTACTGGGAAAACACCAGAGTCCCTTTTCATCAACACAAAGACTCTGATTCTTGTGATTCTCAGACTGGTACTGAATTGTGCTATTGCTCATCCATACACGTTCCCTACCCCAACTGTAATGTCTAAAACTGCATATACATTCATGAAAATTTGAGTAACACCCATATTTTGGTGTTTTCTGTAGTACTTGAAGAGGTAATAAAGATTTAAGAGTTGCTAATAATCTGTGTTTAGAATGATGACACTATATTAAATAACTCCTGCACAGTTAACAAAGTAAAGAGACAACCTGTACAATGAGAGAAAATATTTGCAAACTTTTTATATGACAAGGGACTAATATCCAGAATATGCAAGGAACTCAGCTCAACAACAACAAAAATAATCCAATTAAAAAATGAGAAATGTACCTGAATACACATTTCTCAAAAGAAGTCATACTAATGATTAACAAGTATATATATTAAAAAAAAAAAAAAAAAAAAAAAAAAAACCTCCACATTACTAATTATTACAGAAATACAAATCAAGGGTCAGGCATGGTGGCTCATGGAATTTTGGGAGGCCAAGGTGGGTGGATCACCTGAGGTCAGGAGTTCAAGACCAGGCTGGCCAACATGGTGAAACCCCATCTCGATGTCTCTCCTGAAAATACAAACATTAACTTGGTATGGTGGTGCATGCTTGTAATCCCATCTACTTGGGAGGCTGAGGCAGGAGAATCGCTTGAACATGGGAAGCAGAGTTTGCAGTGAGTCAAGACCTTGCCACCGCACTCCAGCCTGGGCCACAGAGTGAGACTAAATCAAAAAAAGAAAGAAAGAAATACAAATCAAAACAGTGAGATACCATCTCACCCCAGTTAGAATGCTGTTATTAAAAAGACAAAGAATAAAAAATACTGGCAAAGATTCAGAGAAAGGGAAACTCTTATATGCTATTGGTGGAAATGTAAATTAAGATAGCCATTTTAAAAAACAGCATGGAAGCGTCTCTCTCTATATTACATATACACACACACATATATATATATTGAGAAGCTTCATGCTATTTATATAATATAGAAACATTATATATGTATTATATATAATATATATTTATATATCATATATTATAACATATTATTTATATATTATATATTATATAATACATATATGTATTATACACATATACAAAATATATGTTTATATAATATTTGTATATTATATAAACAGCAATATATATATGCATGTTTACCATATAATCCAAATATGCTATATATATATATATATATATATATGCATATCTACTATATAATCCAGCAATCTCACTACTAGGTGTTTATCCCAAAGAAAGAAAATCATTATATCAAAGGGATACTTCCATCACTATGTTTATTGCAGGACGATTCACAAGATGTAGAATTAACCTAACTGTCCATCAACAGATGAATAGATAAAGAAATGTGGTATATATACACAATGGAATATTACTCAACCATAAAAAAGAACGAAATCCTGTCATTTGCAGCAATATTAACAGAACTAGTGATCATTATGTTAAATGAAATAAGCCAGGCACAGACAGAAAAATATCACATGTTCTCGCTTATATGTGACGGCTAAAAGAAAATTTGACCTCATGGAGGTAGAGAGAAGAATGATGGTTACCAATGGCTGGGGAGGCTGAGAGGTTGTAAAAAGACATTGGTGAATGGGTACAAACATATAGTTAGATAAAGGAAAAAACTCCAGTGTTCTGTAGCACGGTAGAATGACTAGAGTTAACAATAATTTCTTGAATATTTCAAAATAGCTAGAAAATTTAAAATTATCTCAACACAAATTATAAATGTTGGAGTTGATCAATTCCCTCAATTGCCTGATTCAATCATTACACATTGTATGCATGTATCAAAATATCACATGTACTCTATAAACATGTACAATTATGGATCAATTTTAAAATGTCATGGCATTACCGTCTCTTCATGTATTGTTTCATTAGTCATCATAAACTAGGTTATGCTGTGGCAACAAAAATGTCTAAGTTGCTGAACTAAATATAGCTTAATTTCTCACTCATTGTACATGACAAATGTCAGTTGTCAGAGGGCTTTGATCACTGGAGTCACTCAAGGACCTAGGTCAGAGGAGTCTTCTACCTAGCACTGGATTCCAAGACATTGTCATAAGGTGAGAAACTAGAACCACAATATGGTTCTGGAAGATGTATTTATATTCATTACTTTCTATTTGTTTTATTTTAAGCCTTTTCTCCAATATTTGTCAAATTAACTTAATTTTTAGAGTATTAATATAGTTTAAAAGCCTAACCAGTATAAAACAAGATGTACTCAGAAAGCTTCATCCACACATTCACTAAATGTAGTTATTCATTTTCATTAGTTTGTAGTTTATCCTTTCTGCATTTTAAATTTTTTTTGAAAAAAACAAAACAAAATCAATTTTTTTTAATTTTCAGAAATGTAACATTAACATTATATTATTTTATCTTAATTATATTTACTGGCAATTACTCTATATCTATTCATGGGACTCTTTCTCATTCTGTTTCTATAGCTGTATGGTTTTCCACTGTATCAATATACCAGGTCTTATTTGGCTATCCCTCATGTATAATTATGTTGAAATTCTAAATTTCAGTGGTATAATAATGCTGCAGTAAATTTCTTGTGCGTACTTGATTTTGTATTGTGGTAGTTATATATTCATGGTAAACTCCTAGGAGTGAGTTTCCTCAGGCAAAGGGTAAATGTATATGAAGTTCTGTTAGACATTGCCAAATTCTTCCTCACGAGAAATGTACCATTTTGTATTTCTATAACACTGAATGAAATTTTTCTTTCCCAACAGTTTTGCCAGAAGGTGTACTGTCAAGTTTAACATTTTGCCAATTTAATAGTGAAAAAGGTTTTTATTATTTTATTTATTTTGAGTAAATTTGAACATTATTTTGTACATTTAATGAAAATTTGTCTCTTGTTCTGTGAACTATCTATGTCTTTTGCTCATTTTTCAAAAGTGGTTAGCTATACATACTCATGTATTAGATAATCTAACAGATATTATCCTTTTATCTCTGATATATATTCAAATATTTTCTTTCAGTGTGTTTTTGCTTTTTGATTTTGCTTATAGCATTACACAAAAGTCATTTTTCTGTTGTCGAATTTATCAAATTTTTGTTTTATGGTTTCTTGATTTCAAGTTGTAGAAAGTTCTCCTTCCTCCCACTATATATATATGTATATATATATATATATATATATATATATATATATATATATATAAGGAGTCACTGATGTTCCCTTCTAGTACATGTGTGGTTCCATTATTTTACATTCGCATATCTGATCCTTTTGGACTATTTCATTAAGCTATTGATTTAAGGTATTTTATCCTAAATAAAGCTATCCACTGAATAGTACTTCTCTCTGTCTTTACTAATCTCTGATGTTTCCTTGTCTGATTTTCCACTCTACTGATTCCTTTATCTGCGTTACCACAAGACCATTAAAGAAGTTGAACAATCTGATTTACTAATATTATTACTAATATTATTTTCCCTCATATTGATTCATATTTTATTTCCTATTAGTTTTTGTTTGGGTAACAAACAACTGCAAAATCTCAGTAGCATAAAAAAAAAAGATTTACTTCTTACTTAAGTGAAGCCACTGTTCATTTTGGACACTTCTTACTTGAGTGAAGCCACTGTTCATTTTGGACTTAGCTCATCTGCCCAGCTTCGGCTGGGCTGCAGGTAGACTGCGGTTCTTTCCCTTACATCTTCTTATTCTAGGGTCCAGATTGAAAAGGCAGCACCTCTCTGGAATATGCCCCCATTTCATGCAGGAATGAGACAGCACTAGCTAGCTCAACCACATCATCACATTTAAAACTTCACCCTAATGCCAAAACCTCATCATTCAACCAAATCATGACATTCTTCCAACCCAAGTTTTAAAACAATGGATAGGACGAAAAATCTTATAAAAAAGAAAGTGCAATACTTGGGAAAGAGTTTTGTTATTGTAACTGAATAATTTATAATAAAATAGGAGTGTTATTAAATATATTAGTTTAATAATACCTTAATTATTAATAAACAGAGGCCATAGAAATTTTACGGAATGTGAAAAAAAGGTAAAAATGGAACTGTTATGTACAAATTCAACATCTAGGGATAAATAGTATTAGTATTTTATGTATTGCCAGTAGTTCTCAATGATACCACAAAATATTTTTCAAAGCATTCTCAAATTTTTCTATCCCATATTAGTGTAGGAAATAAAATTTTCTTTTTGTGAAGACAACCATAATGTGTGATATGTTAAAATGCATATACTCTAGGTATGGAAAAATATGTTGTAGTTTATTGATTTTTGCTTAATCTGAAATCTTTTAAACTACTATTTTATTTTAAATCTGACTATGGAAAGAAACTTTTAAATGACAGTTCATTTATTTTCTACACAAGTTATACAATTAAAGGACTATTACCAAGGTAGTTAGATTTTCAAATTTACATAGTTTGACAGTTGGCTTATTTGATAGCCCTTCCCTTAAGAATGTTATCTTTGCTAGTTGTCTATTTTATTGTTTTTAAGTTATGTTTATGCTATTAGAAACTGCCTAAATTATGTCTTACATTTTAGTCTGAATATGAGGCAATATGAAAATAAATACTTAGTTCACTAGACTTCAAGCATCCTGAGGACAGGTTCTCAGTCCCTCTGAAATCCCTGACAGAGAATAGGGACTAGATGAATTTTGAAACTATGCATTAATGAATAGCCTCTTTCCTGTGTAATTTTTTTAAACTGACTTGTGCAAATTTTTTCAATACTAATACCAGAGCTCTATGCAAACACATTTTAATTTTAAGTTTGGGATAGGGCTTATAGATAAATGGTTTTACATGTTCCTTGGGTAATTCTAACTTGCAATCCTGGTTCCGAATCATTAGTATAGCTACCTCAGTGGTTTGCTAATGTAAATATAGTTCTATGTCATCTCCGTCACGTAAGAAGCTGCTAAAATGGCAAAACTTTAAGCCTCACCGCAAACTCACATCAGAAACTACATTTGGACAATATCTCCAAGATAACTTATATGTACAATAAAAAATTGTTAAGTGTTATGTTCAGCATATAATGTATTATGATAAAATGGTGAAATGTTAAGACAAAATGATGACAATGGTCATAAGAAAAGAGTGATGGAATAGCAAGAACACCAGGCAGTTTCCTCATTAGAAGTACCAGATAGTCAGTCTGTGTTGCAAGTTGAAGTTCATAATGATTAGCCCTGAGACCTTGTCTGCAGGTGTAGCATATTTTGTAAGCATGTAAATGTCAAAGCTGGTCAAAGAGGATTATTTAAACATTTACACAAGTAAATTTAGAGTATCACAAGTGAAGGTACAAAGAATATAAATTAGAATGAGTATACATTCAAAAGCTTACCAAAGCAGAAATGTCTGAGTAATTTAAGTGGATATTTAGAGGATAATCCAAGTCATGCCTCAAAAACTATGGCAGAATGGTAAAAAGTAAAGAGAACAGAAAAGTTTCGCCCAAGATTGCAGATTTGATCTCTTCTTGTGAGGGCAGTTATATGTGATAAGCCCTGTTAGAATAGAGTGACCTTGGATTTAAAGCGGTTTGGGTAGTGGCTTTGTCATGGCTATTTCTTAAATTTGCGTATGTGTTTGTTGATTACTTGTAAGCCATTCGCTTTCATTTATTCTTCAGCCTAGCCCAATACTGATTGACTCAGGTGCCAATTTTTAAGCTTTTATATCTGCCACTATTCCACTGTTTCATCTTTTTTGTTCATTTCTACTGTATTTTTGAAAGAACATGTGAACTGTTCAACTTCTGCACTCTCATTCTGCTCTATTTGTCAGAATTTTAACTCTGTTTATTTAATTTCTTTGCAATCTTTAATTTTCTATTCAAGCTTTTTATATATGGCTATCTGCATATCAGGTATCTTGTATTTTACATCAACATCTCAATAGTTATTTTTTAAAATTTTTCTTCTAAAAGTCCATATTTCTTTGACCTTCATTAATTATGTGATACAAATAATTTTTAAAATTTAGTCCCATTTCTTTTGAAAACTCTGAAAAGTTTAATTATTTTTTATATCTGGAGTACATTTCCTTTAAGTTGTGTTAATTCTTAAAAAGCCTTACAATGTTTTCCATTTCCTCCTCTTTCATGAAGAAAGGTCAATTTTTGCTTTGTTGTTTGAATAGCACAAGTGCTTTTCCTACGTTTTCTCCGTATTCTTTGTTATTAACCTCTTAGATTTAGACTACAAATATGGTCGATATGCAAAATTTGCATTCAGAGTCTGCGTTTATGTATTTAATGTAATTGAAAGAAAGAGGAATGAGGCATTTTCCTATTCGATTACCATCTGACACTGCTGACAATTCTTTTTTTTATTTTTGAATTATTTGAAAGTGTAATAACCTTAGCTTTGTCGGAAAGAGTAAATGAAAAATTTTGGTCCACTGAGTGGCATCTCTTATTTGTTGTAGCTTCTTATTATCAAGTTTATATCAGAATTTAATGCTCATCTGCCAGTTGCTTTGATTATGTCACATTTACAATTCCACGAAAACATTTGCTGCTACACTTACTACTACCACTAATTCTATAATTTATGCATAACTTAATACATTCTGGATACCAGCAATAAAGGTCACATACATGGTTTAATTAAATGCTTAGACTCCGTGAGGTGGGTATCATACTCTTTTTAAAAGATGAATACACTTCTATAAATGGTAGCCCATTAATGTGCATAAATAATGACAATAATAAATGATCAGTACAAATTCGTAGAGTGTTCCAATGACAGTTCTAAAGTGTTGCCTATATTGATGCATTTAATCCTTACAACAACCTCAAATAGTAGATACTGGTATTAACCATATTTTACAAAAAATAAGGCTTAATAACTTGTTCACTACTATACACACAAGTAAGGATTCAAACAAAAGCATGGCTTGGAGGCTTTAGAGAACTGGATTATTTTGCTGTCTCAGAAAGCCACATTCATCCTGAAGGCACTGATAATTACCCTCTCTATGGACCGCAAATCTTCTGAGTTATGAGTACAAATTAGGGTTGAGTGAAAATTCCCTTTCCCCACTTAACTGCTTTGCTTTGCCTTTAAGAGTGAATTTTTTTACTAAAATTACATCCAGAAATCTCATTCTGGGGCTGGAAGATTGACATGTATATACTCATTTCCCTTTGTTGAATTAACAGTCGCATTGTTTCCTCTGCTCTTATGAGCATTCAACAAAAAATATGAATTAAACATATCTGACTACCATCTTACCAAAACATCTATGAAGAATTCTATTACTCTGTTGGGATGATCCTGGTTGAAATAATTAGTAAATCTCTCTGCCAATTATAAGAGTCACTCTATCAATCAATGTGTCTTCAGTCTTTCCTTGCTCTGTTACATTTCCTGGCATGCAAATCTGATTTTGCTAATCCTTTGCACAGTATTTTTCAATGGCTTTCCATTGGTTGGAAGACAAAGGAAATTGATTACCTGACAGGCAATGCCCTTCATTATCTGGCTAATCCCAAATATCTAACTTTATACCTTACTTTTGCACTACTGCCGTTTTTGCTTTCAACCTCAATAACACTAAATTGTTTGCATGTTTGTCCATGTTTTCATATAAGCTGTCTACATGATTTGCATCTATCATTCTTTAGATTTTTTTTTTTTTTTTTTTTTTTTTTTTTTTTTGAGATGGCGTATCATCCTGTCTCTCAGCCTGGAGTGCAGTAGCGTGATCTTGGCTCACTGCAACCTCTACCTTCCAGGTTCAAGCAATTCTCCTGCTTCAGCCTCCTAAGTAGCTGGGATTACAGGCACCTACTACCATGCCTGGCTAATTTTTGTATTCTTCTTAGAGATGGGGTTTCACCATATTGGCCAGGCTGGTCTCAAACTCCTGACTTCAAGTTGATGTGCCTTCCTCGGCTTCCCAGAATGCTGGGATGACAGGCGTGAGCCACTGCACCCGGCCTAGATGTTCTTAAATACTTTTCTAAATGGGTCAGTGCCCTTTCCTTCATGTTTCCTTTTCTTTTCTCTCAATGCTTTCTATGGTATATTTGTGATAGCAAGTATTTATTCACAAAATTAATAAACATGTACTGAGCATTCCATAACATACCAGATATCTACATCTAGGAAGGTTGTTTCCCCACTATAGGCCCTGATTACTAAAGTAACTTCAGAAAAATCTCTTTTGGAAAAGACCTCTCATAACTATTCTGAACCTAGATGCTCCATTCTTTATTTCCACCCCTTGTTCTGTAGTCTTATATTGACACCCTCTCCTCTATTGAGATCTTTTTAGACTTTCTATTTGTTTACTCTTAGCTTGAATTCTGTCTTTTTAATGTTTCTATTTGGCTAGAAACTCAACCATTAGCACATAGTCTAGAGTCCTAAATCCTAGCCCAGAAAAGGCAATAGGGCTTTCCATATACATGGCAGAGACCTGAAGGCACTTATTGTATTAACATTATTTCCTTTGTTTAATTCATCTTGAAGGGAGAAATTTTGTTTATGCCTGGCATAAAAATGTATATATTTTTAAACTTAATTAAATAAATGAACAACTAAATAAATTTGTTATTGCTACCTTGGTCACCATGGGGGTGATTTTGAAACTTTTATTCAAGTCAATTGTTCTTTACATAGTCATGGTCTAAGACAATGCATTATGAATTGTACTCTATGGTGTATTCAGAGAGTGATGTGGGTGTTTTGGAAGCAGGAGTGAAGACAAGAAGGAGGACCAAGTGTGCAGGGCTTCAGGCTACTCACATGAATTTCAAGCAGAGAAAATCCCCTAGTGTGCATTTTACATATTCGACTGATTCCAAATATTTCACTTGAATAAATGTCTCCAAGACTTAAAACAAACAAACAAACAAACAAACAAACAAAAAAACCCCAAACCACTGATCCAAATCTATACTAGTGAGTGGCAAAGGTAAGCTTTCCATGCACTTAAATGTGCTTACCTTGTCTCTATTTCACTTTAACAAATTTCTATGAAGTTAAAACTTTTCTAACCATGATACTGAATGTGCCAAAAAGACAAACAAAGCATTACATGCTTGGCAAAGTTGCTTCTACATTTTTAATGATGACAGACTTCCCAAGAATACCTGATGAACCAAGTCTGCGTAAGCAAAAGGATTTATTTACCCAAGCATCTCTTCACATAGGAAATTCAATGGTTTAATAATTCCATACTGCTTTAACTCCCTGGCACCTAGAATTTGAAGGGCCTCCTGCTTAGAAGACAATTGCCAACAATGAATGCCTTGGAAACACGAATGCTAAAGGATTAGGGAGCTAGTGAAGACAAAATGAATTATGCTTATCACTTATGGGTTTTCTATGGGCAATAGTAAGATAAATGAAATATTATTAGTATTGTACATTTTGTGCCAGAGGCAATATCTAGCACTGTAGTGCTTTATACTGCTTGATATGCCAGCCTCCATAGTGTGTACTTCCAAGCTGATGCTGATAAAACAAAGAAAGACACAGAGAAAAAACCCTTTAAGTTCTGTGTTCCTTGAAACAAAGGGAGATAAAAAGCAATGCAATATGTTAATTTGAAAATCAAATAAAAATGTACTGCAGGTTTTTTTTTTTTTTTTAACATATCTCCTATGGCTATTAATCCATACCACAAAATCAAAGGGAGTGCTAAATCTGTCAAAAAGGACTTAAAACACTCAAAGCTACTTTTGAATTTCATTTTTTTTCCCATCCTTTTCTCATCACCAATGATTTTCATGTTTTCAAAGGAAAAGGCCCTCTTGGGAGTTTAAGGGGTGATTTCTTTCATGATATCAATATCTGAAGCAGAGACATCTAGAGACAGTTTGCGGTTTTATAACACTTTAAGTAAAAGTGGTGAAATGCCATCCCTATGCTTTCTTAATAGATGGTATATTGATAGAAATGAACATTATTTGCCAACATTATCACAGAAAGAATGCTCCATTTCCAATCTCAGTGCTGAAACTATTAGGACAAGGAATAGCAGAATGAGGACATTGACTGTTTATGAAAGTGATGCTTTGATCCAATGAAACCTAAATTGATATGTCATACACTTTGCCTTCATTAATATGTATTATAACTCAACTTCCTGCCAGAAAGTTCCACACCATCTTCCACTTTTTATATTAGGCACAGTAGACTACACAAGAACATTACATTAGTTTGATAAATATATTTGCCAGCAAATGGTCTTTATACAAGAAAATATGTACCAAAAATATTTGAAAATTAGTCTATTGTAAACACTACAAATCATTTGAAACTTAGTACATCTTCACAGATTGCATAAGAGTCTCCTAACACATCTTTTTTTTTTTTTTTAAGTTGTGGCAGCAGATAGTAAAATATCACAGACTTAAGCTTTTACTTTTCCTGATCACCTCTCAATGTGCGATTTCAGCTTGCATGCTGAGCAAAGTCCTCTCTATTGATCAACTGCAGGCATAAATATATTCAAACATTTATGCATCCAATTATCCATTTGTTCAATCATGTGATACATTGACTGTCTACGACGGGATAGACACCGTACTAGGTGCTAAGGACCCAGATGTAAAAACTGCAGTTTCTGCTCTTTTAAGGGACTGGTGATATTGTGGGATAGCTGTATAAGAAGAATCATGGGCAGGAGAGCTACGATCAGAGCTAAGACAGCACAAAAGCTGGGTGCTATGGGAGCAGAAGCTGGAAGCTTTAATGAGCTCTGTAGTTCTAGGCCTACATGTTTCAATAGAATTTGAGAAGACTGATGTTCCCTTTGTGACTCCTTGATTGAATGTGGAGCTCACCCTATATCTGAAAGCTTCTCAGTCATAGAATTCCTGTGCATAGGTCTTCACTGGGACCTCTCCAAGTGCCTGGAGCAGTTACCCTCTTGGGAACATCTTTGGTACAGTTTCTTTTACATTTGTGAAAATTTGTTTCTGTTCTTTCTCTAAAGTCAAATACTCCTTTGTCACAGTTTCATTCATGGATTTTTGCTTGGCTTCTCAATGCACATAGCCAGCCATAATTTCAGTTTCTACATCAGTCAACTCCTGATATTGTAGTCATTATTTAAACTGACACTTGGGACTATACCTCTCGTTTGCATTCTTCACACTCTTGCTTCACTTCTGTCTGCTCATTAGAGTCACAAAAATGCACCGACTCTACATAAAATTAGAACCCTCTTCTAAATCAATGACATGTCTATATCAAAAGTTCTACTACATTTCAAAAATGCAATGATTTCAGCTATATGTTAAGATACTTTAAAAATCATAACCATCCTTGGAATTTACATGGGATAGTGCCATAACATTACAGCATTATTTTCAGAAGCAGAACTTGTAAGAAAAAATTTTGAGTTTGTAATCACTTTACTTTGAAAGCATTCCAAAGTTAAAAAAAAAAAAAAAAAAAAAAAAAAAAATTATAATAACTTTTATAAACTGCCCTTCCCTGCTTTGAATTTTACTGTTGCAATCCCAGCAAAAACTAGATATCTTTTGGATAGCATTAGTCATCATTTTCTCATTATCAAGCATCTTAAAATATTGTTCCATACTAATTTTCTTCCTCTATTTCTCATTTCAAAATTTATTCTTTTCACTATGTATTAATGCATGCAAATTCCACAATATGTTTTTGACCTACCCATGTGGCTATTTCTTGTATATGATAATTCAGAATTTCACATCAGGCGCCCATGGTACCATATTCCTCAATAAAGTAAATTATTCAGGGAAGCAGGGGAGCATGTAATATGGAGTTACATTTATTCTCAGCTAAAAAAAAATAGTGAGAGAAAGGAAGAAGGAAAAGACTGATTTGCATGCATGCTATCAAGTAATAACACGTTTTTCCTCCTCTTGAACTATTATCTTGGTCCTTTACAGTTACTTTTCTTCATTACAATCTAGTGAAAATTGACATCCTATTTCCTCCTAACATTTGTAATATCATCCTGAGTTTGTGCCATATCATCCAGTCAATCATCACTTGCTCTTGGAGTCCACTCATTTGTTTAGAAAACATTTATCGAGCGTACTGACAGAAGGAATAGTGATGGCCATGATAAGATGTGGTCACTGGCTTCACAGAACTTGTGACCTACTGGGAAATACATTTTTTAAACAGTATTTAGTCATGCAATTAATAAATATCAACAGTAAGAAATGGCAGTAAAATTACAGCAATAGATGTGCATATAAATGAAATCTAAAAACACCTGGAGGTTCAATGATAGCTTCTGTGAGGAAATTGAGATCTCAAAGACAAACTGGTCACCTGAATGTAGTGGAAATATCACTGCAGGCTGCCAAGCGTAAGGGGAGTACATCTGAACACTGTTGCAGCACAGTAAGATCTAACCTCTTTTGTTACCAAAAAGCCAATATTGCTGGAGAGAACAAGAATGAGACTAATTTAAGATCAAGCAGTTTCTCCATATATGTTTTGTGTGGGTTTCTAGCTGTTAGGAGAGAATATGAATAAACATTGAGATACATTTCAGAGTTTCCAACAGATTTGTAGCATGAATAAGATCTCACTTGAACAAAAAAATCATTTTATAGTTATAAGAATGAATTGAAAATGGGTCAACAATCAATGTGGATGAGCATATATCCTAGAGATTCCACTCTAAGTAGCTTCCCAATGAAAATAAAAATATGTCTACACAAACTCTTGCACATGAAGCTAGCATTATTCACAACAGCAAAAAAGTGGAAATGACTCAAATGTCTACAACTGATAAATGGAGAAACAAAAAGGTGGTATGTTCACACAATAGAATACTATTCAGCAATGAAAAGGAATGAAATACTGATATATCCTATAACCTAATTTAACCTATGAACTTCAAAAACATTATGCCAAGTGAAAGTAGCAAGACACAAAGATCACATGTTGTATAATTCAATTTATATGAGATACTGAATGAAGGCAAATATCTAGAGACAAATTACATTAGCGGTTTCCTGGGGGATGGGCATGGAAACAGGTTTACTGTAAGTCGGCATAGAGGACTTTATCAGAGTGCTAAAAATCTTGTAAAACTGGATTATGGTGGCAATTGCACAACTTAACAATTTACTAAAGGTGGTTTATACAGTTAAATAAGAGGCTTTTATAAGTTATATATCAGAAGAGTTGTCAAAAATTATAATGGATGCATTTGAAAGAAAATCAGAAAATGTAATTATCTAGATTTGTGACTGATTGGCTGAAGCGTTGTAGGAGAAGCTGGTATGTATATTTCTGGCAAGAACAACAGTGTAGATTGTGGACCAGATTGTACAACCGGGTGGATAGTTCTGCAAGTTAAAAGTACGTCTTGATGATTCCATTTTTACAGATCAAGTTGTTGTTCTTCTATTAAAAATTGGCAATGGCTGCTCTTAAAACTAAGGCTAAAATACAAAATCCTGACACTAAATCTAGGACTATCTTCCAGCCCTACTGCTCTGCTACAACTTCTTCAGCACAACAAACAAAGCTTTGCTCAACATACTGGCTATGGGAGATACCTTTGATAATCCTGGATTTAGCAGATGCTCTGGTGACTTTCAGTCCTACGGCACCAAGGTACCTCCTCAGAAAGCAACAGAATGTGTACTGTTGGTTTGAGACAGCAACACACTCCCATGGCTTACAAGTGCCACAGACTATATGCATGTGTATAAATCTCTGAGCATTCAGAGGAAAAGAAAGGATACATACACACATTGCAGTTATTCTAATAAAATGTATTCTGAGAAAAACAGGCTATATGGCTCTCTTTCTCTTTCATTTGTGTATTTTGGTTTTGTGCCTAGGCAACCTTGAATTTTCAGTCTTGCTGCAAAATAACATACAAGGGTGTACAGACAATTAATGACAGATTGTCATTTGCATCTTTTTTACTGTGTGAAAAGGTTGTCTTCACAATTCATTTCAGTCTTTCTTATATTATAATATACATCCCTTTATTCCTCTTAAAATCAAGCATAATGCAGATACATAAGAAAAACAGCCAAAACCATGAGACCCAAAGAATTGATATTTCTCAGTTGCAGTAAGAGAAAGTTGTTCAGAACACTGAATATTTAGTATTTTCTTTTAAAGATAGCCAAAATTAAATTTTCTTTTTTTTTTTTTTCCCATTTATTTATTTTATTGCATTTTACATTTTGGGGTACATGTGAAGAACATGCAAAATTGTTGCATAGGAACACACGTGGCAGTGTGATTTGCTGCCTTCCTCCCCATCACCTACATCTGGCATTTCTCCCCTTGCTATCTCTCCCCAGCTTCCCACCCCCCACCCTCCCTCCCCTATTTCCCCCTAACGGACCCCAGTGTGTAGTGCTCCCCTCCCTGTGTCCATGTGTTCTCATTGTTCAACACCCGCCTATGAGTGAGAACATGCGGTGTTTGATCTTCTGCTCTTCTGTCAGTTTGCTGAGAATGATGGTTTCCAGGTTCATCCATGTCCCTACAAAGGACCCAAACTCATCGTTTCTGATGGCTGCATAATATTCCATGGTGTATGGCATCATCCCAATCTCATTCATGGATACACAAAACACATGTTTTGTTTTTTCTCTTTCTTCAATAATAATAAGAATAAGAATACTAATTTTGTACTTTATATGCCAGGCAAATTTATAAATTCTCTGTATTTCTCTCTCAAATTATGTGTTTCTCTCTCTCTCTCTCTCTCTCACACAGACACACACACACACACACACACATATACATCTTCAGTATAATAGGTACTATTATACTATGATTTTTCTCATTTCACTTAAGGAAAATTAGGTATAGAAAAGTGAAATAACTGTTCAGGTCACCTAGGTAGTAAATGGCTGGCTAAAAATGCAACATAAGGCTTTCCACCTCCATGCTTCAAGTATTTAACTACTATGTAATAATACATACCTCTCCTAGGACATTATCATTTCTTTCTATACCTATAAAAGTTTACTCAACCAATTGCCCTAGTCATAAGAGTTTCAGGGTTTTAGAAGCTCCATTTCTTAGCTTAACAAACAGGTTAAACATCCTAAATTCTCTGTCTTATTTTCTTAGCTGTTGCATCAATAGAACTCCAGAACCAACTAATACAGAAAATCTATTTTCTTTGGAACAAAGATGTTGGGAGAACTAAGAAAACAAAATTTGAAATGCTTTGTCTAATTGTTTTTCGCTGGAGTTAGTTGACCCATCAGAAAGCTCTTTCCCCTTATCCAATCACTTTTGGTATTTAGAATTATACGTGCTGAACAAACAGGATTATGAATCAGTGTGACAAATGGTAGAAAGCACAAAATATTCATTGTTGATAAAAGACAATACTTGAAACCTAGACTGTTAACAGGCAGAAGACTGATCATGACCTGCCTTTCATGTCATTAAAATAAATGCCTGTTTTATTCTGAAAATATTTTTTGCACAACCAGAAGTTCAAGTGTGTAATGATGAGGTAATATTTGAATTTCCAGAAAGATTGCTCTGGTTATTGATTAGCATATTAATGTGACACAGACAGGACATGAAGTTATGGTGGAAGTTGTTGCCATAGTCAAGGTGAATGATGACCAAAGCCTATATTATAGCAGCAGCAGCGATGATGAAGAAGTGGTACTTCTTTAAGGAATATTTCAGGGGTATTATCTAAAATATTTGACATTTTATTGGATGTGTGGAGGGGTAAAGAGTCAAGTACATTTCCAAGGTAACTATACTAAGTGACTCATTGAATGGAGGGGTCTCCAAGAGACATGCAGAATACCCAAGAGGATAAGGTAAGCGGGAGAATTAAATTTTTAGTGCCTACACATGGTGACCTATAATGAAAGGTAATTTCAGATGAAGGGAGGGTGAGTGCATTCTGGAAAGGGTTATAAAAGGAGGCTATGAATTTCTATTTCTTTATAAGGATAATAGTATGTTTTCAACTCCTTCTTTCAAAGATTATCCTGGTTAATCCTAAAATTAAAAATTAAGTTTAACAGTCTTATAATTTTAAGTTTCAAAATATTGCCAACATTCCAAACCATTTGCATAAAATTTAAAAAAGAAAGAAGAGAAATCTGGATACTTAAGTGGGCTCTGCTTCACCTGAGAGAAGTTGAAAGAGGAGTCTGCCTGATTCTGCAGAGATAACCATTAGAATTGCTTCTGTCTTACTCACATGAAGGCACACCCTCTCCTTTGTCATTCCATCAAATAATTGCTGCTCTTAACTGTCAGTTTCTGAGATGCTATCTCTGTTAGACGGATTAGAAATTTCAACTTTCCATATCTCCTCAATATACTATGTGTTAAGAATTTAATTATTTTGACATAGATTAATATTCTGCCTTATATCCTAAATCAGTAAAATATAAGGATTATGTCTAATGTTACATTTATAGGATACCATACAGCAACTTCTTTAATGGCTTTTTAAAATAAAATTATTTGCCTTTTGAAGATAGAAATATTATATAATTTATGTATAATTTTTTACCATTTACTTTGAAGTGCACAACAATCTGATAACATATAAACTGCTATACCCATTTCACCAATAAGAATACCTGAAACTCAGAGTGGTCACAGAGATAAAGTCTTTCCACAATGTTAATCAATCTGAAAATGCTATAAAATACTTTTATCTCTCTAAAATACCCTTTTATAGCATAATTAAATCTTTTATGATTTCTTTTTTTCCTCCACATAATTCTTGATTATCTTTGTTGTCTTCAAGGTACAATGCAAGGATTTTAAAAACCCCAATCAGAGTATGCCTTTGGCTTTGCCAAATTTTCCACAGCAACTGATTTAAGACGAATAGTTAATGTTCCAGACAGAATCTGTGTCACATTTAAATTTCACTGATGTTGTATTTTGTCTACTTTGGGCTGCAGTAAAATGACTATTTCTTCAAGCGGTTATGGAGAAAAAGCTCCTGATGTTTATTTTTCTACAGGGAATAAAAAGGTACAATTGTTAGTATTCATTTCACCTATTAATGTATTGCTTTGCTTAGAAAACATGTAAAGTTTTCAGATCAAATTGAGCATTTAAAAATTTTGTGTCCCATTTCTATGAAAAGAAAGAAAAAATAAGAACAAAAAAGTAAAATCTGCATTGATTCAGATTCTGATATCATCAAACTTATGTAACTCTTTAGATGGTGTTCCTGTCTCCATAATTGCATCAACAACTTTCCAAAATATAATGTGGCTGTAAACTGAACAGCCACATTATATTTTGGGAAGCTGGTAAAGCTTCGTTGGTTTTAAAACATGTGTGTCCTCCTGGACTGAGCCTCAAAGCATAATTCAATCAACAGAGTGTAAATAGAAATTCAGATGCAGAAAGTATTTTTGAGTCATTTAACACAATTTTCTCATTTTATATATGATGAAATTAAGACCCAGAGAAATGCAGTTATTTACTCTGGTCTTATTTTTCACCATCCATGCAATATACAGCAATGAAACATAACCTCTGCCTCTAGCCTCTGTCCTCAATTTGCATTCTATGCTAGAGTTTGACCAAAAAGTGGAGGGGGTGAATGAGATATTTTAAATTGTTCTTCAGAATAAAATCAATACACAATCAATCAACATACATATACAGAGTGTGCACTATATCTAATTCTGTCATATATGTCAAGAATTTGCCAACAACAATAGCTCATGGAATGGATTACTAGCAGTAACATTCCTAACTCGGTAATGTTTAGAGTCAGCTTCCTTCCCTTCCTTCTCTCTCTCCAGCTGCGATAAAAGAGTATAGAAAACATCATATCCAAAGGTCATAGTATGTCAAAACCATGAATTTTATTTCAATTTCCGAAAAGGCTTTGTGTGGGTGTTTCAACATTCATTAATTGCATTTGAGTCATGTTTTTAAAGTATCTTACCTTACCTGAACGTCTTTCACATAAGGTTCCCCAAGGACACTACGAATGAGCAACAGTCACTTTCAAGTTTCAAAACAGATCTGCTAGGCTGACTAATGGGGTTTAAAGGTCCCCAAATCAAGATGATATAAAATTCACTGGACTTCTGAGCAGGTAATCACAGTAAGGTTTTGAAACAAGATGATAATCATCATTGGAGTTGGACATAATAAAGAAAAGATAGAAGTATGTCTTAGGGGAATGAGTTGGCAAAAACAGACTTGAACCTGTACATGGAGTTTTAGCATTTCAGAACTGGAAGGAAAATTAGCTGTCACTTACTTTAAATTACTTCCCACCACATGCGAAGAAATTGAGGCCAAGAGAGGGCAAGAGACATATTTCATGTCATACAGCTAGGTAGAAGGGAAGCAGGAATTAGAATCTATTTATTCTGATTTTAGTAATAATAGTTATATAATCATTAAATGTGCTTCTGTATGAAGCCATCTATTATAAAATATATCATAGGTTCATTTGGCCATTATATTGAGTATAATCTGATTTTCTGATGTGTTTATAGTCATCACAAAATTAACCTAAACACACTTCTTCCCATGAAAACGCTTACATCTGTAAAGATATATTTGATGTGCATTTGTTCTTTTCTAACTGTCCCTTGACTTTTGTCCCCAATCTATCCTACACATTTCAAGTTCAGTTGATCATTTCAATCTGACTTAAACAAAGCACAGTAAAACTATTACTTTTCTTCACTTTCCCTCTTTAAAACTGGGTTTTTAGTTTCTATTGAAAAACACTCCAATTTCAATTTACACTAGGCTTTCAGTCAAAAAAAGAAAGCTTTAGGCAATACAAATACCCAATTCGGGTTGAAATAGGGACATTAACTATAGTCTTATTCAGCTACTTCTTATGCTTGAATCTCTCCTATGGTTTCCCTCTCGAAGTGGCTGTTCCCTGCCTCCGTTTCAATAGTGCCAGAGACAGGCTACATATTACCTCTTGAAAGAGCTTGTTTCGTGTTCAAATAGCTCTGGCTGTTCGTACTTCCTTATTTTGTGCTGAAATTCATGTCTCTGTAGCATCAAAAACTTCATGCTTTTTTGCATTCTTGAGGCCATCTAGCCACATGGCAGCTCTTCATATATTTACAAACAGTTGTCTTGTTCACTCTGAATCATTTCTTCTCCAAGCAAAATATTCTTATTTTTCTCAAGTACTCTTATGTGATTAGATTTAGAGTCTCCCTTATTTCTCATGAGTACCTAATTTCTGTTCTCTGCAACAAACCAATTTGTTCGTTAACTCATTTCAGGTATTTATATAAAGAACAAAATAACTTTCTACAGATTTATCTGACTAGTACCATATATTCCACTTAATATGTATATAACAATAGACTCTAAAGTCACAACTTATGTTTTGATGATTACCACCTACTAAATGATTCACATGAAACTTGCTAATTGGCTCAAATTTCTTATATCTTCTTTTAGATGTGATACTGCTAAGCTGCATCTTCCCTGCTGCTTCACAGTAGGTTAAGAGATTCAAATCCTGAATCTCTGCCATTAGAATTTCAGAACCAAATGTAGACATCTATGATTTCACCTTAAATTTTACTTTTACAATTTGATCTTTGAGTTTTGTCATATTTTGGGGAGAGGAGATCTTGATTTGGTCATCAAGACATTTATTAATCTTTCCACTATGTTCCACCAGAGTGTATCGTAATCATAGCTTTTATTTATTTGTTTATTCAATCATTTACTTAAAAAGGATGAAAAGAACAGAACAGGGTCAACTAAGTATAAAGTGTTATAGTACATAACTAAAGACTTCTCTTTAGTCTACAATTTATTCATCAATCATATGGTCTTTTCTTCAATTAAAATATAGTGTGAAGCAAAACAATTTAAGCAGATAAAAGCAGAGCTTACATGAATGAAGATCTGTTCATGTGAACACATGCACACACACACACACACACAATCTCTCTCTCGCTCTCTCTCTCTTTAATTTCCTGTCTCCCTAGGGTTAGTGTTATCCTCAAAAGGGCCTCCATGGAATCTTTAGAGAACTTCAGAACATGGTTTGAATCATAGCAAACCCCATTTTGGAAACCATTATCCTATAAGCAATGATTACTATTCGTTTTCTCTTGTATTCATGATTACCATAAGATACTAACAAACATCTATTAGAAATAAAGATACTGGCCGGGCGCGGTGGCTCACGCCTGTAATCCCAACACTTTGGGAGGCCGAGGTGGGTGGATCACGAGGTCAAAAGATCGAGGCCATCCTGGTCAACACGGTGAAACCCCGTCTCTACTAAAACTACAAAAAATCAGCTGGGCATGGTGGCGCGTGCCTGTAATCCCAGCTACTCAGGAGGCTGAGGCAGGAGAATTGCCTGAACCCAGGAGGCGGAGGTTGCGGTGAGCCGAGATCGCGCCATTGCACTCCAGCCTGGGTAACAAGAGAAAAACTCCGTCTCAAAAAAAAAAAAAAAAAAAAAAACAAAAAAAAAAAAAAAAAGAAATAAAGATACGTTATGCAATCTCAGGCAAGTCAGTCTTTAAGTTGTGTACATATCATATAAATTTCAACGCAATTTTGTTTGAAAAATAATAAATTAATTCTAATGCTTGTATAAAAACAATTCACACATATATGGAAGAGTTCTCTTTTCTCTGCATCCTCACCAGCATTCGTTATTTTTTGTCATGTTAGTAATAGTCATTCTTATGATGGTAAGGTAATGCAAAGTTTGATAGCAAAATAAGGTGATTATACTTAACAAAAAAGTGTGGTATTTGGGTGATGGACACTCTAAGTATCCTGACTAGATCACTACACACTATATACATGTAACAAAACTTCCCATGTGCACAAAATTTGTACAAATACAAAAAGAATGATAATGTAAGTACATAATTATTGATCTGGAACCGTGTTTAGAATATACACAGAGTATATGCAGGAAAAAACAAAAAAAAATCTAGGAAAAAAAGAACTGCATTGTTTCCATCTCAGTTAGAAATATATATGAAGACAAAATATGTCTATTCTAGAATCTACTTTTTACCTGTTCAGTTAAAATCAATTCGAACTTTTGCCTTTTCTCCCATGATTCAGTATTGCTAAAAAATGTACATTTTTCCAAGTGTAGTGATAATCAAGAAATAATTTTATTACTTTGGAATGTAAATGATCAATAAAGACAAAATACTTGAGAAAAGTTAAAAGCCAATACTATCATTGAGTTCAAAATAGTGTTTTGTAAATGTCCAAATTATTGGAAATATGCATGAGGTATTGAGGGACTGTGTTAAAGAAAATATTCTCTTCCCAGGTCCCCGAGGGGCGGGGTTTCAAAGGCAAGAGTTTCCCAGTGCCACGCCTCCATCCATTGCCCCATCGGGGAACCTAGAATTCTTTGTCTGACTTTCCCTTGCGTGGACTAGGTAGAGAAATCCAGGTGGGCTTCTTTGTTCAAAAAGCACCTCGAAAGCTCTGGGAGGAGGGGCCTCTGTTGCAGACCTAGCACCCAATCTGGTATCAGAGTCAAAGATCAATCACTCCAGCAGAAGTTTGAAAAAACTCCTCTCACTAGATGAGAACATGAATGGGGCGGGAATAACTTCAGGGCTAAAACCCAGATGCTCCTTACCTGTACTCATTCCTCCATTGGTTCCCCTCCCAAAGCAGCATGGGAGATGTCTCTCTCTTATTCTCTCTCTCTCTCTTTGCCTAATAAATTGCTTTCTGCTAAATTCTTCAGGTCCATGATATTTATTGGAATGGTAAGCTCACTGCAACTCTGGGGTCCCTTCCACCATTCCTGGGGTAAGAAAAGCCAAGGACCTGAGCACATTGGGAAATTGGGAGCATCTTTGGGACACCCCCACTACCTCCCCCCCACTTACAGTATTATCAATATTGTTAAAATTGTCTAAGTTATGACAAAGCAGAAACACTGTTCTAACTTGCCTAGTCTGACTATAGTATTTTCTCATGTTTGATCTCAATGACATGGGGAACAGTGAATCATTACTTGTCACAATTTCATATAGAACTAATTGCTATTATTCATGGAATGTTTATTATATGTCAGGTTCTCTGATACTAGAGGAATTATCGGGCTTCTTTAATTTTATTATAAACTTTATAAAACCAAATATCAATTATTCACAATAACTGATTATACATATTTTATTATCTCCATTTCCTTTTAATGTAAAAAGACACTTCTAGATTAAGTAACTATCTCAAGGTCAATTACAGGAATAAAGGATAGCCTCCAAATTCAAAGTCTGTTGTGTCATGCTGTGGAGTCCAGGGCTCTTTGTGACATACCATGCTGGGATTATTCTGCGTAAATGAATTTAAAAAGAAATAAACAAAGTAGGGGGACTATTTATCATGCAAATAAAATGGGAGTGTTTGAAGGGAAGATATTCAAACTAAGAAAATCAATGAAATGAAAAGTTATGCAACTGAGATCCAAAACTTGCCCAGAGTTTCTGTCTGGGAGAAAAAATGACATATATGTGTTTCATTACCTAAAAAAAGAAAGCAAAATAGTTTAATCCACATGAGCACCAAACCTTCTTGGTAAAAAGCGCTAGATTGTGAATCAACAGTGCATTCCATTTCTGTTCATTTTTTCTAATTGTGAGGCCCTGGGAAAATCCCTGGATTTTGTACAGAATATTTAAATTGTGAAAAGAACAAAGGAGCATTAATCTGTAACTAATATTCCTTTTTTTTTTTTTTGAGACAGAGTCTCACTCTGTCAGCCAGGCTGGAGTGCAGTGGCACAATCTTGACTCACTGCAATCTCCTTCTCCCCAGCTCAAGCAATTCTTCTGCCTCAGCCTTCCAAGTAGCTGGGATTAAGGGCGGCATCACCATGCCTGGCTATTTTTTGTATTTTAGTAGAGATGGGGTTTCATCATGTTGGCCAGGCTGGTCTCAAATTCCTGACCTCAAGTAATCCGCCTGCCTCAGTCTCCCAAAGTGCTGGAATTACAGGTGTGAGCTACTGTGCCTGGCCAACTAATAACCTTATCTACTATTTTAATTGTACTTTGATTCAAGAAGAAAATAATAGATAACCTTAAGCTCATAAATGGTTATTTCCATCCTGGATTTATTAGGTGGAAATACATTTGTGGCCCTTTGTAAAATTTCAATTATTACTTTGCTCAAAATATAACATAATATTTAAGATCATGAGCTTTAGCATATGATGGATCTGCTTTAAATTCCAAAGCTACTACTCCTTTGATGAGGACAACTGTAGGCACTACACTGTAAGCCACATGAGAACAAGGGCCACATCTGTATTCTTTACCATTGATTACCAAGGACTAACATAATATTTATATGGTTGAAGCTCAACAAAAGAAAAATTATTGAATAAATGAATTTAACACTAAACCAAAATGAGATAAATAATACCTGCTTCATAAGATTGTTGCAAGGCTAGGATTAGATAATAGGTATAAAGGGGCTTTATAAAGTGCCTGACAATAAGAACTAAATGAATAGGAACTATCTGCATTATAGTTATCTAGCTCATCATAATTATTTCTTTAAATATTCAGAGTTGTTAGACAAATCTGAGAAAATAATGATTCGAAAAATATTATGAGAATGCTCTACACTTGTTATATATTAAGCAAATGCATAGTCTCTAAATTATTGATGTATTTTTCTTTCATTTCTTAACATCAGGATCATATATATGATCACATATACTATGAGCATATATATCTTAGACAGGGTCCCCAAGCCCTGGGTCATGCACTGGTGGTAGTCAGTGGCCTGTTAGAAATGAGGCTTCCCAGTAGAAGATGAGTGACGATGAACAAGCATTAATGCCTGAGCACTGCCTCCTGTCCGATCAACAGCGGCATTAGATTCTCACAGGAGCACAATCACTATTGTGAACTGGGCACGTGAAAGATCTAGGCTGCACACTCCTTATGCAAATCATGAATTTAATGCCTGATGATCTGTCACTGTGACCATCACCCTGAGATGGGATTGTCTAGTTGCAGGAAAAAAAAGTTCAGGGTCCCACTGATTTTACATTATGGTGAGAATGCAGTAATAGTAGAAATAAAGTGAACAATAAATGTATTGCCCTTGAATCATCTTAAAATCATCACCACCTCCCACCCCACCCCTGGCACTGGCACCCATGGAAAAATTGTCTTTCATGAAACCAGTCCCTGGTGCCAAAAATATTGGAGACCACTGCCTCAGATGGCTAAATATCACTGCTCATTTCTAAGAATCTGCTCTCATTTATGCAGTCCAACTACAAACTGACTATATGTCTCCACATTTCATTTAGATGGTATGAGTGCACACACCTGCTGTGCCTTTGTGTTCTTGTCAATTGACACTTTTCTCTAATAGTAAATTGTTACAGTTCTTTCTCTTCTTTAAAGAAACAAAAACATCACAACTCAAAACAAGGGAAAACAAAAAAGCTACCCATGTACACTCATCATTATTTTCTTTCTTCCTGATAACCAGTATGTGAAAACTACATAGAAAATCTGTTTTCCTTCAACCTCAGGTAACTTAATATCAACCTTGGGTAATTATATACACAATTTCTTTCCCCTATAATTTCAAAAGAATCCAAATAAAAATCTCATATAAACAGACATCCTATCAAAATAGCATGCCCTTTTAAATTTTATGAACTGTATAGTAAGTGCAAGTGCAATTTCAACTTCATCTGTATGACATAGAAATCAAGTTGACATGCAAATGTATGTTCATTGTGGCACTGTTTACAATAGCAAAGACCTGGAACCAACCCAAATGTCCATCATCGATAGACTAGGTAAAGGAAATGTGGTACATATAAACCATGGAATACTACACAGTCATAAAAAACGATGAGTTCATGTCCTTCATAGGAACATGAATGAATCTGGAAAGCATCATTCTCAGCAAGCTGACGCAAGAACAAAAAGCCAAACACTGCATGTTATCACTCATAGGCGGGTGTTGAACAATTGTAGCAGGTGGACACAGGGAGGGGAGCATCACACACCGCCGTCAGTAGGGGAACTCTGGGAAGGGACAGTGGGAGGTGGAGAGGGTGGGGAGGGATAATAAGGGGAGAAATACCACATATATTTGATGGGGGAATGAAGGCAGCAAACCGCCTTGCCATGTATGTGCCTATGCAACAATCCTGCATGTTCTGCACATATACCCCAGAACCTAAAGTACAATTAAAAAAAAAAAAAAGAAGGTGTTGCTGTCACTGCTCTTTGTTCACTACAAATTAATAGAGGATAGTAATATGGTCTGTCTTATATACACCTACAATTTGAATCATAAAATATTAAAGAAGGAGGGGACCTCAGCCCAGCATCTTATTTTATAGGTGCCTTATATTATGCTCTCCAGGAAAAAAAAAAAAAAAAAAACTTAAATGACAATCTGCAGCAAGGGCTGCATGAAGGAAGTGATCTCAGGGAAAACTGGTAAGGAAATGGGGGAGAGAGTATTAAGGAGCCAAGAAAGGATGTGCTCTCAGGCAAAATTTCAAGCCTCAACATGATCATGAAGGGGAGCTCTGGAGCATAAATAACACCTCAGAGTCTATTTTACCTAGAATGAGGAGGCTGAAGCTTTGCTTTTCTGCATGGAGTAGTCTTTGGCTAAGGGTCACATCAGGGACGCATGAATTCTCATGCACTTTTGAGTGTTCATATTTTTGCAACTTGTGTCCTATCTTATAAAGATATGCAGAAATGCAGGTTGTTAGAAATTAAAGAACACTGAGGCTGAAAAGAGCACCCCAAAGTGGTAAACGATGCAACGCAATCTGGGTGGAACACTGACAATGTCCAATCCAACGGGTGAGGAGACTGGATCTCCAATTACTTAAGTGAAGGGACCAAAGACACAAATCTGTGCAGAAATGGGATCTAAATATTCTGTTATAATTTAGAACCTGCTATTGTTGGTTTAAAGAAACTACCAGGATATCAACCATGATAATTTTAGTTATTTTAAAGTAAAACTGATTTGTTCATGACTTACATTGTGATTTTACCAAATGACAAGATAGTTTTAACATTATTTCCGTAGAGTTTCTGTTTCCTAAGATATTTATAGTTCTAACTATGTTTGACTTTTAAGAAATCAGTTGAGCAAACATTACAGCCTCTGTTTTAGGGAAATTTTTATTTTTTCAATAAAGACTATGTTAGTGGTAACAATAAAAATTACACGAGTTTTCTAACAAACAAGTTTGCTATATCCATAATAAAGACTTGAAATTATAGCTAGTTACAAGCTTTATTTAATATAACAAAACATCATTTTCCTTACAAAAATGCTACTAGCTCATTTTCATTCAATGACCCCAAAATTTAAAAAAGTTGTTGCACATATTAGTCTCAGTCAAGATGGTGGTGAATGAGACTAGATAGCTTTTTAGCCTTGTTACATAATTTTCATCTTTGAACTTTTATTAGATATCATTTAATGAGTATCACTTCCACATTCTTGGTTTACAGAGAATAATAGTGAAATTCATAGTGATGCAATCATTATTTCAGCTTTTCTTAAAAACCGGGAGTAATAAAAATGAAAAATTATTTCCAGATCAAACAATTGGGAGAAAATAGTAGAGAGAATTCCAGAGTATCATGAAGAATGCTTGGTAGGCTGTTGTTATTTCCTCCTTGTGGGCACATTTTCTGTTGCTCATATACTTAAAGACAAAGTGGTAGAAGCCTTGGTTTCTAACTCTTTCCTCTTTCTATGAGAGAGAGAGAACAACTCTGCCATAAGGACTGCTATTATGCAACAATGTGGTTATCTGTTCCATGGGAGAGTAGAAGTTTGTTTGACAATTGCTAGGGTCATTTATTTCAATAGCATGAGAGATCACAAGAAGTCTTTCTAAGTTCACCTTGTTATATGTTGCCTGAGACTTAACAAAGTCTTCAAAATAATATGTGAAAAATTTAACAATTATGGTTAAGACCTGGCCCAGGGCTTATGCACAGTAGACACTTAATTATAATGAATATGCAATTAAAAATACAAATGCAAAGTCAATCCTTGATAATGCATAACAGATATTGCTTTCAAATGGTTTTTCCATGATGTTGTTTGATATGGTCTGGCTCTGTGTCCCCACACAAATCTCATCTTGAATTGTACTTCCATAATTCCCACAAGTTGTTGGAGAGATCTGGTGGGAGTTAATTTAAATCATGGGGGTGTTTTCCCCCACACTGTTCTCATGATAATAAGTAAATGTCATCAGATCTGATGGTTTAACAGGGGGTTCAGCTTTTGCATCTTCATTTTCTCTTGCCTCCACCATGTGTGAAATACCTTTTGATTCCTGCCACGATTCTGATTCCTCCCCAGCCATGTGGGACTGTAAATCCAATTAAACCTGTTTTTTTTCCCAGTCTCAGGTATGTCTTTATCAGCATCATGAAAGTGGACTAATACAGTAATATGGTATCAGTAGAATGGGGTGCTTCTGAAAAGATACCCAAAAATGTGGAAGTAACTTTGGAACTGGGTAACAGGCAGAGGTTGGAAGAGTTTGGAGGGCTCAGAAGAAGATATGAAAATGTGGGAGAGTTTGGAACTTCCTAGAGACTTGTTAAATGGCTTTCACAAAAAAACTGATAATGATATGGACCATGAAGTCCAGTCTGAGGTGGTCTCAGATGGAGATGAGGAACTTGTGGGGAACTGAAGCAATAATGACTCTTGTTATGTTTTGGCTAAGAGACTGGCAACATTTTGTCCCTGCCCTAAAGATTTGTGAAACTTTGAACTTGAGAGAGTTGATTTAGGTTGTCTGGTGAAAGAACTGTTTTGGCAGTGGAGGGGAACAAAGTGTCTCTCTCTGTCGCCAAACTGAAGTGCAGTTGCGTGATTTTGGCTCACTGCAACCTCAGCCTCCCAGTTTCAAGTGATTCTCCTGCCTCAGTCTCCCAAGTAGCTGGGATTACAAGCACACATCACCATGCCCAGCTAATTTTTGTATTTTTAGTAGAGATGGGGTTTCGCCATGTTGGCCAGGATGCTGTCGATCACCTGACCTCGTGATCCACCTGCCTCAGCTTCCCAAAATGCTAGGCTTACAGTTGTGAGTCACCACACCTGGCCGAAAGAAATTTTTAAGCAGCAAAGCATTTGAGATGTGACTTGGGTGCTGTAAAGGCTTTCAGTTTTAAAAGGGCAGCAGAACATAAATGTTCAAAAAATGTGTAGCCTGAAAATGTGATAGAAAAGAAAATCTCATTTTCTGAGGAGAAATTGAAGCCGGGGACAGATATTTGCATAAGTAATGAGGAGAATGTGAATCCCCAAGAAAATGGAAAAAATGTCTCCAGGGCATGTCAGAGAACTTACGTCAATCAAACCACTTTTTCTTCTCAGTCTCAGGTATTACTTTATCAGCAGAATGAAAATGAACTAATACATTGTCCTATAATTTCTCAGAGTCTTATTTAGCTTCAATGTTTCCCCCCATCTTAAGCTTTTTGTCTGGCAGTGGACCTTAGAAACCCAAGTAATTAATTAGCAATCTTTTATTATATCTAGCTTATTATACAATGCATGAGGATGACATTGCAACTTTAGAGAGAGGAGTTTCATTCAGCATTTCTTTTTCCTCTTCCTTCCTCTCTTCCTTCCTTTTTCTCTCTATTCTTTTATTTCTTTTTTAGGTTATATTTTGTTTTATTTTCACTTTTCTATGGAAAACAAGCCTACTTATGTCCTTTATGAAGATTAAGAACAAATAGTTCTCATTTTGCCTTGTCTAGTTACCTCTGCCTGTTCATCACAATACTTTTATTTAAAATAAGATGATCTGCCAATATTTCAGACACACAGATATTTGGCATGCAAATGCAAAACCTTTAGTTAAGGCCATATACAAATAATATTTTTATTTATAAGCCTTTGAGATATTTCATACTACTCCTTTCCTGCTTAGCACTGAGAATGATGGAGATTTGATTATATTTACATGTATTATGTAGATAGTTTTTTCAACAAAATAAAATGCACTAATTACTTGGAAGAGAAGATATTATATATGTAGAAAATTAATTTTTGGTATAGTTTAATTAATATTTGGGAAATAGATGACAAATAGCCTTTTCTTTGGGTATATGCTATTGCTTAACAAGTGAGTTTGAAAAATAGTCTCCAGGAATGCTTATTCTAGATATTATCCTGTTTTATGAGTTGCTACTTTGAGATAATTATATTTTTTTTGCCCAAAATTTGAATGTTCCCCAAGGTGGAAGTAAGCAAAACAAACAAAAAATTTGAGTTATTAAGAAGATGAAACACTAGTTCTAAAGCCAATAGGTAACAACTAAGTTTTAAATCCATTTGCATCAGTCAACTGGTGTCATTTTTTTTTTTTTTTTTGAGACCGAATTTCGCTCTTGTTACCCAGGCTGGAGTGCAATGGCGCGATCTCGGCTCACCGCAACCTCCGCCTCCTGGGTTCAGGCAATTCTCCTGCCTCAGCCTCCTGAGTAGCTGGGATTACAGGCACGCGCCACCATGCCCAGCTAATTTTTTGTATTTTTAGTAGAGAGGGGGTTTCACCATGTTGACTAGGATGGTCTCGATCTCTTGACCTCGTGATCCACCTGCCTCGGCCTCCCACAGTGCTGGGATTACAGGCTTGAGCCACCGCGCCTGGCCAGTCATTTTTTTTTTTAATACATCAGCATATCAGCACTATTTGAGCTCCATCCTCTTAATATTGTCCCATTTTATTCCATTAAATAGCAATACCAAAGAAAATACCTCTTCTACTAGAAGAAAGGGAGTCAGTTAAAGATTGTTAAGAATTTTTACTCTTTTGAAAAGTACTTTCAAGAAAGTTGAATAAGAAGTGACAAAATAAGACCATTATGATAAAAGAAAAACTGTTAACAGGGAACTTAGAAAAATGGTAAGAGCTGAAAAGGAGTTACCCTATTGAGCTGTGCTACAGAAATATTTTGCTTCACTCACTATAATATTTGCAGAACCTCCCCTAAACCCACAGCAATTGCAATCCCCCATTTGAGAAAAGCTACAAGACCACGGCATTTACATTCTTCTATTAAAATGATTATCATGACTCAAGAGTCACAGATAATTCTAGACAAACTTGTCTTCATTTTCATAGAGGAGCTATTTTGTTTCTGCTTTAATTTCATACTGCTTTAATTTTATACATTATGGCTTAAAGCTCTTCAGCTAATAGATTAATTCAACTGCATATGTCCATTTTATGCTTAAATATATACTGGGATTCATAATGCTTATGGTTTTCAAAGACCATTTTTTATTACCTAAAAATTATTCCATGTTGTGATAATGATCGTAATTATCACTCACCACCTAATAATATGGAGTTCTTCTGCAGTTACTCTCATCTTGAAATTCTAAGTCCCTCTAACAACCACTGAAGTCTGTCACAGTACAGTCATTAACACTCAGTGAATTTTTTGCAAGCATTCCCCAGAACAACTGCAACCTGACACTGATTTCGTGATAGAGTTCATGTAGTTCATATGCTAATTAAGGAAAAGCCCCACAATCCCATAGAGAATGGAGAGAGGGACACAAACTATCAGGGTATAGACACTTCTATTCTCACATAATGAACTCAATATTTAAAAGATTCAGCTCTGAGGCATGCTGTGGCAAAGACTGCTGTTTTGTGCTAGAACTACAAGAACAATACCTGAGAGGAGAAGCAAATGAGAGCTGGGGTGAAGAGAAAAGAGAGAGAGAGAGAGAGAAAGAACCAGAGCCTGATTTTGTGTATGCATCTGCCTCCCTACTGTGAATAACTTCCAATTCAGTTTTCATGCAAAATCAAGAAGGAAAGAAATAAACTGTGGTGTTTGAACACCTACTGAATGCCAGTAATGTCTGTATAGTTTATTTAGGTTTTTTCTCCTGTTCCTTTATTGCAGTTAATTTTATTTTAATTGTGATTGGCATATTAAAAAGTTGTACATATTTAATGGATACATCTTGATGGGTGTAAAGAGAAGTATATACCTTTGAAATGATCACTATATACAATGCCATAAACTTAACCATAACCTATAAAAGTTTTCTAACTCTTTTTGTTTTCTGGATAAGAACATTTAATATAAAATCTGCTCTATTAATATATCTTTAAATATACAATACAGTATTGTTAACTTGCTATATGCACTCTGATGCATGTTAGATCTCTAGGACTTATTCATCTTGCATAACTGAGACTTTGAACTGTTTGATGAACATCTTCCTGATTTCATCTTCCCCCACCACCTAGTATACCTCATTCCACTTTTCCCTTTTCTGGGTTTGACTACTTTAGATTCTTTTTTTAAATTTAACTTTTATTTTAAGTCCAGGGTACATGTGCAGGTTTGTCACATATGTAAGCTTGTGTCATGGGGCTTGCTACACAGATTATTTCATCACCCATCTGTTAATCCCAGTACCCATTAGTTATTTGTGCTGATCCTCTCCCTCCTCTAACACTCCACTCTCTGTAATGCTCCAGAGTGTGTTATTCCTCTACCTGTGTTCATGTGTTCTAATCAGTTAGCTCCCACTCATAAGTGAGAACATGCAGTATTTGATTTTCTGTTCTTTTATTAGTTTGCTAAAGAAAATGACCTCCAGCTCCATCCATGTTCCTACAAAGGACATGATCTCATTCTTTTTCATGGCTGCATATTATTCCATCATGTATATATACTACATTTTCTTCATGTAATCTATCACTGATGGGAATTTAGGTTGATTCCATGTCATTGCTACTGTAAATAGTGTTACAAGAAAGAAACAAACAACTCCATAAAAAAGTGGGCAAAGAACATAAACTGCCACTTTTCAAAAGTATTCATACATGTGCCCAACAATCATATGAAAAAAGCTCAACATAACTGATGATTAGAAAAATGCAAGGCCAGGCACAGTGGTTCACACCTATAATCCCAGCACTTTGGGAGGCCGAGGTGGTTGGATCACGAGGTCAAGAGATCGAGACCATCCTGATCAACATGGTGAAACCCCGTCTCTACTAAAAACACAAAAATTAGCTGGGCATAGTGGCACGTGCCTGTAGTCCCAGCTACTTGGGAGGCTGAAGCAGGAGAATTATTTGAACCCAGGAGGCAGAGGTTGCGGTGAGCCGAGATTGCACCATTGCGCTCCAGCCTGGGTAACAAGAGCGAAACTCCATCTCAAAAAAAAAAAAATGCAAATAAAAACCACAATGAGATACCATCTCACAGCAGTCAGAATGACTATTATTAAAAAGTTAAAAAAATAACAGATGCTGGCAAGATTGTGAAGAAAGAAGAATGCTTATACAGTATGTGAGTGTTAAATTAGTTCAACCACTGTGGAAGACAGTGTGGAGATTCCTCAGAGTCCTAAACATAGAAATATTATTAAACCCAGCAATCCCATTACTGGGAATATAACCAAAGGATTACTTTAGATTCTTAATATAAATTGAATGATGTAATGTTTAGTCTTCTCTATCTGGCTTATTTCATTTAGCTTAATGTCTTCCATGTTTATCTATGTTATAGCCAATGGCAAAATTTCCTTCTTTTTTAAGGGTGAATAATATTACATTATTTATATATACCACATTTTCTTTATCCATTTATCTGTTTATGGACATTTTAGTTGTTTCCATACTTTGTCTACTGTGAATAATGCTACAGCGAACATGGGAGTGCAGATATCTCTTTGAGAATTTTTTCCAGTTCTTCTAGGTACATACTCAGATGTGGAATTGCCAAATTTTATGGTAGTTGATTCTAATCTTTGAGGAGCCTACATGTTGTCTTTCATATGACTGTATAAACAAAACATTCTTTAGAGTCTTATCTTTACACAAATTTTTATGGTAAGTAATATAAACATGGAGAAGAAAAATACAAACTATTAACAGCTAGGGAGTACCAGAACTAGGATGTATTTTAAGTCAAGGTATGTCCCATCAGGTCACGTTGCCTCTCAGTGATAGAGCAAGATACTGCTATGACCTGCTGACACTCAAAAGTCTCAGTATGAGGACTTCCAGTTTCCAGGCTAATATTTAAAGAACTTCGAAGTTATCACACTTGTGCAGGGGGACTCCCCCTTACAAAACCATCAGATCTCATGGGACTTATTCACTATCATGAGAATAGTATGGAAAAAACTGCCCCCACGATTCAATTATCTCCACCTGACTCCACCCTTGACATGTGAGGATTATTATAATTCAAGATGAGGTTTGTCTGGGGACACACCCAAACCATATAGGCATATTATATTTAAACTGCAGAAAAATCAAAGACAAAGAGAACAACCTTAAAAAAAAAAAAAAAAGCCAAATTGAAGGTAGATGGTGGAGGGTACCTTAACTACAAGGATAAGAGTTGGCTTTTCTTCAGAAACCATGGGAGTAAGAAGAGAATGGAGTGAAATATTAAAGTGCTGGAAAGAAAAAGAAGATGAACAGACAAATAAAAACAACCTAGAATTCTGTATTCGGTAAAATTATCCTTCAAAAGTGACAGAGAGTCAGGCATGGTGGTATGTGCCTAGGACGCTAGATGAAAGAAAATGTTAAGAAAATAATAAGGTGGTAGATGCCTGTAGTTTCAGCTGTTCGGGAGATTGAGTCAGTAGGATCAATCCTTTGAGCTCAGGAGGGCCAACCTGGGCAGTATTATCAGGCTCTATCTGAAATAATTAATATATAGATAACAGGTAGATTAAATAGATAGACACATACATGAATAAATACATACAAACATACATACGACAGAACAGATAGCTAGCTAGCTAGTTAGACAGACAGATGTAAAAATAAGTGAAGGATAAATCAAGATTTTGACAAACAAAAATAAAGCCAACTTGTCACCAGTAGACCTGACTAGCAAGAGACATTAAAAGTTCCTCAGAGAGAAGAAAAATGTCATACATCAGGAACTAAGCTCTGAGTACAAAATAGAATACTTGAAAAAGAATAAGTAAAGATTAGATAATAAAAGAAAAATTTTATTTTTCTTACTCTTGGTTGAACTAATAGTTTGTTTAAAATAATAATGAATGTGTTAGGTGATTATAGCTATGGATAATTGAAATGTAAGAGAGCAATATAATAAGGAATGGGAATGAGGTATTAGGAATACTTTGTTACAAGGTACCCGTGATAGTCAGGAAGCAGTATAGTATCATCTGACAGTCCCATAGATTCGTTGTAAATTTGTATTGCAACTTTAGGCAACCACTAAAAAAATTAAAAGTCACAGGTAAAGCGTGAGAGCTTCTTCCTTTTTCTTCCTCCAGCAGCTCTGTCTGATTTAATTTTCTGGTACCCAGACTCACTTACCAGATCTCCCAGATGTAATTTCAGCTAATTGGCAGGAGACTTACATTGCAATTTTCAACAACTACGAATGACAAGAAAGCTGAACTATGAAATTTCAAAGATGCAATATGCTCATTGTTTTGGTTTAATCAGAGTGGGGGAAAAATAGAAATATCAAAAATATATACCACAGATTATATACATCATATTGTTCCAAAAAAGTCCTCTACTTAGAACAGACTATTCTGAAACGTGAATATGCAACCTAGAAGTTTTTAATCTCAGATGAATCATGCTGATTAATCATAAGTCCATGCCTGCCTACCGTTTTCAATAATAGTTACAAGATAATCAATGTGGTTAAAAGCATGGGTGCTCTGGTAGATGAAGAAATCAGCACATTATTGCACACAATGTTTTCTTGTCATTTTATCCCAATTCTTTCATCATTTAAGTCACGTCTCCATAAGCTTTAAGGTAAAATTATGAAAAACTAAAACAAAAAAGATTTAAATTGTATATTGGTTAAAATCAACAATAACATGTATCCATTTTAGATGAATGTGGTTACAAAGTGGAGGAAAATAAATAGTTATAGACTTAAAGAAATTGTCATCATAATTTATTTCTTTTTCTAGCCAAACCAAATATGAGTTGGACTGATTCACGGGTTTTATGCTATTGGTATTGAAATGAGTATTTCAATTATCATTTCCTCCAATCTCTAATCAGAAATCCAATCTGTTCTTTTAGAAAAAGCTCCTGGCTTAAAAAATTTTAATCTCTGCAAAACTGTTTTACACTCACATTGTTTTCTTTAATAGCTCCATCCTCTTAACTGCTAAAGTTTTATGTGTATTTATGTAAAGCATGGAGTGTATTATGCATTATGCATCCTGCTGTTAGCTTCAGGGGAACAGGGGCAGTGCTCCGTGAAGGCAAGGGCATCTATTAAAAGTTTATGGATGACTCTGCATCTTTTCTCCAAATTAGTAATGATTTTTCAAGCTGAAAAAAATAGATCCTGATGGGGGAAGAGAAAACATGAAAGAAGGACAAGAGTAAAAATACTTCCCCAGGCCTTCTGTTCCAAAATATATCACCATTTATTTTATCTTGAATTTGAGATTTTATTTCAGTCAGAATCCAAGTATCATTTCCCAGGGCCCACAAAGTACACTTCATTAAGTGCATCATCCCTCTCTTCCCACCCGTTTGGTGTGAGGTATTATGATGTCTCCTGCACAAGTCTTCTACTTTGTCTTCCTGCTTCTGCCCTTCCCCATAGTCTACCCTAAACACGGTGGCCTGAGTAGTTTTTTTTAAACAAGCAAGTGAGACCTTGTGATCTCTGTTCAGCACCCTCCATCGCCCCCTGAATATTCAAAAACCTCCCTAAACCTTCTCAAACCTTCCCAAGAGTTTCCAAAGATCTTCAAGGCCCTCCGCATCCTGCGCACCTCTTTCTTCTCCCTCTGGCTCTTGTGTTATTTTTTTCCTCTCTCACACTGTCCTACCACGGTAGCTGTTGCTTTCTCTAGAAGACACTAGGCACACTCTGGCCTCGAGATATTTGCACTGCCCATTTGAGAAAGCTCCTTACTCCAAACCCAGCATGGCTAACTTCCTCACCTCTTTGAGATATTCGCACAGGTGTCACCATCCCCAGGACACTACCTCGGACACCTGATTTAAAGTAGCTGATACAGTTTGGATGTTTTGTTCCCTCTAAATAGCATGTTCAAATGATGTAACCACCAATGTTGGAAGTGAACCTGGTGGGAGGTATTTGCATTATGGAGGCTGATCCTTCATGAATGGCCTGATGACATTCTCACAGTAATGAGTTATGTCTCTCACTATGAGTTCAGGTGGGATCTGATTGATTAAAAGAGCATAGGACTGCCTCATCTCTCTCTTGCTCCTGTTGTCACCATGTAACCACCTGCCCTCACTTCACCTTCTGTCATGATTGTAAGCTCCCTGAGGCCTCACCAGAAGCAGATGCCAGCATCAGACTTTCTGTACAGCATGCAGAAGAGTGAACCAAAATAAACATCTTCTCTTCATAAATTATCCAGCCTACAGTATTTCTCTATAGCAGTATAAGAACTCATTAACAGAGCAGTCACTCAATGCCTATATTTACATTTTCTGTCCTCCTGCTCTGTTTAATTGTATGCATTAGTTTTCTTTTTTTATTATTATTATACTTTAAGTTCTGGGTACATGTGCAGAATGTACAGGTTTGTTACATAAGTATACATGTGCTATGGTGGTTTGCGGCATCCATCACCCTGTCATCTACATTAGGTATTTCTCCTGATGCTATCCGTCCCCTATTCCCCCACCCCTGCTATCCCTCCCCTAGCCCCCCACTGCCTGACAGGTCTCAGTGTGTGATGTTCCCCTCCGTGTGTCCATGTGTTCTCATTGTTCAATACCCATTTATGAGTGAGAACATGCAGTGTTTGGTTTTCTGTTCTTGACTCAGTTTGCTGAGAATGATGGTTTCCAGCTTTATCCATGTCCCTGCAAAGGACATGAATTCCTCTTACTCTGTTTTAATTGTCCTTGCTTATTCTTTTTTGCTGTCAAGGTTGTTTTTCCTTCAGTTACAACTTAAGATCCACAAGATTAGGAAGCTTTGATCTTTGCTACCTGATATCCCCAGCACCTAGAATACAACCCAGCAAATAGTAGGCACAGAAAATATTTGTTGAATCAAATTGCTGAATTTCTTTACACCTTCTCCACTAGTCTGCCCCACAACACTCAATTCTTTGGCATACACTCAATCTTTTACCATGTACACAGTCTTACAGGTAATGAAAGAGAAATCCTTTTAATCCCTATTGCTATATTTTTAATAAATTATAACTTTCTGGTTGTTGGACACAATAATAGATAATGCATGCAGTGTATTTAAATTTTTTCCAAATGAGCAACAGAGCAGTAAACTAATGTAAAATACTCACATTTTATATTTCTAGCCACTGCATTTCTTCTGATAACGACCTGAGGTCAACAATATTTTTAAATAGCAAAATCTATCATCAGCTGAAGCGAACAAACCACGTCTTTGTAAAACATGAATCAAATAGAATGGTACTGGCACAGTTTGTCCTACCAAATATTTAACATTTCTATTAATAATAAAATATTGATATTTCTTTGATTCTGAAAGAATTGTGACACTGAGTCATTTTGTCCTGCCCAAGGAATCAGTCTTCCTTCTTTGATATCAATTGTCAGAGACTGATAATTGTGGAACATTGGATGACAGACTGCTATCCTTTTGCTTCCTCTTGGTATGTCAGTTTTATTTTCCTGTACAGCTGATTGCCTGATTTTCATTTATATGCACATTGGAGATGTCATTGGTGTGATGTGCAGATAATCAAAAACTTACACATTATTCATTTGTGGATGTAAAAATATTGAAATAAATAATCCTTAAATGTCCAGGTAATGTGTTGCATGGCCGATTCACCCTCCATGTCACATGTAGTTGAGAGAGTGTTTCACATTAAGAAGTGTAAATCTTAGTTACGCTTCACCTATAAATTCCAGATTTTGCTTCCTGAGAAAAAGCACACTATCGTTACTCTTTAGAAAGCAGAGAGTCATTTTTTGTCTAATTCTGACTGGCAGTAGACTTGCAGTATGAAAAGTCGCTCTCCAAACCTCCTCAGGCAAGTAATAAGGCATTGTTGGAGTGCAAACTAGAGTTTGCCACGTTTTCCTTCGGTTGTCAATTTAAGCGTTAATCATACCTTACATGATTTCTGCTGCTTTGAAGGATTTCCCACTTTTTATCTTTATGTACCTATATAGTAACCCTGTTAAAAAGCAATGAATATTATTCCCTAAATGATACATAGAAATAAACTAAAACCCAAAATGGTCACATGATTTCCATGAAGTCAAACTTTGAAGTCATTGTACGTTAGAGTAAAAAACCTGGATGTCTTGACTTTCAGTCCTGCATTTTTCATATTAGTCAATATGTTGTATGGTATACATGCAGAGTTATGATGAAACAGAAATTAAATTAGAAATTCAAAACACCTGTACTTGTTAATTCTCGTCTCTTAAACATCTCCACTGTTACTTACGTTTGTCTCCAGAAAGTCTCATCTCTTAAACATCTCCACTATTACATTTGTCTCCAGAAAGTCTTTTGTTTGCTCACAAACAAACCTGTACTTGCCTTGCATAGGAGCTCTTCTGCCAGGCTGGACTGGATTGTCTCAGGTTCATTAAGTTAAACACCACCTCACGTGTGTATTCAGCTAATTCTTTAAAAAATAATTGTTTCACTGAGCCTGCTCTCTCCCAAAGCCAAACCAACATCCTGCTACTTCCTGTTGATCCTAAGGGACCATGAACTCTGCAGAAATGGGGAAAATGACCTCTTCTCCATGAGACTCTTTCCTGATCCATGGTATGGGACGGGAAACAGAGGCTTCATTATCTTTCTCTTTTTCCCAGTCTCCATTTTCTCTTATTCAAAGCAGATGAACAGATGCACAACACCACTAGTCATTACGAAGATGTTAATTAACATCACAATGAGATATCGCCTCCCACCCATTAGGGTATGTATTCTACCACATTTGGGCTTTTGTACTCTGACTAGAAAAGCAACTTTTCTGTGCTTTGAAGATTTTCAATATCTATATAATATTGTTAAATATATACAGGTAATCCTTCGGCAACATGGGAGTTAGCAATGCCAGCCTCCTACACAGTTGAAAATCCACATATAAGTTTCGACTTCCCAGTAACTTAATGACTTACAGGCATACTGCTGACTGGAGGAAGCCCTAATCTAAAAAATCAGTTGACATACCTTTTGTATAATGTATGCGTTATATATATCTTTTCATAAAGTAATCTAGAGAAAAGGAATTGTTATTAAGAAAATCATAATGGGCCAGGCATGGCAGCTCACACCTGTAATCTCAGCACTTTGGGAGGCCAAGGCGGGCAGAACACCAGGTTGACATTGAGACCATCCTGGCCAACATAGTGAAACCCCATCTCTACTAAAAATACAAAAATTAGCTGGGTGTGGTGATGCACACCTGTAGTCCCAGTCACTTGGGAGGCTGAGGCAGAAGAATCGCTTGAACCCAGGAGGCAGAGGTTGCAGCTAGCTGATGAGATCACGCCACTGCACTCCAGCCTGGAAACAGAGGAAGACTCCATCTCAAAAAAATAAATAAATAAAATTTTAAAGAAGAAAAAATGTATTCATTAGGTCGAAATGGATCGTCATAAAGCTCATCATCCTCATCATCTTCACGTTGAGTAGGCTGAGGAGGAGGAGAAAACAGAGGGGTTATTCTTGGTGTCTCAGGAGTGGCAGAGACAGAAGAAAATTCAGGTATAAGTAGATTTAAGTAATTCAATGGTTTTGTTCAAGGGCTAACTGTATTTGCAATTTGTTTTTCATACTATACCTTATGCTTTTCATGTTTGAGATACCTCATTTATTGGATATTAGAATATGAGATACAAGCATTTTCAACATTATTGTTTGCTGAATTGTTTTGTGGTAGTTATAATTTAGTAATCACTACAAACTTGGAAGTACAATTCCTGAAATTTTAACTACTGCCAGTAGTCACAAATACTGCTACTACCACATGGTAATTACAACACACAATCTCATGTTGCTCTTGAGTAATATGCAAATATGCTTATTTCCATGTACCCTTACTAGCAACTGTCATTATTGAATTAAATTTATTTTCCAATATGACAGGTGAGAAATTGCATATTATTGTTTTTAATTTTCATTTCATTGATTAACAGTGAGACTGAGAATCATTTAACATGCATATTTGCCATTTGGATCTTCCCATGTAAATTGATTGTTCAAATCTTTTCCCACTTTATAATTATGCTGCTTTACCTTATTAAGTTTTAGGAGTTTTTTATATATTCTGATTTAAAATCTTTTAGGCACGTGTGCCTTTGTAAGTCAGTAGCTTGTATTTCTACAATGTTTATGATGTTTTTCTACAGTTTTAAAAATTTATTCTAGATATATTTGCACCTTTATGATTTACATTTATTGAGCATTGTTTAAGAAATATTTCTTTCTGCTAGTCATAATGATACTTTGCTACATGTGAGCAAGAGTTTAATTATTGCATAGAGTGAGGTAAGGATCTGTGTTGTTGTTTTTTTTCCCCATATCAGTACAATGCTATTTTTAAAGGGTTCACATTCTCCTGTAATATGAAATGCCTTTTAAAAAATTACCTTGTTCTAAGATATATGTAGCCTGGTATCTGGATTCCTTAGATCTATGACAGCATCAGGATGTTTTCAATCACTTTTTCTTCAATTAAATGTTAATATACTATAAGGAAAATTTTTGTTCATGTTTTTTCTTCATTGCTTTAAATATTATTATCTTTAATTATTCTATGAATTTCA
The DNA here is from genome assembly GCF_009761245.1 of Sapajus apella. Lineage (NCBI taxonomy): Eukaryota > Metazoa > Chordata > Mammalia > Primates > Cebidae > Sapajus > Sapajus apella. Next base: position 4,199,631 of record NW_022436958.1, read on the forward strand.
AAATTTACTTCCAGGGTGGGTGCAGTGGCTCACGCCTGTAATCCCAGCACTTTGGGAGGCTGAAGGGGGTGGATCACCTGAGGTTGGGATTCAAGACCAGCCTGGCCAGCATGGTGAAACCTCATCTCTACTAAAAATACAAAAATTAGCTGGGTATGGTGATGCATGTCTGTAATCCCAGCTACTCAGGAGGCTGAGACAAGAGAATTGCTTGTACTCCGGAGGTGGAGGCTGCAGAGGGCTGAGATCACACCACTGCACTCCAGCCTGGGTAACAGAGTGAGACTCCATCTCAAAAAATAAATAAATAAAATAATATAAAATCCACAATTCTCTGATATCTTCTACTGGTTGCAGTAATTTCCAGAATCTCTTTGATTTTTGTATATAGTGTATTTATTTGTGAATAATGGCAATATTTTTTCTTTCTTCTAAATTCTTATAAATGTTCTTCCTTTGTCTTATTTTACTTGACTTGCTCAACTGTCCAGTAAAATTATGACTAGGAATAAAGAAAGAGATGCTTTTCTTTCCCTTGGTTTTAAAAAATGACCAGTATTTTGTCATCAAATACTCTATTTTGCCAGTTTGATTACATGTCTATTATCAATTTAAAGAAATTCTGTTATAGTACTACATTTGTTAACATTTATGTCCTAGATTGGTGTTGAATTTTATCAAAACTCTTTTTACTCTTATGTATTTGTTTTTCTCCTTTAATTTGATAATGTGATAAATTGCTTTAATAAATTTTCAAAATCAAATCATCCTTGCAGTGTGAGATAAATACTTTTTAGATTTTTAATATATTTTCAAATTGAATTTTCTACTATTTTATTTAGCATTCATGTTTATACCTGAAACTGGCACATAATTTTGATTACTTAGAATTTTGTTTCTGGTTTTGAATTAGAATTATATTAGCATTATGAAGGTGTCTGGGAAGCATTCTAGTATAGGAAAAGATTATCTGTTTCTTGAAGGTTTTATAGAATTTCTTGTATCTGATGGATATTTTTGAGGATGAAGGAGTGGTGAAATTGTGAAGTACTTACTCCTTTTTTGGATAACTTTACATTCTTGTAGTTTTTGTTACTTTTAAAAGTATTGTTTCCACTAAATTTTGAATTGATACACAATATATTCACAACATGCAACATTAAGAAGCATAAAGTCTTCATCTTTATCTTTCCTGTCTTTTCAGCAGTACTTGATACAGCTGGTAAGTTCCTTTCACAGACTATGGGCCCCTCTGTGCTATTTGCCCTCCTGCCTCTTCATTCTGTGCAACTTCCATTCAGATCCCCCTCATTCATCTGACTTTTTTTACCTGGGGTGCCCCAGGAATCAGCCCTATCGTCTTTTCTGTCTACACTCATTTTTTTTTTACACTCATTAACTGGTGATATCATCCAGCCTCATGCTTTCATATCTGCAGCTCAGACCTCTTCTGTAAATCCCAGACCCACATAACCAAGTGGCTACTTCATGTCTCCACCTGGATATTCAATAGGCATCACAGATTTAAAATGTCCAAACTCGTGCCCTACTTTTACCGTCTCAACTACTCTTATTCTAGTCTTCTCTCATGATTAAGAATAATTTTTCCTTGATTGCAGTCTTGAGAGAAACCTTGAGCCAGAGGAATCAGCTAATTCTTGCCTAAATTCCTGACCCACAGAAACCATGAGATAATTAATGTTATTGTTTCATGCTTCTAAGTTCTGGTATGTTTTCTACAGCAATAGATAACTCTAGTCATGTACCACATAACAATGTCTGCTTAGTGATGGACTGCATATACAATGGTGGTTCCATAGATTATAATGGAGTTGAAAAATTCCTGTTGCCTAATGAGTTATAATATTTTAGTGCAATGCACTACTCACATGATTGAGGTGATGCTGGTGTAAACACATCCACTGCACTGCTAGTCATAGAAAAGTTTTAAGACTTAAAATTATACTTGATGATAACAATAAATGATGATGTTACAGGTGTATACATTTACTATACTCTACCTTTTGCTTTTATTTTAAAGTGTACCCTTTCTACTTACTTTAGAATGTACCCCTTCTACTTATTAAAAAAAAAAAGTTGGCCTGGCATGGTGGTTCATGTTTGTAATCCCAGCACTTTGGAAGGCTGAGCTGGGCACATCATCAATCATAGTGATATTGAAAATGGTGATATGGATGATTCTGATTCTGTGTAGTCCTAGGACAATGTGTGTGCCTTAGTTTTTAATAAAAATGATTAAAGCATAAAAATGAAAAAGAAAATTTAAAAACAGAAAAAAGCCTATAGAAAAAAGATATAAAGACAGAAAATAGTTTTGTAAAATGTGTTTGCATTTTAAGCTAAGCATTATTAGAAAGAGTCAACGTGTTTTTAAAAATTCAAAGTTTATAAAGTAAAAGAGTTACAGTAGGCTAAGAGTAATTTATGATTAAGGAGAGAAATTTTTTTTTATAAATCTGTGTAGCCTATGTATGCAGTGTTTATAAAGTCTACAGTCATGTACCATAATGTCCTAGGTCATCATATTCACTTACCATTCACTCGGTGACTCACTCAGAACTACTTTCATTTCAGTCCCGTGAGCTACATTCATGGTAAGTGTACAGATGTACCATTTTTTATTTTATTTTATTTGAAATGGAGTCTCACTCTGTTGCCCAGGCTGGAGTGCAGTGGCACGATCTCAGCTTACTGCAGCCTCCATCTTCTGGGTTCAAGTGATTCTCCTCCCTCAGCCTCCTGAGTAGCTGGGATTATGGGTGTGTGCCACCAGACCTAGCTAATTTTTGTATTTTTAGCAGAGATCGCATTTCACTCTGTTGGTCAGGCTGGTGTCCAACTCCTGACCTCATGACCCACCCACCTTGGCCTCCCAAAGTGCAGGGGTTACAGGCATGAGCTGCCATGCCCGGCCTCATTTGTTATCTTTTAGCCCACATTTTAAATGTATCTTTTCTATATTTAGATATGTTTTGATACAAAAATACCTACCATTGTGCTACAATTACCTGCAGCATTCAGTGCTGCAATATGCTATACAGGTTTGTAGCCTAGGAGCATCAGGCTGTAACATATAACCTATGTGTATGTACTATCAGGTTCGTATAAGGACACCCTATGATGTTCATGCAGTGATTAAATCACTTCTTAAGGCATTTCTCAGAACATATCCCCATTGTTAAATGACACATGACTGCGATACAAAGTATATTCCATCATTTTTTAATTATTTGAAAAAATTGTATAAAATTGATACTATTTCTTATTTTAGTAGAATTTACATATATAAAACATTTGTCTTAGAGCTTTCTTTGTGGAAAAGTTTATAATTACACTTTTAAAAATTCTTTATTGGTCATATTAACTATTTCTCCTGCTGAGTTTTATCTGCCAAATAAGTTACAGGATTATAAACTGTAGTTTTAAGATTAATGCAGAAAATTATTTAAATAATAATAATGGCGAGTAACTATTACTTTCTTCAGGTCATTATGTCATAGATGGAAGAAGGTCAAGAATGATGACTATTGTGGTTCCTCAAAATTTCTTTACCTAAAGATTTTATCTCCTAACCACAGATCATTATAACTTCCACTTCAGCTTTATGAATCTTATAATTAAAAAAAAAATCCTCCAGGTTTCTGAAATGAATATTTTGCTTTAATTGTATCACAGTAGTTACTCCTTATCTTTGTTGATTTAATTGTATTACAGTAGTTCCTCTTTATTTTGGGGGGATATGTTAGGTGACCCTCAGTAGATGCTTGAAACCATAGATAGGACTGAACCCTCTATGCAATTTTTTTCTATGCATTCTCACTTATAATAAAGTTTAATTTATAAATTAGGCACAGTAAGAGATTAAAACAATAATAGAACAAGTTTTACAATATATTCTTCAAAATTTCAAAGATGGAAGATTCGTTCTTACCGTAGTTCTCAGCAACCTCAGCATATGATTATCTATTTTTCCTGATTAAGTTAAGAACTTTCAACTTTTCTATAAAGGGAAACTTTTACAGCTTCTTTTTGGCATATTTGAATTGCCAGTCTCATTATTCTTGGGGTTTGGAGACATTATTAAGTAAAACATGGGTTACTGGAACAGATGCATCATGGTGATTCCAGGACAGCCTCTCTGATCACCAAGAAGGCTGCTAAGTGATAACAGATGGGGAGCACCTACATCATGGACCCACCAGGATGGAATAGGATAATGTGAGCTTTCATCATGTTACTCAAAAACTTATGAATTTTATATTTCTAGAATTTCCATTAAAATTTTCAGGCCACAGTTGATTTAAGGTACCTGGAATCACAGATACCAAAATTGCTGATAAGAGAGGAATTACTATATTACTATAGTATTTCATTAGTTCAAGGCTATTCCAAATGTGCTAATAGAAATATGGGCCATACAATACTACTTGATTCCAAATTCAACCAGAAGCCCAAGTAGGCATTTAACAAATATTTTTAATATTTTAATCTACCTTATATTTATATTTAAAAGTTAAGTGTTGGATGTAAACATTTATAAGATAGATTTTGTTAATGATATGTCTACTACATTTGAATCAGTCTTTATGTTGCCCATCATTTTTCAAAAAGGTCAGACATAACAAAAGAATGTGTGAAGTAAACAATTCTTTGAATAAGAAGCATTCTAGGAAAGGATGTTGAAGAGCATGTTTTTGAGCATCTTGTAATTTAGAATTTTGAGCATTTCTCTAATTTATATAACAGCATTTTTATTTGGTTTAAATCAGAATCAATTTATTTGTAAGGATTTTGACACACAAAAAGCAGTAAGCAGTTAGTGTGTAGACCAAAAAGATAGTTCTATGAAATGGCTTTCAAACAAATGCCTTTGCTGTAATTCAGAGAATCTTTGATACTCTAAATAGATATCTGGTAAACATTTAACTACCCAAGAAGTTTGTGAAGCAGCCCAGCACATATTTCTTTTAGCCCTCTAAGCTTAGTATATTCACTCTATTTCAGTAAAGAAAAAGGAAAAGTTCAGAGACAAACTTACTTTGGTAAATAGGATGAGACAAGAGCTATGGGAATTGACTGTTTCAGTTGTCTTCCCCAATATATACATATATTTTTTCTTTTCAAAACAAATTCTCATTCTTACTGTCTGTTATACCTGCTGAGTTTGGTGTTCCATGGCATGGCACAAATGTCCCCCTTCCCTCTACACATGCGTATCCTACTCTAAACTTCAGTTTGTCTCATTTGCCATTCATTGCACATATGATTTCCATTTGATTAAGAAATTATTAATTTTTGTTTGGTGCTATTGAGTTATCACTTTTTGCTAGCCTCTAAACATTTATTTCAGTGTGGTATAAAGAAGGGAGAGCAACAAATACATGTCCTCTATTTGCCACTATGAATTGGTTGTTTTATAATATCTGTAATAGTCATTTTGTCAAATTTACTAGGCAGAAATTTATTTCTATATTGTAATATGTTTCCTGTAAAAGTCAAGCTACATTAAAAATCAGACATCTGTCAAGTTTCTACAAGTTGCCAGGCCCTATGGATTGTAAATTCTGATGTACTATAGATCTGGTGCATAAGGCAAACAATTTAATTTTTAGAAAAAAGCAAAGGAAACATCTTTGTGACATTGAAGTTGTTAAATATTTCTTAACCCAAAAATAAAAAGTGTCAATCATAAAAAAGATAAATTTAACCTGAATAGACTCTAGAAATGTTGTTAATCATGACACTATTAAGAGAGTTAAAAGGCAACCCCCTTTATGAAAATACATATTTAGAGTGCATATAGATTAAAGAAATATAGATCATGACAAAAGAGAAAAATGGGCTAAAATATTTGAAAAAATTCTTATGAAAGAAGCCATCTAAATAGGAGAAAAAGAAGGAGAAAAAGGAGAAAGAGAAGGAGGAGGAAAGGAGGAGAGGGAGAAGAAAGAAAAACATTAACCTCATTAATCTCTAGAAGGTACAAATTAACATCATAATGAGATACACTGTTCACCTATTTGAAAGGCAAAATTGAAACAAACAAATCCCGATGACATGGAGAAGAAAGAAATGCATATTACATACTCTGCTGGTGGGAGAGTAAGTTGTAAACCACTTTGGAAAAGCGCTGGCTAAGTCTCTACTAAAGTTAAACATATTCATAATCCTAAAACCCAGCAATCCTATTCACGAGTATATACCTAAAATCTTTTTTTTTAATCAAAAGGTAAGTATTGAATGTTTGTGGAAACACCACTCTTAGCAGCCCCAACCAGAGATAATTCCAATACTCTAGTATAAAATGGATTTTTTTAAAGAATGGTATATGCACAGGACAAATTAATATGCAGCAACAAAAACAGCTCAAAATTACATGTAAAAATATGGAAGAATCTCACAAATATGACACTAAAAAAAGAATCTAAACACAAAACTATGCGTTTCATGTAATTCTATGAACATATTGTTCATATAAAGTATAAAAATTACGCTATTAGGCAAAATTCATCTATGCTGTTAGATCAAGAGAATACTTGGGTGGAGAAAAGGATTGTTTGTAGGATTATCTATTTGTTACTATGTGTGCTGGTTTAACAAATGTCTTCAGTTTATAAAAATTCATTGATTTTATATGTATATTTTTTGGTCTGTTTATTATACTTTAACAAAAAGTTTAAAATATAATTTAGCAAGTGTGGGAAGAGGAGGACACTTTTAATTTGATTTCGTATTCATACTTGTTGAAATGTGTGTTGGGCAACTAAGAGTTCATTCTACTATTCTTTCTACTTTTGTGTAAAATGAAATCTTTTCACAATAAAAATGGTAAAACAGGTAAAAAGTTAAAAGAACAGCTTCTTACCTTAAGATATGTTGATGTGTCTGAGATTAATACTACTATGAAATAACCTCTGCCAAGTTAACATATTAGCAGTGCATAGCCCATAGCAGGCACGCAATAAGAATTTGCTAAATGAAATGATTGAATCTGAAAGGCTGCTCTAAAGTTGAAGGAGGAAAGTTTAATCTTTGCCCTCTGAAGTTTCCCTAAAAATGAACTGATGAAAGGCAGATTAACAAGAGAAAATGGCAACCAAAGTTTATGTAATGTGTGCAGGAGAAAATCACAGGAGAGTGGTTATTCCATAACCAATGAGGTTCAGATGCGAATGCACATTTCTTCCTAAGGAAAGGGGAGAGGGGAAATGTGGCAATATTAAGGGGTGGTAATAACTTTTAGAAGGAACAAATGGGTCTGGCACGCATACAACGGTTAGTAAGTGAGTATCTTTGAGAACTGAATGGGTCTGGAAGAAGTAGACAATGGCTTATGACAAAATCTGTCCAGATGAGGTTACATTCCTCAGTCTCCCTTCCTGTGACGTGAGTTCAGTTTTGAAATATCAGGGAAGGGACAAAAAATTGTTTTCTTCTCTGGCACTTCTAGCCCTTCTGCAGAGAAAGGAAAGGATTCTTCCAGCATCTGCTGCTCCCCAAGGACATTTAATTCAAAATACTCTGCATACCAGGGTACCATAGTTTGGAGTGACAATCCGTTGATTTTTTTCATCATAGAGTTGAGGTAATTACATTGTGGAAAAGGCATAATAAAAGTCTCCCACTCTAAATTTAGAGATTGTGGTTGAATTGTATAAATACAAAAAAGATAAAATCTGGCTTTGGTTTATTCTGGCTCTATATTCTTCCTCTCTTAGAAGTTCAAATCACTTCCTTAAGCAAAACAAGTTCCCTGATACCAAAGCAACAATGTCTTCTCTGTGAGGCAAATGCCTTTGCCTCATAATCTCGTTCATGACACTCATTTCTTTGTAGTTTCTTCTATATCAAACAGGAGCCCTTTCTTTCCAGGTAGCCAAGAGTATGTTTTATTTAAAAATACTGTGAGTAGCCAGTTCCCAGGGATGAATACATACCTGAATTTCCATACTACAGTTGATTTTTGAACAGCGCAGGAGTTAGAGGTCCCACCCTACCCCCACCCCCGCAGTGGAAAATCCATGTATAACTTTTAGTTCCTCAAAAGCTTAACTACTAATAGCCCACCCTTAATGGGAAGTCTCACCGATAACATAAATAGTTCATGAACACATCGTTTGAATGTTGTATGTATCATATACTGCATTCTTACAATAAGCTAGATGAAAGAAAATGTTAAGAAAATAATAAGGAAGAGCAAACATATTTACAATACTGCACAGTATTTATTGTTACATTGTGTCATCTGTTTACGAGACGAACCCTTTATTTGAAATGTGGGCGATGGCCACTTCAGACCTCAATGTACAGTCCGTATCAAGCAATTCAAATTGATCTTGTAATGTCATGACTTTCCTCTGCTTCTTGGGAGTACTTCCAGTATCACTTGAAGCACTTCATATGGGTCCCATGGTGTTATTCAGGCTTTATGGTATTGCACTAAACACTCTGAAAAATAAATAAGAAACGTTAGAGATACATTTTACTGTGATACCCAATTTACTGGAGAGAGGAGCTGAGTAACACAAAGATGATTAATGTAACAGGACACTTTAAGCGAATACTTGAAACATTTGAGCTCACCAGGATAGCAATAAGTGGTGGCTACGAAATTATTATAGTAATGCAGTATGCGCCTCAGTTAATTTTTTTCAGCTATGATTTAATACTGCATCTTTACATTCATTTACGTTTCTCTAACTAGCTCCATGGACAGCCAAGGTTGGTGTGCATAAGTTTTTAAAAATTTTAACTTTTAATAATAGATTTGTGTATATTTTATGGTAGTAAATTATAAAATAGACTGGTGTCTACATATATTTTTTGTATACATGACACATGTCACTTTTAAAAAATATATTTCTAGGTTATGTTGTTTGCTTACAAGTTTTGTTCTAATAGTTAAAATTATCCAACAGCTTTTCTAATATATTTGTTGTAAAAAATCTGTATAAGTGGACATGTGTAATTCAAACATGTGTTGTTAAGGCTCAGCCATATTTGACATTCTTAAAATAGTAGAATCAGCTTTTGGAAAATTTACATTATTTTGTGCAAAAACAATTCTGGTTAAATCCATAACTTTCGGATTTCCTTTTTCTCATTATGCAAACACCTAATAATGTTATCTCTTTTAAAATGCTAATAGCCAACGGCCCACATCCAGTAAATCCATTTGGGAAATACTTTTATAGTAGCTTATTCATAGTTCAGTTGATCCTGAGATTTAGAATTGTTATTATGTGTTATTGACATTTCATATCGATTATGAAGATCTATAAAGAACTTTGATCATGAGTCACCTAGTTTCTCTTCCTGGGTTACATGTCTAAATTAATTCCCTCATAAATGAGAATAACATATTGCAAATGATTATTACTATCACACAAACATTACCAAATATATTTAAAAGATTAAATGTATGAATGCAATTATATAGCTACCAAAGTTTCAAGTTCGCATATTTAGAATGCTGGGGGTATAACAAATATGACATTTATGTAATGTTGACAGCAATAATTACTTAACAATACATAGTAGATTTGGGCCTAGCCTTAAATGTTCTCCCTACTCTGAATAGAGCTAATAAAAGCAATGTATCATTTCATTATGAAAGGAAATCCTAAATTGTAAAAAACTTTTGCAAGCTTTAAAATAAGAGTAAATATATTCAGATTATTAAATATTAAATAAGCATTAGTTATTAGTTGTGCTTTAAAATAAATATCTGAAGATTTCAAATTTACTTTTTAAAAAAGCCTGAGCTCCAGCCACACTTATATAGGACAAATAAGTTTACTTGAATAAAGATTCCATTTGGGTATGTTTTTAAGCAAAATTTTGCATTGATGCAGGACAGTTGGCCGACAGTAATTGGTAGTGGCATTTTACCACCCAATTTCTTTTACAGTAGAAATACTAACTTTAGAGTCTAGATTTTGCATCCTTCATAAAATAGGAAATCGGACTCAACGACTTAAGAAAAGGATAAATTGAAGCTTGGTTCTCATATACACAATCTTTCCAGTCTTATCTCCAAATAATCCATTCTCCTGATTGGAACAGAGAGTGAGCGCTCTAAAATGTAAATTTGGTTAAATTACAATCTGGGCCGAGCGCGGTGGCTCAAGCCTGTAATCCCAGCACTTTGGGAGGCCGAGGCGGGTGGATCACGAGGTCAAGAGATCAAGACCATCCTGGTCAACATGGTGAAACCCCGTCTCTACTAAAAACTACAAAAAATTAGCTGGGCATGGTGGCGCGTGCCTGTAGTTCCAGCTACTCAGGAGGCTGAGGCAGGAGAATTGCCTGAACCCAGGAGGCGGAGGTTGCGGTGAGCCAAGATCACGCCATTGCACTCCAGCCTGGGTAACAAGAGCGAAACTCCGTCCCCCCCCAAAATAATAATAATAAAATAAAATAAAAAAATAAAAAATAAATTACAATCTGACATTAAAACCCTACACTGACTGCCTATTTCACATCAGGATAAAGTCCCCAGTCATTCTGAAGGTTTATCCCCTGTCCCATGCATACCCCTTCAGTATTGTTCTTGAGGACTACCCTTTTCAAATTCTACTTCAGCTCTCTGTATGAGTTATGCTCTCTTTTATCTTCAACACATGCAGTCAGTCTTTGTCTGTTATTGCCACACTCAATTCTACCACAGTGTGGCCTTTCAAATTCTAACTTACTTTTCCTATAACACTTCCTTGACTTTTTAATATAAAGTTAATATCTCCTCCTAAGGTTTCTACATATTTCAGTAATTATCCAGGTTACATCTTTCTGTTGCAACTGCCTATTTGCTTATCTCTCTCCACCATTTCTCTAAATCCTTCCTATTAAGAATATGAGTTATCTGTTTTTGGTAATTATGTGCAAATTATTTAACACAATGTCTATCTCGTAACACATTCTCAATAAATAACTGTTGAAACAATATAGGAACAAGTTATGAGGAATAAAGTCATCTTTTGTTAAATCCTGAAAACCTGTGTCATAAACAGTACAAATGTAATTCTATATTATTGTAAATGTTCTCCATTTGCGGTTTCAGGATTTCTTTGTTTATGCTCTAGGCAAAACACACTTTTCCAAGTTAAACTTGTAATATCCACATCTTCAGTCCTCTTAAAATTTACAAACTATCCTTTACTTTTAATTTTTCCTTTATATAGATCTTGCTATTAAATGACTTATATGAATAATTGGTAACTATTTCTCAGAAACTCCCCTTAAAGAGATAGAAACAAGAAATATTTGACCAGCCACAGTTAAGTTTAAGAAAGAGGAATGATTTAGCAAATTCTCTGGCTTCTCTTTCCCTAATCAATGTCACATGAATGTTTTACCATCTGAGTATTTGTCACTTTATTTTAATGTTTGCAGATGTCAAATACAACTTAGACCTCTTACCAACAAGGCATTAGAGCAACATTAAATTGTGTTTGTCACAGGGAAATAATTATCTGTATAACTGTCATCCAAAGTGCATCTCTCCCTGACAAAAATCCAATTATGTCAGAAAAACTAATTAAACATGCCTAATTTCAAAACTCAAACAAAACTGCAAAAGGCTATAGAAATTATCTAGATGGACTTCTACATGGAATAGAGCATGTTTGGGCTTTTAAGAAAGTACTTCAGAACATCCAAACAACCCTGTCCATGGTCTTCCTGTGATTATACTACTAATGGTTAAAACTGCATTTCCAGTCTAGAGATGAAGCAAAATTTTATTTAGGAAATAAAATTCTGTTTTCTTTGAAGTAAGCATACTAAGAAAAAAGGAAATGAAGGAAGGAAGATGAAAGAAAGGACGAAAGAAAAGAAGGAAATGAGGAAGGAAGGAAGGAAAGAAGAAAGGAAGGAAGGAAGGAAGGAAGGGAGGGAGGGAGGAAGGAAGGGAGGGAGGAGGGATGGAGGGAAGGAGGGAGGGTAGAAAGGGGGCAAGACCAGATATTTTTTCTCCCAAGACCTGTTTGACAAAGGATACTTTAAATACATTATGCCTCCACATATATTTCTTTGTCTAATAGGCTTTGCCTACAATGACATCTATTTTTCTTTTTTTCTTCATGTAATAAAGAGTCTGGCCCCAATTTTGATGTTTGACTGCTGACCGCTTTCAAGCATCACCCTCTCTCTCCTCCTGGGCTCCATATCTGGGCAAGGTGATAGGAAAGCCTGGGTGTTCTTTCTTTTGGTGCCAGTGGGAAGTTCAAAACACACCACTGCTGATATGAAAGAACCTTCATCCCAACTCCAACTCCTAGCCTCCATAGTACCCCTATGCTAGCCTCTTTTCCCAGTTCTCTCAAATTATTTCAGACCTGCTTTGGAGGCCTGCCCTACCCTGCCCCAGAAAGCCTTATTATGTGAGTGAAAACCCTTTTCATACCTTCTTCATGTGTGTGTGAATTCATGAATTTCAACTTACAAACCAATGTCTGGGTTAACATAAAATCTCATGTATTATACATACATAAATGGAAGTCATAGTATTAATGAACCAGAAGACTGTGAATCTACAGAATGCATTTCAAATAGGGGTGAGAAATAACCAGAATGAATTTTTAAAAATTAAATAGCAGGCTTAGTTCACTGAAGAAAGAAAATGTGTTACACAGATTCAAGAACAAACATATCAATGTTGTTTTATCATGAAATAAAATAAATAGTAGTGAGAACTGTATAACATTCAGTACTGTCAATAAGCCCAGCTGTTTACAAAGCAAAAGTGGGAGGTATATAAAAACACCTGAAGCAGACAGAAACCGTATAATCTTCCAGGTTTATTTTAAGTACTGAAAAGATATCCAAGTGAAGATCTATCTCACAATGCGAAGAACACATTCCTGGAACATGATTTATAAATTATTATTGCATTACATTTTAACATGTTTTCATTGATTTCTAAATTAAAATAAAAGATGTACTTTGTTTGGAAAAATGTTCACTGACACGCTGATTTAAAAAGTATCCTATTCTATTCTGTTATTTTCATTTTATTTTGTGAAACAGAGTCTCACTCTATCGCCCCAGGCTGGAGTGATGTGGCATGATCTCAGCTCACTACAACCTCTGTCTCCCAGGTTCAAGCGAGTCTCATGCCTCAGCCTCCCAAGTAGCTAGTATTACAGGTGTGTGCCACCACATCCAACTAATTTTTGTATTTTTAACAGAGATGGGATTTCAATATGTTAGCCAAGATGGTCTGGAACTCCATTTTTTAAATGTATTTCATTCTTACTATTACCATATCGTACTACCTATTACCAACAGCACAACTTTGAATAGAGGCAGAGAATGGACATCCTTGACTCTTCCCATCTTAGGGAAAAAGCATTTAATGTTAACCATTAAGTATAATGTCAGCAGTAGGTTTTACTACATATTCTTTATGAAATTGAGGAAATTCCATGCTATTCCTAGTTTTCTGACAGTTTTCATTATGGATGGAATTGAGTTTTGTTAAATACTTTTCCTGTTTTGTTAAAGACAATTCCTGTTTCCTGAATTGATCAAATGATTTGTCTAATTTATTATATTTACATGGTGAACTGCATTAATGTTTATATGGATAAATATTTTTCCTGTTTTCATTGAATTGATCAAATGATTTGTCCAATTTATTATATTTACGTGGTGAACTGCATTAATGCTTAAATATTGAAATCACTTTTGCCTCCTTGGACTGCTCTCCTCCTCTTGGTAATGATGCATTATGCTTTTTTTTTTTCTTCTTTTTTATTGCTGTGGTAAAATTTCAGTGAGGATATTTGTTGACGAAGGATCTCAGTTTTATCAATAATTTTAAATAGTAAATTGTTGGCCTGGACACATTTCTCTTTTAATGTTTGTTTTCTTGTTCATAATTTGTTCTATCTTTAACTTATTAAGATATAAACTTATATCATTGACTTTTTTCCCCTCCAAGGACTCTTCTAGATTTATATCTTAAAGTTTCATCTGTTTTATTTGCACTGTCATTTAATTGAAAATATTGTTTTTGCTTGTAATTTCTTCTTTGATCCATGTGCTGTCTAGAAGAGTGCAGTTTAAATCCAAATATTTGAGGATTGTTCAATTATTATTTTTGTTATTGAATTCCAGTTTAACTCCTGATGGTCAGAATCAATTTATGATATATATATATATGGCATATATTCTATTTTATCAGCATCTGTGGCAAATCTAAGATGTTACCCAGTTTCTCTTTACCTTGGCAAGACTCCAATCTCAACTCTGTTTCTCCTGTGGATTTTGTTGAGGCATGGTTTTAAATTTTCATAGGGCAGGTTAAAACAGACCTTCCTCTAGAACATGGTTCTTAACTCCTTAGACATGTATTTTCCATTATCTTAGTTGCATGCTCAGGGTGCTAAAATGTTCTCTTCACTCTGACTAAACCAGAATTCCACCATCTCCAAGAGATGCTCAGCTTCTAGTATCTCTGTTTTGTTTCTGGCCCTGTAGCAACCACTTTCTGGTAAACCTGACATAATCTCACCCTTTGCATGCACAATTTTACCTTTGGTGAAGAATTCATGGCAGTCCTTCTTCCACGGTTTCACACACACTTCCTATGTAGTTCCCTGATCCCCGGTGCTCTGCCCATTAGATTCCAGCCACTTCAGCCATTCTGAACTCTGAGAACCCCAGTTAAGCAGATCTACCATATTCTGTTCTATTCTAGCTCTCTGTCTGCAGCCACGGAGTTGTCTCCATGCAGAAAAACGGAAGGGAGAGCATGGGTTCCATCTCATGAATTCTCCTTCTCTAATTGATCACAGTTTTACTTCACCTGTTGCCTAGAACCAGAAATTGCTGCCTTAAATACTTTCTCCTGGTTTTATGGCTCTTTTCTTTTGTAAGAAGACTAGTCCAGTGTCAGTTACATTATTACTTCATTGAGACCAGAAGTGAAAGTCTGCTTAATTAAATTTGTTTTAAATTCTTGGCTCACCATCTTCCATCAGTTTCAATTTTCTTTAAAATCTATGAAAATTCATATTGTTACTATGTATTCTTATCTCCTTAAATGACTTTTATAGAAATAATTCAAAGTAGAAAATTTATGTATTTTTCTAATTTAAAATGATTTACAAGCCTATGTCTTCAATTCTAAACTTCAGTACTCTATCCTAAACTTTTTAAATATATGTGTATTTTGTCTCCTCTAGCTCTTCACAAGTAAATTACAAAACAATAATCTTGAGGGGCCTCAAGGAGAATTGAAAAAGGATCCTATCCTGTGTTGAATATCATTTGTATTACATGAAAATAAATTTATTTCCCTGGTTCCATTAGGCTTATCCGTATAAAAAATGTTGTACAAAGCTATTTATGTACATTTTGTCACTCAGATTCTAAAATGTTTCATAACATAATAAGCACAAAATTAATCCCCAAATTTCCCTTCTAGCCATGGATTTAATCTGAATTGAATTTGATATGCTACAGAAGTGTCAGCAGTGCCTAAGTAAAAACGTATCTAAATCTCTCCAGAACACTAGCAGAGTGATTTATTCATGCTTTTTCTGTTCTTGTTTTTTTCTTTCAACATCTTCCCTAACTAAGAAACATGTGAAAGAATTGTGAAAGGAGTCTTATATTGTCAGGCACTCAAAATATTTTAAAATACAGCTTTAGTCAAAAGATCTTTATGCTGTGAAAAGAACAAAAGAGAAAAAGAGAGAGGTTCTGCCTGAAATGTGTTAGCAATAGAGACCTGACCTTCCAACAATCTCTGAGCAGGAGAGGTTATTATGCAAATTGATGTGTCCAGCTGTTGTTCTTTTCCGTGGTGGATAAAATAAAACGAAATAGGCTCAAATTGCAACACGGGGGGATGTAGGTTTGGCAGCTCTGCAAATGGCCCTTTGTCTATTAGCCCGAGGAAAGTGACAACTGATTGCAAGAGGGAATTAAAGAATACTGATTTCACTATTAATATATGGTTTCTCCACCCCCAGTTGGAACACAGGCCAGTTAATGCTCAACCGTTAGAAGACTGTATTTGACTTAACATCTAATGTAGAAATTTTATATAAAGAACGCAGAGAAAATTGTATAGATTTTTAAAAATCTGGATTGATAGTCTAACAAACAGAAAGTCTTCCATACCCTTTGATTTGGTGGGAAAAAAACAAGTACTTAAATAATTTTGACTCCTAAATAGGGCAGCAATTGGAATAGAAATAGCTGATGCATACACAGGAATTTAGGCTATTCAATAATTTTTTACCTATATTATCTCACTTGTTCTTTTATTTCCATTTTACAGAACAGGGAACTGGGTCCATGAAAGACAGGCCTCTTGGCCCAGTGGGTATTAGCAGGTCTTGTATCAACATGGGTCTCCTCTTGCTCCCTCTATCGATCTTCCCCAAGAAGTTTCCTGGTGCTCTCTCACTCATGCGATGATGTTCAGCTCTAAATCTCCTTTGGAAAGTATCAACAGACTTGACTGGAAAAGTCAATCACAGATACCCTCAGACCCCTCTAGAAACTCTTCTCAGCAACTTGATGCTAGAAGTATGAGAAAATAAAACAGCTGTAGATTCTGCTAGAAAGCTTAGGAGACATGAAAACCTGCAGTCAAGAGGAAGCAGAAACTATGGATATTCAGAATATGATACGCAACAGAGAGAGAGAAGCACTGGAGAGACTGAGGAAGCATGTGGTAGTCAAATAGCAGGAAGTAACGCTGAGAGTGAGAAAAAAAATAGGCAAATTGAATAATGCAGCAGTGCAAATTAAACATAGAACACTAAGAGGATCAGAGATCTTTTGCTCCTAAGATTCCGCTCGTAGTTTTGATTCTGAATGTCTTCCCAAGGGAACTCTCCATGGGGAATGTTCCTTATGATTCCCATTCTTCCTAAAAGTGGGTTCCCTGTACTCCCTTGTATTGTGCTTTTTCTGAACCTGCATGGTTGATACTTGGGTGTACATATCCTGCCAGGGCTCCTACCATCTCTCAATATTTTGAGTTTCTTGGATATTTACTGGTGTTTTGCCATCAATAATATTCAAATAAGTGATATTAGAAAGCACTGGCCTCAGCAGCTGACAGAGTTAATGCTGGAAACTGAGAACAGATGTTTGGGAAAAATAATTTAAAATAATACTAAAATTAATGATGTTTAGTTCTATCAAACCATTCAGTTAGTATTTAGATGTATACATGGTTGTGAAATAAACATATGCTTCTGAGATGAGGAAGTAAGCAGATGGATTTTCCTACATATATCTTATTTTTGACATCCCAGGATAGTTATTTACGATCAGCATTGCAAGATTTACTCTTTATTTTAATTGTTTAAGTTACTTCATCTTTGTGTTCCTGGCTAGCTACAACAGAAGCACTTTAAGTTAAAAATTCTGTATTTTTAAAAAATGTCTTTTCCTACAATAGTGCCTAAACTGTGTGCTTCCCTTAACTTACAGCAGTATCTTTAGAAAATTCACTGACCAAATTCAAGAGGTTTACTTTCTACTTAGTACCATCATTTAAGAGGCAAAATACTGGGCACTTTATATTGCTTGGCATTTGCTTTAATAATCATAAAAACCATATTAATTGTGTGTTTTTACACATGAGAATATAGCATGTCAGAATGAAAAGTGATATGCTGACACCACAATTTGGATGTATTAATAGCAAAGCTAGAATTTGAAAACCAGCATCTCTGATTAGCAGCTGCTGATATTTTCACCACTCAACACTAGCTCTTATCAACTCATCCATTCATTCATACAACAGAAATGTGTGAAATATGGCTCCATGCCAGACATTGGCCTAGGAACTAGGGATGCAGTGCTGAACAGCAACAAAAACAAGACTCCCAGACATTCTGGAACTCCTACTCTGAGTCTTGACCATTATGGTTCAGAGATTGTCCCCAAATCAGAAATCTCTATTCATTTATTCACCCTCATCTTTAATATATAAAAGCCAATGTGCAAGATTACTATGTTGCATATACAAAATTAATTATTCAGTCTCTTCAGCTTTCCTTATACAGCCACGTACTTCCGATCCATCAAAATGTTTCCTTCCAAGAATAAAGGAATAGACTTCCCCTGAAGTCAGTAAAGGGAAATGCACATCTAACAGACCCAGATATGGTAGAGTTTTTTTTTCAGAAGATCCCACGGGTTTCAATAACAAATTTATTATTTCCAGACTACATTTTGAAATTAATTTTAATTAGCAAAACCCATTTTTATGAGTTGAATTATATTCTCCCAAAAAGATGTGTTGAAATTCTACCCCCAGGTACATCAGAAGGTGGTCTTAATTGGAAATACTGCTGATGCAGATGTAATGAGTTAAGATGAGGTCATACTATATAGTAGGGTGGGCTCCTAAACCTGTAGGATTGGTGTCCTTAAAAGAAGAGGAAAAAAACTGGACCCAGAGATGCACACAGGGAAGATGATGGAAGAAACGCAAGGGGAAGAATGTCATGTGGTGACAGAGGCAGAAATTAGAGCGATGCATCTACAGGCTAAGGATTACCAAGGACTTCAGATGCAGGAACCTAGAATCGACAAGGAGGGATCCTCTCCTACAAGTTTTGGAGGGAGCATAACCCTACTGACATCTGGATCTCTGGCTTCTAGCCTCCAGTTTCGTGGGACAATAAATTTCTGTTATTTGGCCACCCAGTTTTAAGCAATTTGTTACTTGGTCCTTGCAAATGAATATACCTTTGTACTTCTTTTTCTCACTCCCTTTTCTCTTTCTCCTATTTTCTTCCTTCCTACTCTTCTTATTCCTCTCCTCCTTCCGGTCCTTTTTTCTCATCTCTCACTCACCAGTAGCAAGAATTTTTTAAAAATCACTTAAGTCACCATGTCTTCCAACTTAATTGATTTCCCAGGTCTGACATAATCTTAGCTGTTACCTTGCAAAGGCCACTGTCTGAGTTATTTGATAAAGATCCCCTTTGATCCATGAATGCCAATAAATGCTTACAAGGTTCAGAAAATCTCCCCTCAGTCTATGATATTACAAAATGCATGAACTGCTGGCAAAGTCTTGGAGCAATGTTGTTGCTCCATTTGGAGATGCTGAAGCATCTGTTTCATTGGTCCTCTGGCATCTTTACATCTTCAAAGACATATAGTCTTCTTCCTTAAGGGAGTTGTTACAGTGCGCTGCAAACAATTAGCAAGTCTCAGGACATGTGAACATGTGGATGCTTACCAGGTAGATGGGACATTTTTCCTTGGTACTCAGTGTCACAAGTAATCATATTTTGCCTCTTGTGGAAGCACTGAGCCACTTCAGGAAGCAATTTTCTACTCCAGATAATCACACTGCCCTGCTGGCTATGCAAATAATCTAGCATAGAGCATTCTTCTTAAAAACCTTTTCTCAAGGAAATGTTATTTTAAGACCTGATTTTGTGCAACTAAAAAGGAACACTTGTCATTGACTATTTCCTTCTTTTAACTTCACCCTTTTATGTCAGGAACAATAATGAACAAGAAAAAGACACAAAAACATTAGAGAAACCTCACTTTATTTTCTAGGTCAATGCAGTTTTAAATGGCTAATGCACTTTTCAAAATAGGAATAAATAATGTTTTCTAAAAAAATGTAGGTACTTTAGGTAACAAATAATTATTAAATGTTTTTATCATTCTTGGGGATCATAAGAGAGACAGGGCTGGAAATACTATAATCTATTTCCTTAAATCATTTTCAGCCTAGCAGAGAAAGCAAGCGCATATACAGATGACGACCTTCCATACACAGAATATACAGGGCAGCCTGAATGACACATAGGAAAAAGTGTGCAGGCTCTGAAGTCACATTTTACCTAGATTCAAATCCTGGCTCAGTCATTTGCAAACCTCCAATCTTAAGCAAGTTACTTAAACTTTCTAAACTTCAGTATTCTTACTGGTCACTAAGTCCCCAGTCATAAGGCCATTTTGAGGGCCTTACAAGTTAATTTCAACATCAAGCATTAGCATTGTTCCAGACACACTGGGAGCTCTTGGAAATAGTAAGCTTTTATTCTACAAGGGGAAAAATATTTGGCAAAGGGACTGAATAAAAGTAGCCTATCACAATAGGAATGCTGTTGTGGAATATTAACAATCTGGAAGCTATTCAACTTTGGCTGTGCTGAGTAGATTCACAAATCTGTTCAACTCTCTCTACAGAGACCAACTAGTGACAACAACCAAGGAAGGGGGAAAATACAGGAAAAATGAAACAGTGACTTACAAAGAGGCAGTGACATTTTCACCACCTGCCCTGTCTTCTCCTGAGGTAGCAGCAGCTGTTGCAAGGAGAATACTACCTACGTCACACATGGCAATTACTTGGATGATTTTCTACAGAGAGTTGCTATTTTTCTGTTGACAAGGCATGTTGAATTGATCATTTGGCATTATATCATATTCAATTTACTGTCTCATATCACTTTATTTGTTTTATATCAGGATTGTGTGCCAGAGAGCTCTGATGATGTTGAAAGTGCATCACTTCAGTCACTCACCTCCACCGCTAATGTTTTTGCTGCCAGCTTTCTAAACGTGAATTAATTTGGCAACTTAGCTCTGAAGTAAGTGTAGAAAATCTACTTTTGGACATAGGAAAAGCCAGCTGGAAGCTGAGGTGTAAGGTAAGAGAACATACTTAGTTGAAGTTAGTTATACCAGATTTTTATCATTTGTGATACCAGATTGTTACCATTTGTTAATACCAGCTTTCTAAAGAATAAACTTTATTTTAGAACAGTTTTAAATTTATGGGAAAGTAGTGAAGATAGTTCAGAGAGTTCCCATTCATCTAACACTCAGTTTCCCCTACTGTTAGCATCTTATATTGTGTGTGATACATTTGCAGCAATTAATGAACTAATATTGATGCATCACTATTAACTAAATTCCATACATTTTCAGATTCTCTTAGATTTTTTTATAATGTTCTTTGTTTTTAGATGGTGTCTTGCTGCAGTGCAGTGATGCAATCTCGGCTCACTGCAATCTCTGACTCCCTGGTTCAAGCAATTCTCCTGCCTTAGCCTCCCGTGTAGCTGGGATTACAGGCACACGCCACCACTCTCAGCTAATTTTTTGTATTGTAGTAGAGATAGGGTTTCACCATGTTGGCCAGGATCGTCTCGATCACCCGATCTCATGATACACCTGCCTCATCCTCCCAAAGTGCTGGGATTCCAGGCCTAACGTGGTTTTTTTTGTTGTTGTTTTTTGTCCCAGTCTGTGGTCCAGGATACACATTATGTTTAGTGATCACGCTTCTTCATACTCCTTTTGGCTGAGACAGTTTTTAACATTTTCCTTGTTTTTAATGACCTTGGCAGGCTGAAGTACTTGTCAGGCATTTTATAAAATTTTCCCAGTTTTAAAGTAGTTTTTCTCATAATGAGACTGAGAATTGGGGGATTTGTGAGAAGGACTACAGATAGGTTAATATCTATTCTCTAAAATAGATATATATAATAGGGTACAATAGAATGATGTAATACTATATTATATCAAATGTGCATGTCATCATCAAGACTTAGCATGTTAACCCTGTTTGCCTGGCTGAAACAACGTTTGTCAGGTTTCTTCATTGTAAAGTTTCTTTTTTCCTTCTTCTTTTCCATATTGCATTCTCTGGAAGGAAGCCAGTTAAGGGGTATAGATTTCTGCTCCTTCTCCTTGAGGGTAGAGTGTCTACACAAATTATTTGGAATTCTTTTATGCTTGATATTTTTCAATCTCCCCTATTTACTTATTTATTTAATGATTTATACCAATATGGACTTAGAGATAATTATTTTATACTTTGGGTTACAATCCAATGCTATACTATTTATTTTATGGCTGAAATTATTTTAGCTTTGGCCATCAGTGTTCATTGAGTTGGCTCTTATGTCCCTTTTACATCCCCTCATCTTTGTAGGTTGTTTAGTGTTCAGGAATTTTTGAAATACTTTCTTACTTTCTGAAAATACAAGATACTCCACAATCATCTTGCCCCAGTCCCATAATTGGCTAGTTCTCCATAAATTTTTTCCATTTATGGGAGAATAGTCTTGGATAGTGAGATCTGACTATTGGGTAAGCTCACTGCTCTTGGAGTGTCATAGCTTCTGATACAGGCCCTTTTACCATTTGCACTTCCTCATAATTCCCTAGGGTCCCATGGACCTCAGCATGCCCATCCAGGTCCCCATGCTATAGCTGCTCTGCACAAGCTACCCATAAGACAGCAGGGCAGAACCATCTTTTCCCTTTCCCCATATAAAAAGTTATCTACCTGTGTCCAGTTTCTTCACTGCCCTTGCAATCAGCTTCCTAAGATAATTAATGATTTGAAACTTGGACAGGATCTTACAGTTGATTTTAAATAAGTGTTTGTTACATTGAATTGAATCTGAAACTCTAATTCCCATTAAATTGTCAACAACTGATAATGAATTACAGTGTCACTATTCACACAAGATAAAAGAATTTTTGGTAGACAATTTTAGAAAACACAGCCGTATCTCAAGGAAATGACACCAAAAGGTGGCAGATGCTCAGGAAGATGTGCATGCAAGCAAGTAAGCCTCAATGTAATGAGTTCCCATCTAAGATTTTGAATAATTAAAAGAATATAGAAAATATCGTAATACATCAAACATAATTAGAATAAACATTGTTTTGGGAAATTGGGCTGGTACATATATGTACCAAGTAACTACATTCATCACATCATAATTTACAATTTATAGGAGGCTTTTTCATAATTTTATGCAAGAATAAGGAAGATAATAGAAATCTGAAAGATGTTTATGCCAAATCCTAATTTGGCAAGACAAGTAATTTTACTTCCATTTTTTCGTTTCTTTGGAAACATTCAACATCATTGATAAAGACAGTGTTATGTCACACTGGCCAGTTTGTCTTTACTGTGGTCTGCTCTTGTGGACATGGAAATGTCCAATCGATGTGTGAGAGAAGCCACATTCTTTGCTTCTACTTCCAGGCTTATTATCTTTATTAAGTGACATTCCCATCCATAAGGTAAGCCATAAGAAAGTTAAGTGTGTGGGTTTAGCTTTATATGTAATTCAAGTTCTGCCATTCTTAACCGTGTAGCTTTAGCCTAGTAACCTCAGTGGACTCATTTGTAAAATGAAACTAATGATACTATGTAATGGTAGGGTTGTTGTCATCATTAGGAACACTCAGTAAGGTGTGCATGCAAAAAATATTGATAGCAAGTCAGTATTCTGTAAACTACAGATGACAACTACTGAGTGAATCTTGAAATCAATTGAATGCGCTGTCCGAAATATTAAAATAATAAAACTATTTGATTAACAGCATTCTTAACAGCTTGACATAGTGCATACAAGTAGTTAGAGTAAATTTAACATCCAAAACTTTTGTTCTGTCCATATGCATGCATGCTTATGTGTTCCTGTGCATCTGTGTATGTGTGGATGAGCGTATGTCTCTGTATGAGCCCTAAGTCATTAGTCAAAAGACATTTCTTACTCATGGTCATGATCAGAATTATTTGAAATTCCAGACAAATACTTCTTTAGTAGTAATTAAATTGATCCTTCCCTACCCTCCAATTTAAATCTCAGGTGCTCCTTTTTTTGTCAGCCTTCCTCTACCGGACTCTAGGTTATAACATGTCTCACAATGTGAAATCCTGAATTGTACAGTTATCAGAGCCACATTGTTTATGTGGTTGTCTGGTTAATAGCTGCATCTCTTTTTAGCCTATATAGTTGCTGAAAGTCATGATTTGTCCTTTTTGCTCACACCTGTGTTCCCTGCATCTAACACAGTGCCTGGCACACAACAGATGCTCATGAAATATTAAATGAATGAATGTGTCCTCCATTTCCTCCCACACCATTCCAAGTATACGCAGCCATTAAGTCCTATAAATTCATTCTACTTAATATCCCTCAGGTTCATCCACTGCACTGCATTATTTAGGGAACTTAAATATTCTTGTATGAATTTCAGCAATAGTCTTCTAACTGGCCCCTTATCTATGCCCTGCTGCTTTTCCTCCCACTGAATCCAATTAATTTTCTCCCTAAGTGATTTTTTACTAAAATAATAATCTGATCAAGCCACCTCTCAGCTTAGTATCTTTCAATGGCATCTAATTGCCCTTAGGAAGTTGTTTAAACTCCTTATTATGTAGGGGGTACACACATTCACAGTCACAAATGCCATTGTAACAATTTTTAACTTCATTTTCTTATAACTCGATTTGATTTTCAAATTCAAAACTGTATCTGTCTGACTCAGAATAAATTTAATCACTTTCATATAAACTCAGTCCACCTTAGTGATTGATCAATTAAGATTTATATTTCAGTCACAACAAGGACTATAAACATTATATATATATATATACACACACATATACACGTATATATATATATATATGTGTGTGTGTGTGTATATATATGTGTGTGTGTGTGTGTGTATATATATATATATATATGCACACACACATATATATTTGCACTCCTTCTCCTATAGGTTTGAGTCTAATCTTTGGGAGAATAAGTGAGGATGTCAGAAGAGCCTTACAAACTTGTCATCACAACACTTTAGGAAAAAGGGCTTCAGCTTCTTGTGCTCCATCTGCTGCAGGTTCACGCTGGCCTTCTAATTCTGGATGTGTTCTCTGAGTCTCCCCTGGTGGTAAGCTAATCTATTTTAGGTGATTTGGACAGTCCAGGAATGCTGATGTAACTGTATTAGTTCTTCAGTGATGGTGGTCTGTGGGGAGGCCAGTCACTCACACCTCCAGATTCCAGAGGTAATTGTCTATGTCATAGCCTTCTGATGAGTGACCTCTCTGTTACTACATTAATATTCCAAGTCTGCACTCTGGTAATTGTGTCCTGTATCTTCTCAGTCTTCCTCTGTTTCTGTCTGCCCCTCCCTCTCTTCTCCGCCTCCCCCTTTCCCCCTTAAATACAATGCCTCATTCAGGACCTATGGGAATGGTCATATGACATGTCTTTTAGAAACTGGGGATTACCAAGGGCTACCACTGTGTCCTTTAAACTTTGATCAGACATTTGACTATCAGAACTATACACAGTTTCACTGAAGCACTGCTTTTTCTTTCTTTCAAATTTCCCAAAGCTGAATTCTTCAGGGAGAGGATTCTATAAGTTTCTTATTTCTCAGCACTTGCTAAACCCTGTAGGATATAATATAACTGTAATTTTTCTTCAAAGCCTACAGGAATTGTAGTATCCAGAATGGAAGGAAAAATTGAGCTATGCTCACATACGTCCTGTATTTAATCTTTGAATGATGACTTTGAAAAATTTATAAATGACAAATTTGTCTTTAACCCTTTCATTTTCCCAAGTTGAGAACTTCACTATGGGATTTATGGTTATGTAGAGCCTTTCACAGAAATCCTGGCCAGTTGAAGTTGAAAGTCATGGTAGTGCTTATGATATTTTGCCCAGCATTGTTCTAAGTACTATATTTTATCATTTCATTAGATTTTTACAACAAATATCTGAGGAAGGTATAACTACTATTTTTTTGCCAATGAGGAAATAAAAATATAACAAAAAAGTAATCTGTTTAGGACTGTACAACATATGGTAGGAAAAAATTCTAATACAGAGACATTTCTGTTGTTCTTGCTGTGTGTATTCTTCTTTTTGCTCCATATTTATTTCCTCATGTAATTTTTTAAAAACAAAATTTATTTTTTATAATTAAAGTTTGCAAGATGATATTATGAGATATACATAGATAATAAAATGGTTACTACAATGAAGCAGATTAACCTATCTATCATCTCACATAGTTACAGTTTTTTGTGTCATGAACAGCTAAAACTTATTTAATAAGAATCCCTAGTATCTTACAATTTTATTAACTATAACTCCTATATCGTACATTAGATATCTAAACTTGTTCATATTGCATAGCTGCTACTTTGTATCCTTGGACCTACATCTCTCCATTTCTTTCTCCCTTCCCCCAAACTGGTAAACACTGTTTTATTCTTTATCTCCTTATATTTGACCATTTAAAAAAAAATTGTGCCTATAAGTGTGATCATGAAATATTTTTCTTTTTTTTTGCATCTGGCTTATTTTACTTAGCATAATGTTCTCATATGTGTTGTGGTATATATGGGGTACACCATATATTCCACATTTTCTTTATCCATTCATTGATCAATGGATACTTCATTTGTTTCTATATTTTGACTATTGTGAATAGTGATGCAGTGAACAGGAAAGTTTAAATATCTTTACATGGTGGTGATTTCATTTTCTCTGGCTATATACACAGATGAGGGATGACTGGGTCATATGGCAATTCTATCTTTAATTTTCCTACAAATTTCCAAACTGTGTTCCATAATTGCTGGACCAATCTACGTTCCCATCGACAGTGTCTGGGAGTTCCCTTTTCTTCACATCTTTGCCAACACTTGTTATCACTCGTCTTTTTCATAATAGTCATCCTAACAATGTGAGGTCATATCTCATAGTAGTTTTCATTTGCATTTCCCTGATGATGAGTGATGTTGAGTACTACTGTATATATCTTTTGGCCATTTTTATATCATCTTTGGAGAAATGTATCCTCAGGTCCTTTGCCCATTATTCTAATCTTACCCAGAGACCTTTAATCTGGAGTTCTAGCTTTCAATTATTTTGCTATGTTGCAAAAATCTTCATGATTCATAGTGCCTCCATACCTTGGTGTCAGATGTTTTCGCCTGTGGGTAGAATATTCTTTCTCTGATTTTCTTTTCCTTATCATTTGAGATTAGATTCACGAACTTATCTCCTCTAAAAGAAAGGTATCTTCTTTATCACCTATCTCCCTTTTCCCCTGTTGCCCGATTTCATGTTCCTTCTTTCTGATCTTGCCATGCCCTCTGCTGCTGTGCATTTTTTCCAGGGACCAGTGTCTCGTAATAGTTGCTTTAACTGTTTGTGTGTCAATCAGACCATGAGTTCCGTAAAATTTTGGCAAAAACCATATCTTTTTGCTATCTGTACTCCAATGCCTAATATAGTGTCTGGCATATTAAAAAGTCTTTAGAATAATTTGTTGAATAAATTAGTGAGGAACGAAAAAAAAAGTGTAAAGGTTGAAGGCGCCCTGCAGTGTTGTTGTTCAAATAAGAGAAACTTCCAAAATGAGAAATATGACAGGTTTAAATAAGCCTGTTTAATAATAATAGAAAATCTTGTTTTTAGGTCTCTGGGAGACAGGGGTAAAAATATCAGTTCTCTGTAGGCTAATGACTCTCACTAACCTCAGATATTCATCGGCTTTGAAGAAAACATCTGAAATAGTATGTTTTCCCAAAGGTGTCTATTGTTCACGGATTTTGAAGTTACTAAAATACCAGCAAAGGAACATTCTTTCTGCTGCTTGCAAGGATTATCTGTGATTTTTCTGAAGTTAATCTTCAGAATCTCAACAGGGAAAAAACTACCACAGGTTCCTGTAAGAAGTCCTATAGGTCGGGCTTTAAGCAATAGCCATGGAAAGAATTGTGTGGGCAGCAGCCAGTGGGACCCAAAAAATGGGAGTTGTCACAGCATTTGGGGTACATTTAGTTCAAACATATCCAGGAAAAACAAAAAGAGTTTCATGGGCTAATACACCTATACTCTTGGTAAATTTCTCAATCACTTTACCCACTAGAAAGAGCAGTATTGGGTGGGTAAATGTGGAAATGTGAGTCATGTCTATTACAGCCAGCAGTCATGTTGTTTGGCCAAATGGCTAACTTTCAAGGATATCCACAGAAAATATTCGAGACTAAAAAAACTGGCAGAACTTACTACTAGCCGATTCAGAAAAGACACATTTGTCCTGTTCCCTATATTCCCTAGGACAAGCACCTACTAAAGGTCAGCTGTTGATTTATTAAGGAAAGATAAATTAGGAATTCAAACAAAATGTTTGCAAAATGTCAGAAATGCAAAAGCCTGAACTAATTACTTGAACATAACTGCTTGAGATTTGACCAAGAATCAATTCATTAGCATTCAGCACCATCACTTCTGCATAAAGAAGGAAAATAAAACATGCCAAAAAGAATGGAAATTTTCTAGAAGTGAATAAAGGAATAGCCTTTTCAGAGTAAAATTGCATATTCTGCTGTATATTTTAGGTACAATTATCAAATGTTGATATGCTATTCAGGTTGCTAATTGCATTTCTGAATTCAGTGTGTGAAATATTGAAGGCATTTAAGAACCACAATAGTGGGGAATGGTTTACAAGTGCTAATAGCTAATGCCGAGCAATTTAGGTATGATGAATGCTACTGAATTCTTTGGATAGACTTATATACCTCTAAAAAATGTAAATAAAGAATCATAGATTTGAAGACACTTTCCTTTATCTTTATGGTTGCAATTTCTATATACAGATCTTTGATTAACTTTTAAATTGTGTTTTCTAAAATCATAACCAATTTCTGAACAATTAATTGTACTATCCATGCAGATGAATTTATGAAACTTTTACAATTTTTATAATTAAATGTTGACATACTGTTTTTTGACTTTTGGTTCTTCATTTATTTGGAAGTAGAGAGTGAACAAAGGCTTTGGAGAAAACGTTGCATAACTGAGTTTCCTCAATGCCCTACTTAACTCTTGATTGTACACAGGTGCACACCATTAATCTGCTCTCAGATTTTAAACGTGGAAAATCTGTGGTCCTCTTTTCCTTGTATGTCCAAAAGCACAAAGCAAGTAAAGGGTATCCTGGAAGCAGTCAATTCATACGCAGTTGACTAACTCTACGCATATTCCTTCCAAAACACTGCAAAAGTTTGCCTGTTGTTTCATATAATAATAGTTCCTTGTATTTTTTGTTTGTTGACTTTTAGTCCCAAGTATTCCTCAATTCTAAGTAATCAATCTTTAAACCAATTAAGAGTCATCACTGGATATGATTATTTTTCTAACATTAGCTACTTTCCAAATATTTAATAAGGCTGTTTTCAAGATGTAGTGCATAGCAAAAAATAATGAGAATTGTTGTGTGTTATAATCTGGGTATTAATGACCATCTGGGAAAGCTGATAGCCCAAGGAAATATCCTATGGTGACTTTATGATTTCTATTATAGCTCATTTGCTTCATTTTAATTAGGTAAGAAAAGAAAAGAAATTTCTTCCCTCATTGTGGCTGTCTGAAGGAATAATAGTGCCCTGGGCAACAGGTATGGCTGTTTTTGCTAAATTGGCAACAAAAATAGGATTCAGTTTCTTAGAAATGATTAACCCTTGGGGAAGGAAAATTTTAAAAGCACTATGCAAATTGTCATTTTGCAGCCTTTTAATTGATATACATACACATACAAGTTCTGTTTATAAAACACTTGGAATAGCATTTTTGAATGTGTTTTAAGATTTTCTAGAGAATTATTGGCAGAATATAGTGGATGTTTTCAGAATAAAATAATTTGCTTTGTGACATAATTTTATGCGAGTGCTCTTTGATTATCATATAAAAAATGCTGTCTTTCTGACAATAACCAAAGATGTTTTTTCACAACGATAAGTAGATTACATGCATAGTAAGTCGTTATAAAAGTGTGCAGGTTTTCAGTGCTGTTATTTGGTTGGTTAATTTAAAATAAATGAATACTGAAAATTTATGTATCTTAAAAACTCGTATTTGTTGTTATACATTATAATCACAGATAGAACATTTGAAAGCATGAGATACAAAGCAAGATCCTTTGCTCCATAAAATATCAAATACAAATTAAACATAAATAAATGTTTTACTAATGGGAATCGGGAAATGTTTTGAATTACTTGTTGGAGCAGAGAGAGGACCTGAGAAAGAAAACAACACAAAGAGACGAATGTTTGAGGAAAGGCACTGAACAGAAAATTTAGTAGAAAAGAGACGAAAAAACCTAGGATGATAATGAAAATAAGGCACTAAAGGTGAACGAAGGATAATCTCTCACAGCTGGGTGCAGTGGCTCATGCCTGTAATCCCAGAACTTTGGGAGGCCAAAGTGTGTGTTTAGCCTGGGCTCAGGGGTTTGAGACCAGCCTGGGTAATGCAGAGAAACTGAGTCTGTACCAAAAAAAAAAAATACAGAAATTAGGCGGATGGGGTGGTACACTCTTGCAGTTCCAGCTACTTGGGGGGTTGAGGCAGGAGGATAGATTGAAGCTGGGAGGTTGCGACTGCAAGAAGCCAAGATCAGACCACTGTACTCCAGCCTGTGTGACAAAATGAGAACTTGTCTCAAAAAAAAAAAAAAAGAAAAAAGAAAGGAATTTCATACAGCAAATACATAGTTAAGAACAAACAAATACAAAATTCAACTTCATTGGAGATCTCCTTAATTTTATTTTTAAGGGGTATTTTTAATTTTTTTTTCAGAGATTTTTAAATGAATACTTTATGGACATTATCTCATTAATCTTTTCTTACTGTGCAGAATATAATTACTTCTGTTTTACATTTGAAGAAACAGGTTTATGGTCTATTTTGATGTAGAGCTTTGCTGTAGTTCAGTGAACATGATTTGGGAATAAAGCTGAGACAATCTGGCTCCATTTACTAAAACATGGACAGGACTGTAAATTTAGTTGGCAAAATGTAAAAGGAGATACAACATGCTTTTGTGTAGTATTTTGGTAAGTGAACTGAGGTGAAAGATGTCAAAAGCGAGCAGTATATCTCTTACCCTGCCCCAGTTTCTGAATATATATAACTTTGTGAAAATATATTGAGCTTTATATGTATGGGGGGATTTGCATAATTTTTAAAAGAATACAAAATGATACATTTACAAAACAGCTGTTACATAACAAAGAAAATAAATATCAATTACTTAAAATTTATCTTAATGAGAAAATTAATACTTGCTAAGCAAGCCTTTACCTTTGGGAAGCTTCACGCTCATTTTATTTTTGTTTCATTGATAAGACATTTTTGAACTTCATGATTAGGGTGTATTTTGAAGCAGTGGGGCATTCTCTGTTTTTTGTTTTGAGACGGAGTTCCACTCTTATTGCCCAGGCTGGAATACAATGATGTGATCTTGGCTCACCACAACCTCCGCCTCCCAGGTTCAAGCGATTCTCCTGCCTCAGCCTCCTGAGTAGCTGGGATTACAGGTGTCTGCCACCATGCCTGGGTAGCTTTGTATTTTTAATAGAGACGGGGTTTCTCCATTTTGGTCAGGCTGGTTTCGAACTCCCAACCTCAGGTAATCCACCAGCCTCAGCCTCCCAAAGCGCTGGGATTACAGACATGAGCCACCACACCTACCGGCAGTGAAGCATTCTCATAACTGTCCCCAGGAGCAATAAAATATATTCATGTTAGATGAATACTATCTTTGAGAATGACCAAAAGCCACCTGATGCCACGTCTGGAAATTTGCCACAGATTCCACAGAGAAAACATGTACTCTAGAAAGATAAAGAAGAATCAGCACATGACACATTGAAAATGGAAAACTATGAAGATAGGTATCCAGCCATTAAAAAATGAAGATTATTTATTCCCACATCGTTTGTCAGTGCAAAATATTAGAAATGATCTTAATTCCCATACATTGGAGATTGGTTTGGTAAATAATACACACATTGTAAATGTAGCTGTAAGGTGAATAAGGAAGATCTTTATGAATTGATATGTAGTGATTTCCAGGGCATAACCATTAAATGAAAACAAAAACAAAAACAAAAACAAAAACGAGAGAGATATTGCAGTAAGTTCTCTGTCATGTAAAGCAAAAATATTATACATATACTTTTTTCCCACAAATATGTATATCTTTTTCCACCAATATATATTTTTACATACACACACACACACACCCACACACACACAATGTGTGTATATATATCCCTTTAGTGGAAAGAAAGAACAATCAAAAAGGCTAACAGAAATGAATGAGCTTGTTTGCCTGTAGGTGGTAAGTGAGAATGGGATGGAAAGAACGAGAAATGGGAACACAGTAGAAGGGACGATCAAAGAGTGAAACTTCTCTAAAAATGCCTTTTGTGGTATGATTCACAGAACCATGCTAATATTTCATATTCTCAAAAATTAAAAGAATTAATTAAAATCAGCAAGTCATATGAAGGAATCAAAACTGAGGCCAAAAAATACATTGTTACTATATTTGAAATAAGTGTCATAAACACACTGAAGGAGACACAGAAGAAGAAAACTAACCTAATTAACTTTAGACAACAGTATTTTGACTATGTACTGCAAGTGAATTAAAACTGTACAAAGCTGTTATACTTTAGTTAGTAAATTGTTTTATACATAAATATAAGTGACTAATGTTGAAATCGTGTATTCCATAATTGAGCAAATATGTGAATATAATGTGGATAATGAGAGCCAGATTTCTTACTTTTAAGTGAAAGAGTATTAAATAATCTAGAATGAAACTTGTGGTATAAAATTAGAATTAAATGTATTAGAATAAAGTAATTGTTTTTTAAATAGATAAATATAAAATATAGAGATGCATGTGTTTATGTGTTTCCTTACATATGTTGACTAGCTCTTTCTATTGAGAAGACCTAGAAACAACGACATCCCAGTGCAAGGAGATGTACCCAGATCATAGTTTCTAAACACTGTTCTCCAACAAAAAGAAATAATGCTTTTTAGAGAAAGTCAGATTATAGGACTGTTACTTTGAATGACCAAAGTAAGACTGGAACATTTTGTGGTCTCAGAAAGTAAGGAAGTCTTAAAAAATGGTAGAGATGTCAAAGAAGATAAAAGTCAACATGAGGAGGCTCCCATGTCCAATTCCAGGATAATCAGAGCAAGAAAATAGATGATCATAGCAATGCATGGTAACCTATACTCTGACTGATTAATTAATTATAACATAATCAAGCAGGTATCCATGAGCCCACATTAATAAGTAAACAATAAACATAGAAGTAAACATAGGAAAAGGCAAAGCTGTCTCTGAATATATAAATAAAGGAAAAAAATAACTTTCTAGGAAAGATCTAAACACTATCTTAAATAGGTGATCACAGCTATCACCAGAGGTAAAAAATAACTATATCATGTAACTTCTGATGTAATACACTGAGGAAGGAAAATAAATCGTTTGTGTGTTATTTCTGCCAGAGAGCTCTAAACTGACTTTAGTCATAAGAAAACATGTCAAACCCAATTTGAAGGTTATCTTACAAAGGCAATTGGCAAGGAGTCATGAAAGATAAAGAAAGATCTGAGAAAGTGTTCCAGATGAAAAGAGACTAAAGTGATGTAATGTTTTACAAGGGCTTTACTAAGATAATTAATAAAACTTAAATAAGGCAATTCATTTATCTAGTAGTATTGTTTCAATTATAATTTCTGGTTTTGATAACTGGTAATGGTTATGTAAAATGCCAACATTTGGGGAAGCTGGGTGAAGTATGCAAGAAAATTCTAAGTATTATCTATGTAACTTCCCAAGCTTAAAATTATTTTAAAATGAAAAATCTAGAAATATTAATATTAAACACACCCACACAAATACACACATACATACACACACAATGCGGCAATTAACTGTAAGACATGAAGACAAACCGGTAGTTCTAGTCTCTAGATCACAAAGCATAATGGGGTCATATTAAGACAGCACAGCAGAAGATTGGCCAACCTGGGAGTCAGTCATCACAAGGGAAAAATTCTCAGCATACCATGTTTGACTATGACAAATAGTACCAAACACTAGATGCTGTAATTTTATATTTTAAAAGACCAGCAGACACTGGAACTTTATATTTTAAAAGACCGTATTTCCATGTCATGATTGGATGCAGATATAAACCATATTTGTTTCTCTTCTACAGATACTTGTATACTTGACATCACTTAAAAACAAAGGATAATGATAAGTTAGTGCCAACATGATCCACACTACATAATGTAATAGCTTACACTGAGATAGCGGACCTGAGATTTTTACTTGTTACGTAACAAGCTGTAAATATTTAGTACACATTCCATGTTCATTTGTTGGCAACCACTGGACAAGGCAGACTAGGAGAAGTTGGCTCCCAGAGCAGAAGTCTGAGAGTTTAAACCAGACATTTCAGATCTACACAACTGTCCTCTAAGCTATGGTAGAAGTAATAATGTATGAAGAGCATATCAATTCTGAATATCTACATACCAGACTTCAGAAATCAGTAAGATAAAATGAAGTGAGTTAATAGAGAGAAACCAAAAAGACAATGAGTGTCCTCAATTTGAGATAAATAAGACAGAGAGGAGCAGCTGCGCATGATGATCTACACAAGCAACTCCAAAGGGAAGGAACGTGCTTTCCAGAACAGAATCGTTTGGGATTTATGGATTAAGCTGTTCTT
This sequence comes from Sapajus apella, assembly GCF_009761245.1. Taxonomy (NCBI): domain Eukaryota; kingdom Metazoa; phylum Chordata; class Mammalia; order Primates; family Cebidae; genus Sapajus; species Sapajus apella. The sequence goes on from NW_022436958.1 coordinate 4,234,048, forward strand.
GAATTGCTACAAATAAATATTTGAGACTGGGTAATTAATGAAGAAAATAGGTTTAATTGGCTCATAGTTCTGCAGGCCATGTAAGAAACATAGCAGCATCTGCTTCTGAAGAGGCCTGAGGAAGCTTACAATCACTGCTGGAGGAAAAGCAGGAGAATAGATACCTCATATGGTGAGAACAGGAATGAGAGTTGGGGGTAGGGGAGGTGCCACAAGCTTTCTTTTTCTTTTTTTTTTTTTTTTTTCCTTTTTCTTTTTTTTGAGACAGAATCTCGCTCTGTTACCCAGGCTGGAGTTCAGTGGCACAACCTCGGCTTACTGCAACCTCTGCCTCCTGCATTCAAGCGATTTTTGTGCCTCAGCCTCCCAAGTAGCTGTGATTACAGGCACAAGCCACCACACCCAGCTAATATTTTGTATTTTTAGTAGAGACAGGTTTTCACCATGTTGCCAGGATGGCCCTGATCTCCTGACCTTGTGAACCATCTGCCTCGGCCTCCCAAAGTGCTGGGATTACAGAGATGAGCCACCACACCTGGCCACCGCACACTTTTAGATAACCAGATCTCACAAGAGAACTCACTATCAGGAAGACGGCATGAACCAATGAGGGATCTGTCCCTAGGATCCAAACACTTCCCACCAGACCCTACCTCCAGCCTTGGGGATTAAACTTAACATGTGATCTGGGTAGGAACCAATATCCAAACTACATCAGTATAACATAAAAAATTGTAGCTTTTCTTTCATTTGATAGCCTCTCACATTTTAGATTTCTATTTTAAGAATGTTTTATGATGAATATTACACCCGTTTCTATATATAATTTATAAAGAAATATGTAAATATGGAAGTTACAAAGAATTTTTATACTGATAAGAATGTGATTAAAAAAGACATGTTGCTGATATTTCTGGTTCTATTTTTATTTGGTAAGCTGTATATATTAAGGTTTTGCACTTGACACATGTAGATTAATTACATTTTGATTACAATGAGGGAAAGTCTTTTCAGTAATTTTGGCTAGAAATTTTCCAAATAAGATATAGATCAAATCAGAAGTAAGAGCTATTCTGTATGAAATTGCCAAGTAATTGACAAGGGGAATTTGTCTGCCTCAGCTGGCTTGTCAGGTCTACTTTTCTCTCTCTGACTAGCCACACAGAGCTATATATATTACGAATTAGCACAATAAATGCAAATTTGTGAACTGGCCTATGATCTCTTACCTCTGGCCTAGAATTACGTTCTTAGCAGATTGAGAGCAGAATTGAGCCCACAGGTGACAATCTTGCAAGAAAGCAGGCCACAGACCAGAGGTAAACCTCATTCCTTAATAAGGTAGGGTCAGAAACTAAGTTGGCCACAGAAATACTAATCAGAAAATATTTATATCTGTGGCAGCAGAAGTTACAGGAAATATGTCCACACATGTACTCTGCTTAGATAAAAACACATTCTAAATTGGCAACCTGGATAGCTACGTGTGAAGAATAGCTTCTTCCTGAGATCGTTTGGGTTCAGCAACCTCCATGTCTGGAACATTAATCTTTCGCTATGAGACCATCTCTGCTTAACAGAAATCTATACAATATAAAAACATATCCTTAAAACTCAACAAGATTTAGCATTCAAAGTCTGTGTCTTTCACCTTTGCTTTTGACCCACCTATTCATTGCAAACAACTTACAAGATCACAATTGTACATTTTTGTGAAATTACCTTTTGAAAGAAGAACTCAGTGTGCAACTGGTTGAGAGGTCATGTGAAGATTAAGAGGGAGCCTAGAAAGAGGGCTGGAGAAATGTCCTCCCCTATCAGCAGGGACAGTTCAAACAACCCCAGGAGGTGGCCTCATGTGTTAGTCAAGAAGCCAGGGAGTTCTATAAAAGAAAGAAAGAAAACTCTGAAAGCTGCACCATGGGCTGGCAGAAGATGCTGGTTGCTTATTTGGGACCAGGGGTAGTCCATCTTCATCAATCAATCAGTCTGGAGAACATCTTCCCTTCCAAAAATCACATTTCAAAAAATAATTGGCCATATCATTGGCTGAATGTATTTACTGTGCTTAAATTATCTGGTACTGAGAAATGGTAGCCAAAAGTCGCTGTTTAAAGTCATTTTTCAATAGAAAAAAAATTTGCTCAAAGGTTAACCAAAAGAAAAGGAAAGAAGGAAATAAAAAGAAAGATATTTCAGAATCAAATAAATCAATTTCAGCTTACCGTGGAAAATCTAATTCCTTCCAGGAATATTATTCTCCAGTAACATTAGGAAGAGTTAATTATAAATAATTTGGGTGTTTTCATGAAGTGTAGTCTATCTAATAGTCTTCTGAGTAGTGTCTTAAATTCCTGGAAACACTGTCAAATACTATGTATCGCACATGTTAACAAGATCTTACTTATTCATGTGTATATGAATCAGGATGCTTAGGCAGTCCCTTATAGGATTTTAAGTTTTAAAAATGAAATAAAAAGCAACCCAGAACAACACTGAAAAGGCTTTCTCTGGTTAACCAGTGGGTATCACAAACAAAACAATTTTTTTTTTATTGTAACCTCACACAACACCCCTGTCCACTACTCCAAAATCTCCCTTCTAAGCAGTTGTTCTAGACAGTGATCCTGCCTATAACTCCATCTTTCTCAGGCAGGATCCCTGCCTAAGACAGATAAGAACGACAGCCTTACCTGTCTGCACAACCACGCACTTCTCAAAGATAAAGATATACTGATAGTCTAATTATAAATCCTATTTGCCATCATCAAGTGGTCATTGTCAATTTACCAGTAGAGCTCAATGTTTCTCTAATAACTATCTGGCTAGGGAAAAGTTTAGTGTTCTGATCTCAGTGAGATCATAGAAAGAGCAAATATTAAACTCAGTTATATATATTTATATATATATATATATATATTTAAAATAAGTTTGAACACTGCATTTTGATGTTTAATTTGATTCCATTCCTGCTATTCAGACTTAGGAACTTTATTTTTTTTCAGATTCTACCATTTTCTTCTTGTTAGGAAACACTTTGGACAAATTTGGGCAGAGGAAAGAATCAGGCTTTCTGTCTCTTTGCTCCTTCCCTCTTCATGTTCTCAGAATGAAAATGTGACCTTGACATTTCTCACTGTTCATTAAGTCCAGATCTCCTACAGACATGAGTTTTGCTCCTATTAGCTCTGTTTCTAGAAAGTACATCAATACTTTGTTCCAAACCAGACACTCTCCATATTATACTAACAGCATTCATTGAGACTTAAACACAAATCTAACCAAGAATTTTGCATAGCATCATCTTGAAATAACAGTTTGTCATCTAACTAGGCATGTTTATAATGAGAGCCCATATATACATAGCATTAGAAGATAAGGAAAGTGGAGAGGAGACTTTAGATTTAGGTGTGTTGTTTCATTCAAAATTCTTGATACATTGTTCATTATTTAAATGTGCTTCACGTGCATGGAATGACATTAAGAATATCATTCTACCATCACCAACTATAAATAATCAAATGGTGATGATTTATCTGCTACTGCTAATCTTTTATTTCATCTATCATTTATTTTAAAGGTTTTAAAAAATAAAGTAACAAATATTCTTGCATAAAGCTCACAGTGACATCATAGAAAAAGTTGGCAATGAGATATTTATTACACCTCAGTATGATATTTGTATTGATGAGTATCCACTTTGAATCCAGAATATCTGTTCTCATCTCCTAACCTCACTGGTTAGATGAAATTTCAGACATATAGCTTTGTCAGGCTTCACAGTCGCAATAGAAGTATTCGTACTTAAAATTCAAGAACTTTCTGGCAACCAATATGAACAGATTGCTAATTTTTTTTTACCCCCAAGGAATTTGCATCATTCATATGTTATGGTAAAAAGCATGGTTTTCAGTAATCTATTTTCTGTTCTCATTTGCTAGTGTTAATAGATACAATGTTATTTATTTTGTGAGTTTATTTCCAACAAGTAACAGCTTTCTCACATTTCTACATTAAATATGAACAGCAGAACATACAGTCATATTTCATGCTATCATAGTGGACTTTAATGGTCATCTGCTTTATCTGATCAACACACTCTGGCACATGTATCTGCCCTGAATAATGTGCTATAACTAACAGAAAAAGGTCTGATTACCAACTCCATTTCACTAGGTGATGAATGGAGTTTCCTCTTCTCCAATATTATGTTTTATTCTGACACCTGGGAACTTCATCAACTTTTTCCAAAGTCATATCTTTTTTTTTCTTACTTTCCAGAAGGTGGTAAGTTGTGAAATTACTATTGCTCCAAGTTCCCGTATTTTGTTACTCACCAATAACATGTCTTCAGGCAGTCCACTTACTTAGTCTCTCTGAGCCCAAATCTTTACACTTGGACTCTTTATGATGATATCTACTGTATGAATTGATTGTGAAGTCCGAAAAGAAAATACATGAAAATAATTTGTAACATGCTAAGTAACATATATATGCAAATCAAGTAGATAAAGCATATTGCATGAGCATGTCACCTATCTAGAGAGAACTTTAAGATTTCATCTTGGGATACAACAGGAACTGTGAGAATATCCCTTGCCTATGGCTAGCAAATTAAAGTAGAGAACATCGGAAATCATGCATTCTGGTCATAAGAAACTGTGCACAAACCTGGGGTAGCTAAAGAGTATGAAAAATGGATTACAAAGTCAATCTGTATGAATCAAAATAGAAAGCAAAGTGGACATAGGAACAGGAGGTAATTCATATAGGAAATCACAAAATGTGTTGAGAAAAAAAAAGTCAACATTTTTAAAAATTGTGAAATGGAAACTGGGAAAAATTAATTTCTAGCACAGACAGTTGTAAAATTGCTAGAACTGTGGTCTGCAATATAGAACAACAGATTGTTTAAATTCCTGGGCTTCTGCTTTGAAAGCTGGTGGTGCTTGCTACCTAACCCAAAGATCCACTATGGCCTTGAGATGGCATTCATAAGCAGCCTTTTATAAAGCATGTCAGACGCTGACCCTCTGAGCTTGAACAATCGGTCACGCTCTGTACCACATTGTGGGCTTTGCATATTGAGTTCTGGCATGTGTTCTCCTTTCCTCCCTGCTCCATTCTTTCCTCACTCCTGCTCCCTGGGACTGCATGCCCTAAAAAAGTAACAGCATATTTGAAAAAATATACCATATGATTTCACTGGGGAACCTTACCTAAGAGAGTGAACATGAGGAAAGGATATGATTCTTCCGGGACAAGGGCTGGGCTAGGTCCAGCCTGCCAATGTTGAGAAGGTAAGGAGTACGTTAGGGCAGGTGAGGTGGGGCTCTTTGTTGACCAGACTTACCTCAGAATTTGGCTGCCAGGGGAGTGTTGCACAGTATGAAATATCTGTTTCTTGCCCCTACATATTCTCCCATCTCATTGATTGGAATAAGGCGTTTGATGAAAGTCATTGCAAATTTATCCTTCCAGCTATACCCAAGCAGTACTAGCATCCGTGATTCTTCTGAAAAAGCGCTTCAGATTTTAATTACAATCTACATTTGGCAGGGTGAGTTTGGGGGTACATCTAGAAAAGGTAGTTTGAGAAAATGTCAAGTCTATTATCTCTTCCAGTTCTGTAATCTAAATAGCATATTAAATATCAGTATATTAAATATCTGAGTAACTTGAAAACCTATTAGCATGAAGGAGAGAAATTAGCTTATTGGCTCTAAAATTGGAGCAAAGCTTAGTATAGAAAATCCCTGCTATCTTAGGTTTTTTTTGTCTCTTGAGTGCTGAAGTTGTCATTACTAGAGAATTGTCTGCCCATTGTTAAAGGGACAATTTTCCACAATAATTTAAGTGGTAAGGAATAACCATTATGAAGTGGTTACTTCAAATAGAACCAAAATCGCCTACATGGAATGGGGTAGTCTCTAATTATTTAATTGTTACACCTTTTCTTTTTAAAATTTTCCCTCTCATTATCAAGAAACTTTTATAGACAAGCTTAAACCTAAAAGTGTTTTAGCTTTAAACCTGTTGAATTTATCTATGCCCCATCAACAAATTCTAAGCTACCCACACACAAAGAGGAGAATCAGGGCATAAATTGTCACATATTCCATTCTCCAAGGCGCTTAGGAATGTTGAACATTTCTGTTATTTTACTCTAAAAGTGAGATCAGATGTCCCTGAAGAGTTCTGTTTAACAATTTTCAGTGGGATAAAAAGTTTTACACAGATCCTTATTGCTTTTTTGCTTGTCAAGCAATAAGTATTGAAAATCCAGGGTGGGTGAAAAAGTAAGTGCACATATCTTTTGTGCAGTTACCAGTTCTCTCTCCCTCATTTTCCTTAAGACAGAAGATGGTCACACGTTTACCCTCAACCACTTTCTTAGGTCTGGTAAAAACAGCTGTTGGGATGACACGTAACATTTCCTTTCTGCTCATTTCGCATTTTATTCTGTCTCCATTTGTTAATTTAATCACATTACTGAGTCATCGGCACAGACTCTTTCACAATTCTCATTATCTGTCCATGGTCCTAATAACATATGGCAATATTTTTCTAATTATACTCCTTGAAAAATATCAAAAGCTGTAATCCTCATATGGTCATTACGTGCAATGCAGACTATCCAAACTTTTTTTTCTAACATGTAAAAACACTTACAATATAGGTATAGGCTTAATATGCAGTGTGTCTCCACAGACACATGAGTAACTCTACCTGACACCGTACTGTGATTCTCTCAGCATTATTCATCTTTACCTGTTTTAAAGTGTTTATTTTACCTATGCCTTGGTTTTCAACTATGTTGAGACCTTGTTCTGTTCAATAAAGTAAGATTTGATTGTAACCAGATATAGTGTAATTTCTACTATTTCATGGTGTATCTTGAACTGACATAATTGAGAAACTTTATTATCTGTGCCAAAACAGTAAATTCTGCAAATATACTTCATTTCCCCCACTTACTCTAATGTGTTTTAAATACTTCTTTAGAGATTTTACTTGATCTTTTCTTTTTTATTCACACTCAGCTCTAGTTTTGTTGCATTTACTCAGGCACGTCAAACATTTCTTTGCATTAAAATAGATGATATAAAGTAGGAAGTCAGGGAGCCCCCTGCAAGTATCATAATCACCCATGAACAATAGTCTCAATATAGCTGGTAGGATCCTTCCACATATCTGTTAAGTGCCAGAAGGTATTTCTTTAGTTCAACGTAAGCTACAGCTGACCTTTGAACAACATTGGTTTGAACTGCACTGGTCCACTTATACATGATGAAAGTTATGTTGAGTATGCCTGCCTCTCCTGCTTCTCTTTCTACCTTCTTCATCTCTGCCACCCCTGAGATAGCAAATCCAACCCCTCTTCTTCCTCTTCCTCACCCAACTTAATGTGAAGATGATGAGATGAAGACCTGTATGAAGATCCCACCTCCACTTAATGAATAGTAAATATATCTTCTCCTCCTTATGGTTTTCTTAATAACAATTTCTTTTTTCTTGCTAATTTAATTGTAAGACTACAATATATGATACATATAATACAAAAAAAATACATGTTTGACAACTGTTTATGTTGTCAGTAAAGTTTCTGGTCAACAGCAGGTTATTAGTAGTAAAGCTTTTAGGGAGTCAAAAGTTATACACAGACTTTTAACTATGCACAAGGTTGGCACTTCGAACCCTTCATTGTTCAAGGGTCAACTGTAGTTGGACACCAGAAATTGAGTATGAAGGATTTATCATTTTATGTTTTTCAAACCTTCTTGGTAACTGGGCATATGGATCAAATAATTTGTGTGTATATATGTACATATATTTACATTTAGCTTTGTTAATCATTCTCTTGGCTTTATTTCAGCAGAGGTCAAACATAGCTCAATAGCATAAAAGATCATTCTTTCTGATTTTGTAATAAAATCTCTATCCCAAAGTTATTCATAAAGCAAGAAATTAATTTTTTTAAATAAATAGAAATAAAGGAGATTAAGTGTAAGATATATCAATTGTGAAGAGACAAAAAAAATGTATAAATGGATCATTGATAAGTGTCAAAATGAGAAAGAACATCCAGAAAGTACTTGGAGGACACAGAAAACACACACAGACACACACACACACACACTTCAAACCACTGCAAGATACTATTCGTTAAAGAGGCTACCGGACCCCATTAATATAATGCACCAGTGAGGTCAATGAACAAAAAACACATACTAAGGGAGTTTTTTTGTAAAGATTGATACATGTATTTCCATGGTGTAATAAATTCATTTTCAGTTATGGTAAAGGAAGTGCCATTCCCTGCTTTCAGTTCCTTAATTTACAAACTGTATCCTACTCTAAAAAAAGTTATATAAACTTTATGGCCTTTAGTTTTTTCCTCTATTAAACAAGTTTAGGGCTAAATATTTTACAGCTAAGATTCTTTTTAGCTTTTTTTTAAATAAAGTTTTTATTTTAATACAGTTTTGACTTACGGAAAAATTGTCAAGATAGTACAGAGAAATCTTATATGCCCCACACCCTGTTTCCCCTATTATTAACATCTTACATTGAGATGGCACATTTGTCACAATTAATGACCCCAAACTGAAACATTATGATTAGCTGAAGTCTGTACTTTATTCAGATTTCCTGACTGTATGCTTAATATCTTTGTGTGTTCCCAGATCGCATCCAAGATAGCACATTGCTTTGGTTGTCATGTCTCCTTAGACTCTTCTTGGCTCTGAGTTTCTCAAAGTTTCATTGGTTTTGACGACCTTGTTAGTTTTGAGGAGTACTGCTCATTTTGTGGAACAATTCTCAATTCATACTTCTAGCACTAAAAAATAATTATTTATAGGCTATCTTTGTAAAATAATGCTTGGCACATAGCAAGTAATTAGTAGCACTTGAATGAATTAAAAACTAGATATGTCATTTACTTGTAGGAAATATATTAATAATAGGCATGAAGTAATTCTTTGGTCTGGGTGTCAATACCAAATTGACACTATATTAATCCAGTGTTACAAAAACAAAACTGAGATAATTGGTTATTTCATTTTTTTCTTTTTGAGTCAAACGAGCAATATTTCTGAAAGAGACTATGATTTTTAAAGAGAAAAACTATCGTTGGGAAGTGTTTCATGGTGGTAGAAATGGAAATGTAGAAAAATAAAGGACATTTTAAAAAATACTGAGTAATTCCCAAATCATTAAATTCATAACATCCTATTTTTCTGCACAATCAGTGGAAGGAATGCAAATATGGATAAGGGAGAAGTAAAAATATGTATATAAATAGAAACAGACTGAGGATGCAGTACTCCACTGGAATCAGAAAAGAAATGAAATTAGATTATTCTGCCTATAGGGCAACAATGTGTTGGAAATGGAGTTATGCTAAACATAACCTTTCCCTAACCTTTATTCAACGTAGTAGCTGAAAATTCTCTTTTCACACAGAATTTCATCATGCAATTACCTCAGAGGAAAAATATAACAAATACAAACTTCACAATGAAATTTTTTGAAGCAGCTTTTTCTCTTTCTAAAAATCTAGGTCCATTATATATAATTTTAGACTAAATACAATGCTAAAGTATCTGACAGGAAATGGACAATTGCTATGCAAGTTAACAATATATTGATTCACATAGTTTTCCCCAATTCAAAAATGTGGTAGCTCTTCACAGAGCATTTGGTTGCATCACTATTATTTCAGTTATGAGCTTAGCTGGGTAGTAAAACAATAGGCTTTTCCTCAATACACTACTATTCAGTTTGTGTAATTTACTTTAAATATTAAGTTTAAAAGAAAAAGGAATTTGCTTTCTTTTCGGTTCTTTCAGGCTGCTATATTTTACCATAATACAGCAAACTAATAATTATCAATCTTTAAATGCCTTTTGTCACAAATTAGTTTTAGAAAAGCAATTTAAAACTTCCTTCATTTTTCTCAGTAGAGCACAAGATAATATTCTTTTAATTGTAGGCATTAGAATGTCTGATACTTTCCATTTTTAGTACAACATATTGACTTTTGCAGTAATTATTCCGTTTTGTACTTTTCTAGAGATATTTACTTCATTGCTACTCTATTTCAGATAAACTAAGGAGCACATATTCTTATTCATTCAACAAAAATTATTGAGTGTTCTCTTTGTGCCATGATTAAAAGTGCTTATAAGAGATACAAAGAGGTGAAATGTCTGTTTTCCAACCCCTCAATTGGAATCTCAGATGCTAACGCAGCAGAAGAGATAATTTGCACCATTATAGCAGAGTACATCTTGCTTTATCTACATATGTGGCTTTTCTCTGAGTGCATGCAGTTAATGCTACTCAATACCCAAGGGAAAGAAAGACAGAATGAAAATCTACATTAATTATTAATATAAGTAAACTCAGCTGGCTCAATTATAATTCACTAATTGCTTTGAACGAATATAAATTAACAGGAAATACAATAAAAATAATCATAAAGGAATAATTTGGACATGAAAATGTTGATTTTCTGGGAAACTAAATTTTTACCTATTAAACATCATGAAAAGGAGACTAATAATTCAATTAGGATCCAAGAAAATGGGTAAATTCTTATGATCCCAGGTTTGCAAGAGGAGTTTTTCTAGAGGCAGTGATATGAACTAAGTGGTTTTATAACTGGAAATAATTATCATAAAAATGCAGAAGTGTCTTCTCCCATTCATAAGTGAGCTTCTAGGAAATCAGGTATGGTAATTCAGGAATGCAGTAGGGAGGTACCCCAGGTCAGAGCTTTGCCAAAATAAAGTTTATGATTAAAGAAAACCTGAGAATTGGAAGAAGTGCTTTGGATCAAGAAAGAGTAAGTGGAAATAGCAAGCATCCAAATACAAACAAGGGAAAGTTTAAAGTCAATCGTCTGAGGTAGACGTGAGCGTAAGGGTAGGGTTCTAATTGAGATGATAATGTCGTTAAGAATGAGTTAGAGGATAGGAAAGTAGAGCAGTCATTAACAGGCCAAAAAGAGCATTTTGTTATTCAGAATTCACAGGGATGTTTGCATGCTCGCTCACACACAAATAATTTAAATCTAATCACTTAAGCTGATAAATAAAACCATTAGCATAAGATTAATTTTGGCACTGTTTCAACGACTGGTCTTTAACCACTGAAAAATCTGACATGCAAGTGACAAAATGTGATTAGCACCTTCATTCTTGCTAAGTATCCATGCTCCATGGTGATTCAAAATGGCAGCAATTTATAATGTCACATACTTCTGATCTCTACAAAGCTTTTGGATGGTAATTGTAAGGCCAAAACTCAATTTTCTTTCTCAGTGGAAGGAAGTTTTACTTAGTGAAAAGTAGATAAAGCATGATAAATAGAATACCAAGGCAAAATCAAGGGATTAAGCATGAGAGTAAAACAAATCTGACATAATAAGGAACGCAATCTCAGATTTGGCTTTTACAGGAAAAACTCAGCTGCTTAGAACTCTCCAGGAAGCAAAGTAACATTATAGTCAGGCAACCATAGACTCAAAGCCCCAGTTTGTTGCTTACTATCATATGACCTTGAGGAAGTTATTTACCTCTATACATCTCAATTTCTTCATACAAGAAAAAGAATAAAACAACAGATCATTTCCTTTGAGGATAAAAGAGGAAAAATATATGAGAAAGTGCTTTCTTTACACTGATGTCCAAGAATATAATAAACATTTAATAAATAAATGTGCTCTTTTCTGTGTATTCATATTTTCCACATATTTGAGGTATTACATTGTATTTGCCAATTTTTTGCATATTTGGGGGCAAAATATATCTTAACAAGTTCATGTGTTTTCCTTCGTTCTTATACAGCTTCTTGTGACTAGCTTTTAAGCTTTCCAGTATCTGCACCTTAAATATAATTACTTTCTCTATAAAACGCTTCTATGTGTGTGTATTCCTTCACTAAATGGCCCCAAGTTCCTATGTTTTTGGTTTCTTTAAATTAGTTTGAATTCATTGTTATTAATGAATTAAGATGAGTTTGTTTCAAGTGAGATATACCTTTAATAGTATTTCCATTTCTAATTGTACATATTTCCCAATTAAAATATATTTCCCAATATATCCCTCAAGCAAAGAATTCCTACTGCATTTTGAATAAAACCCTCCATCCTCCAGACTATGGGTCCTCAAAAATATGTTAATATAAAACCTATTGATTTTTTAAAGAAGCTGATTACATCCATACTATTGGGATCTGATTTTGTCTATAAAGCTTTAGTAAAAGCATTAATATTCTCTCTCACATGTAACCATTTATAATTAATGTCATGATGAAATTAATTTTCAAATCATATTCATAGTAATTTTTACTTAAATGCAAGGACTTATGTCATGAAGCAGAGAGAGGGAATGTTGGTAGCTTGGCTGGGACAGAAAATACTCCTTTTACAAGTACATATGTTAGGTGTTAAGTCAGGAACACAAAGGGTCATGGTATAATTGCTTGATTCATTGCTAGAAAACATGTTCAGTATTCTCACTAAAAATAATGACTGTAATGCTTAAACTGCCTGGTAAGGCTGATTTAACTTTTTATAACCAGGAAGAAAGAGGGACTCTTAGTTTAGTTAGAGTTCAAAATAAGAAGACATCATTACTGCTTAGGCAGCTGCCTAAAATCACATTTATCTGACATTTTCACCCGTATAGAAAAGCATCTTATGAAATAATTTTTTTCAAGTAGTGAAGTTAAAATGGTAATCATATCAGCAAAATTCTTCAAAATTACTCTTTTCTTTGAAAAATGTCACTCAGGAGTTACCATAAATTAGATGTGAACTGTATTCTGATATTTGGTAATATGTATACCCAAATGCCATAGCTTTCATTTTGTATCATTGAAAATACAATACAAAACAGAACATTTGTTTCCAAGATCTTAGTTTTGATTAAAAAAATTCTGTAAAAAAATAGTACCTATTCAGGTATAATTAGTCCATTAGTTATGACATTCTACCTGAGTGGCCTAATTGTTCATAGCATAAATGTTATGAGGAAAACTAAAATATGAAATCTTTCCAGTTACTTTTATAAAACTAGTATAACTATAACATTGAAGCATGATTTAGATACTTCAGAAGAAAAGTAGTTCATTCTCACATAACAAAGAAATAAAAAAGAAAATGCAAATCAAATTGGGCAATATACCAAGTTATAAGAAAATAAGCATGAAAAAGTATAAGTAATGAATATATATTTATAATTAGGGTATAAATTAATGTATTTTTTTTAAATGAAAGGGCCAAAGGAGGAAAATAGTACATTATCTTTAGAGATAGGGAGAATGCAAGGTCACAAACCTGCTCTTGCTGGAGCCAGGATTATAAGCATTTTATTAAGGATTTTTTTCAATACCTTTAAAAAATATTAACACAATTAAGAAAAGCATGAATACTTGTGAATATTTAGAACTCACTTAAATTAGCTGAGTGAAATTTCTTACAATCTGAGGTTTCTAAATCATCTAATTAGTCTTGGTTAGAGGCTAGTTAGCTACAACGTTTTAAAAACCAAAGGAAACACATAGTCGTAAAAGGTGACGCCTGCAAGACATAGAAGTGATCTTTAAGGCCTGAAAAAACTTCCCCTGGGATGGATTTTTCTTCTGCAATGTTTAAAAATGAAGATAGTCAAACAGATGAAACTCTTACCACTTTTTTAAAGCAACATACAGAACAAATCTAGAAAACAGACTTAACTCTCAAATGAAATGCTACTGGTCAACCCCATTTGCAACCGAAAAGAAAAAGAAGGCAAAACACATTAAACGTCGACCTATCATTTAGTTGTATCTATGCATGTTTTTATTTGTTTATTTTTTAAAAAGCAGATTAAAAGTGGATAGTTGTCTAAATCAGTTGGAATATTTTTATTTTCTATTACACTATCAGATCTAACCAAAAGAAATTTAGGCAAACATTTTTGAAGTCGAGGGTTAAGGGACTTCATTTGGTGCGAATTCACACTGGCCTCATTAAAAAAATGCATTTTTAAATAAAAAAATAAATAAAGCCAATTAAACCCAATGAGAGACTCAGGTTATTTTTGCCAGCAATCAATTATTGCTTGATAGATTTCCTTCTTTGAAAGCAATACTTGAGCACTGATTTCTTGCTAAAACAGCGTCCTTCAGCACATTTTTATAGAAAAATACCCTCAAGAAAGCTGAACGCGAATGCTTTGTTTATTTCTAATTTTTTTTTTCTGTAACATATCAAAAGATGATATTGTTAAGAATTGGCTTTGGCTAATGCAAGTTACAAAGAAAATGAGACTTTAGTCCAATTGTAACAGGGTTTTTTTCTTGGGTGCTGGTGAGGCACAGCTCCCCCTAGAGAGTGCTGTGGGTTCTTGGCCTCCAGTCTCTTAAAGAATAAGCAATGGGACCACTGCAGGTGCTCTATATGCTGGTAAAAGTGTTGCAGAAAGCTAGTTTTATTTAGGTAGAGAAAAGAAAAGGAAAGGAGAATAAGAGAAAGACTTCCACAAAGGGTGTGGAAGGGAATTCCAGAGGGAAAATCCCAGAGGGAAAAGGGAGCTCCCACCATGTGGGAGGGGATTCCAGAGAGCTGGAAATCCAGAGTGGGTGAAGGAGCAGGGGAATTTATCCTGGGAGAAATCCCCACCTTCCCAAGTTCCTCTGACCAATGAAAGGAGTACCTTTAAACTTCCGCGGGGGTGATTGACTTTTAGTTTCTTCCTGTACCCGAGAAATTCAAACATAAACTGTTAAATCTCCCAGATGGAGAGAGATGGGAGTGGGGCATGGCACTGGGAAATTTTTGCCCTTAAAACTATGCCCCGTCATGGACCCGGAAAGAGAACACATTCCCTCACAATGATTCTTAAATCTATTTAAGTAAGGTTTATTCACCTTCTATTACAAACCAGTGGAAAAAATAAAATGTAATAACTAAGAATTTGGAAGGACCAGACATAAAACAATTACTGAACATTTCATAAGAAATTACATAACTATATCATGAGTGTAAAACATAACAGATATTTTAATTTCACCAATTTTGATAGAACATACAAAGCAATCTAAATACTTTTTTTTAATGTGGTCCCCATAAGAAAGGGTCCCTGTAAGTAAATTTTGGGAAATCAAGCTTATATCTGCTTTAGCAAGAGTGACATAAATCATTTATATTTAAAGGGTGGCTTACGTGATATACATACGTTAAAATTCAGTTACTGAGAAATTATTGGCCAAAACTTTAAACATATACATCTCTAAACATTGACAAGTCAACCCAATGCAGGTAAAAGTTTCTCCCAAGAAAAAAATGAAGGTAGGAGGTGCAGTCTGATCTCCTTGTAATATGCTGGTAATAGACCTTCTGGAATTAAAAAACAAAAACAACCAACCAACCAAAACCCAGAAGTAGCAAGTGGAAAATTATCTATGGAATGTTCTTAGCATAACATATCTGGGTTGTTTAGGATTGCTTGTGTTAAAACAACCTGAAATCTGTGGATTTATGGATATGGCTCTCTGGAAGATGCCCCATAATCCAAGCCACCACCAGAGGATAAAATGGTGGTGTTCATGATGTAAGTAGCTCATTTCATCTATGCGGTAAAGCTACACTTCTCATTTAGAAACTTCATCTCTTAACTGGGGGACCAGAAGAAGTCATGAGAGAAACGCAAGAGCTGATAGGGTAGTTTGGAATTCCAAAATGCCTCTATGTGTTCTTATTCCTCGAAACTATCCCAAAGTTTTAAATTGTTAGTGAAAGTTGATAATGACTAAGACCTCTCAGGTGACTGACTGGACAAACTGATTATTTGTGTTATGTTAAATGTTTACAAAGTTGCTAAATATTGTACAGCAATCAGCCTTTTCTATAAGCTACAGAGTTTTTAAAAGTATTTTACAAACACCACAGTATAGAAACACTATATTTCACTTGGTAGACTACTAGGAATTAACACAGCCATATAAAAGATTGCATGGCATTAACTCTTGAGAGTTGAATAAAGGATTTGCCTTTTTAAATTGTTTGCTGAGGATACCCTTTGCAGCTTGTGCCTGCTGATGGACCTTAGCAGATTGTGCTTTGAAAATAAAGTTTATCCATTTTGAGACTCACATATTTAAATAATTTTAGTAAATTATTATTATAAGTGGGGAACAAAATTAATAGGAGTAAAATTCTGAACTGAGTAAGATTTAAATATCTTACAACAAATGTATGAGACAAGGGAGAATTAGATTATTGACTGAATATGTGACAATAAGTAGAAATGCCCCAAAATGACTGATATCGCCAGAATAAATTACGGAAAACCTTAATTACAGGATTTGGAAGTCATGCAAATGAGTAAGAACATTCTTTTACTGGCTTCACAAGATTTTAGAATTAAATTTTAATCTGTTTAGTCTGTTTAGTTTAAAACTATAACACCTATATGTTACTTCATTTTTGTTATTGTCCCAAAATTAGTTTATTTGATTTTAAAGATATGGTTTTTTTCTCTATTTTTATTGGTATTTTTAAAATGTGCTTTTTTTTCCTCTATGCTCACAAAGAACTCTGTTTACTTCTTTGTCTCATTAGTTGTCACCCTTTTTATGAAAAATTTATTCCCCTTACTTAAAACTTAAGTTTTGCCAGTAAATATGAACCAATGTCTAACACTTAGCACTAAAGCCAGGAAAATAGCTTGCAATAAGAACTTGCTGTGATTTGAATATTTGTCACTTCCAAAACTAATGTTGATTCCCAGTGTGTCGGTATTGAGATATGCTATTAATTACCATTAAGAGTTGATGGGATCATGAGGGCAGAACCTGGATTAACCCATTCATGGTTTAAGGTATTCATGGGCTAATGGATCATGGATTATCATGGGAGTAGGGCAGGTGGCTTTGTAACAACAGGAAGAGAGATCCAAGGTAGCATGTTCAGCCCCCTCACTATGTGATGTTCTATGCCATTTCAGAGCTCTTCAGAGAGTCTCCACTAGCAAGAAGGTGATCACCAGATATGGCTTTTCAACCTTGGACTTGTTAGCTTCTAGAACTTAAGAAATAAATCCATTTTCTTATAAATTACCCAGCTGCAGAAATCCTGTTATAAACAACAGAAAACAGACTCACACAGCACTCAAGTAACAAAGCTAGTGGTCCTAATAATGCAACCGTACAAAGACACACACAATGTTAATACCACACTTGTCAGAAGAATCATAGAAGCATGATATCCACCTCAAATGTATCTTTCGAATTACAAATAAATGTCCCTGGCAGACTGAATTTAAAAAATAAGTGAAACTCTAGCTGCATAGAAGTTTGAGAGTTTATTATATTATAAAATATTGTATGTAACAAATATAAATGTTGCTATTTTTACCTTTTCAGTACAGGAAGACACACTTGAAGGAGTCCCTAGTTACCCTGAGAAGCAATTCCTCATGTTTGTTACACTGGAGGTTGTTCTATTTACCTTATGCACCTGTCTTTAATCCCTGGCATCTCACAACCCTGAAAGACAGTAATTATTTATACAGGAAGAAACTAGAGCTCATATAGGGGAAACGACTTGCTAAGATCATAAGGCTAGCAAAACTTACTTAGTCAAGTCTCAATGCTCTTCAGAGCATATTATATCTGAACTCTGCATTAATTTTTGTGGCTGTTGTTTCTAAATAAGTCCTGAATTAGACTGTTTTTTTATACTGTGGTGGACTAGTAGGGTCATTTGTGAAAATGCAGTTTTTTTAATGAGCACAGTCATCAACTAGTAGGTGAATAAATATACTCATATTTTTATAGGGAGAGGGAGGTAGAGGGAAAGCAGTAACAAATACAGAAGAGATATATATTGTGTATCTAATTCACAAAATTGGTTACACATAGAAACTCAGTGTGTGCAGGGGCTCATGTATGTAATTCCAGCACTTTGGGAGGCCCAGATGGGCAGATGACCTGAGGTCAAGAGTTCTAGACAAGCCTGGTGAATGTAGTGAAACCTCATCTCTACCAAAAATACAAATGTTAACTGGGCCTGGTAGCCAGTGCCTGTAATCCCTGCTACTTGGGAGGCTGAGGCAAGAGGATCACTTGAACCCAGGAAGTGAAGACTGCAGTAAGCCAAGATCGCCCCACTGCACTCCAGCCTAGGGGACAAAGTGATGAAGTGAGACTCAGTCTCAAGAAAGAAGAAGGAAAAAAAAAAAAAACCAGAAAACCCAAACTAACAATTAAAAAAACTGATGGTCTACTTAGGTTTACTCATTTGTTTTTGTTATTTTTAAATTTTATTGAGTCAGGGTCTCACTTTGTTGTCCAGGCTGGAGTGCAATGGCACAGTCACTGCTGATTGCAAGGTTAGTTTCCTGGGCTTAAAGGAATCCTCCTGTATCAGCCTCCCAAAGTGCTGGGATTACATGCCTAGAAAGTTTATTTATTATATTGTCCAGTTGCTTTGTATATCATATAAACAGATAAATAATCAAACAGTGAAAGATGTTTAGTCACTTTCCTGAGATCACAGAGCTAGGAATTTTGAGAATTTAGGTCTAATTACAAAGCTCATAAGCCTCATCACAAATCATATTCCACTATTACAGAGAAATTCAGAAGACAGGACCTTAAAATGTAATTTTATA